>NC_072732.1:138481222-138843575 GCF_026930045.1 Uloborus diversus
GACTAGTAGAAGAAAAAAAAATTGCATAGGGCAGAAAAAAAAGGAAAATTATTGTACTTTGCAGCAAAATGTCTAATTTTAATCACAATGCATTCTATCACCTATAATTTTCATGTCTGCGCAGAGTAATATTGCAACTGGAGTGTTACCTGATGTACTTTGTAGGACTGAAGTAAACATAAGAGCCGGAGTGACAAGGGGGCATTTCTCCCTACCATAAAGCTAGAGTCCCTATATGAAAACGTAGTTTTCAGAGTTGCGACAACAGCTGCGCTCGGAAAGCGCTACCGGTTACAGGGGAAAATATGGTTGCCGCCGAGCTGCAAGATTGGCTCCTTGTTCGCTTTCGAGTTTAATTAAAAAAAATAGTCGCAAACGGGAGCGGAAAGAGTGGCTGAAACGGGTTCTGAAGGATGTAAGCACGCGGATTCGAAAATGCATGCTGGTCAATAAGTGAAACGCTCGATTTTGATTCAAACATTAAAAAAAGACAAAATGGCCCTGTGTTAGCAGAATTAAGAGCAGATTTTTTTTTCTTAAATCTTATTCTCTTTAATACGATCATTTTTAAAGTAATTAAAAGATTCCGAGACAACGAAAATTATATAATAATTTTAATTGATTCAAAATGAATGAAAGAATAAAAACTGATTAAGAAAATTAAAATAAATAAATAAGCAACAAATAACGAACATAAAAAATTGCTTGTTTTTTTTACATTAAATTAAGCTTTATAAAGATTTTTGAACATAGAAATATTTCTTATATTGATATCAAAAGCATTACTTATTTATTTTTTTTCTATAAAAGGAAAAATATACAATTTTCTGATTTAAATGGAACAAAGCTTAACATTAGCTTAAAAATTCTGAAAGGAAATATATGCCTGGGATGCCCACCTACGGGGGGGGGGGGGGGGGGCTGTTAGGGGTGTGGCACCCATGTATATGCAAAGGAAAGTTTGAAAGAGGAATACTAGAAATATGTAGAAGCTTAAAACAAGGTATCCTATCCAGGCCAGGATCTATACATTTTAGGCCTCCCTGCAACAAAATCTGTATAGCCCCTCCCCAGAGGCCATCAGTGTATATTTGTTACGTTAAATAAGTCTTAGTGCTAGGTTTTGTCCATTTTTGTCTTTAATTTCACAGGCCGTTGAACCCCTTAAGACGTGGGGCACCCCACACTGCGGGGATCCCATCTCGCCCCAACCCACTCCAAAAAAAAAGAGAGATTAAGAACCTCTGAATATTTTAATGGTTTAGTGGGCACACCTAGTTAATAGATTAATTTGTATAAAGTTGAAAACTGAAATTATATTAATCAGAGGTCATTTTTATTTGAAACTAGATGCAGATAGAAATATTCAGAAATAAATTGGGAAGTTAAGGAGGGGGGGGGGTGTATTTCGACACATTATATTTTTTCAACATTCTTATATGCATAAGAAACAGATGTCTCCATTATTTTATATTTATTTCTTGAAAGTACACTATCTATTATTTAAAATTTTCAACAACATTTTTATACCAAAACAAAACTAGAATGAAAGGTAGTAAGATAGTAGACTTTTTTTTAATGAAACAAAATTAAAACAATTCAGAGCACCAAAAAAGGACTTGTACTTATTTTGAATTTTTATGACAAAGCAAAAACTAAAAATTGAAAACAATTTAGCATGAGGAAAACTCATTTCTTTCATGCTAAGTTTTCAGATCAATAGCATGATCTTATTGTTGTAATCTTGTTGTTGTTGTAAACAACATAGATCTCTGTTGTTCAATTTACTTTTTGGTGTTATTGTATCTATAAACTTGATTTAAAACACAAAATTTTCAGCATTTTCATCCGAAAAAGAAAACATTAGTTTAATTAAAAACTTCAGTCACTAATGGGCTAATCTTCAAAAAGTGCAACTTTGCTATCACATGCCTTTTACAGTTAAAACTAAGGAATAATTTATTATTTTTTAATTTCAGCAAAAATATATCCATTTAAATCTGCCGACAGTTTTTTTTTTTGTAATAATTTTTCTTTTTTTTTTTTTTGGTTTGCAGCATGTGAATTCTCACCTCCATGTGTTAGAATTTAATTGATTCAAAATAAATAAAGAGATAAAAAAAGGTAAGAAAATGAAAATAAATAAATGAACGACAGATAATGCACATTAGAAATTGCTTGTTTTTGTTTCGGAAAGGCGAACGTTGTAAAGAATTTTAAATCTAAAAGTATTTCCTGTAACCATCTGAAACGCAATATCAGTAATTAAAATGGTTTGCTATAAAAAAAAGGCTAATTAAAATTGCATGTTTTAGTTTACCCTGTACAATTTTCTGATTTAATTGTGATTAAGTTAAACATTAAAATATAAAATTTGAAAGATAAATATGCAAAGGAAAATTTGAAAGTTCAATACTAGAAATAGGTAGATGGTCAAAACGAGGTAACCCCTCCCTCCCCCCCCCCCCCAAAAAAAGGAAAGAAATAATACCAAGAACCTCTAAATATTTTAGTGGTTCAGTAGGCACTCTTGGTTAAAATATTAATTTAAATAAAGTTGAAAATTATTACTTTAATTTGATGTAGATAGAAATATTCAGAAATAAATTAAGGAGTTGAGGGGTGTAATTTGAAACATTACTTATTTTCAACTCATATGAATAAGAAACAAATGTATCTATTGTTATTTATTTCTCTGCATCACATCATGCATCTATTACTTACATTTTGAACAATATTTTCAAATCAAAACAATATTATAAAGAAAAGAAAGTAGACACTTTCTTAATGAAGCAAAGAAAAAAATCATTCCCAGCACCAGTAGAGGACTTGTACTTATTTTCAATGTTCGTGGAAAAGCAATGTTTACATTTAATTTTGACAGAGATTTTAAATACAACTTAGCATGAAGAAAACTCATTCATTCCATACTAACAGTTCAGGTCATTATCACATAAAGATTACAAAAGTCTCTAGTGTTCAATTAATTTTTTTGGTGTTGTTACATTTGTAAACTTTATTTCAAACATAGAATTTCTAACATTTTTACACAAAAAAAAAAGAGAGAAAACAAAGACATTTTTCTCAATGAGGCAATTAAAATCAAATTCAGGGTACCAAAACAGAATTTGTAGTTTTTATAGATTTTGGGCAAACTATTATTGTCAATAACTGCTTAAGTAACAAAATAAGCAAAGATTAATCTTTGTGTTTTCTGGAATGCAACGTAACTTTAAAATATTCACATGTTCAAAATGTGGTTATTATTATCAAATTTTTAAAAATTCTTTACTCCAAAGTATCATTTCCTAAAACTAATAACTATGGACAAAACACAAGTTTAATCAAAAATTTCAGTCATTTATAAGCATAAAGAAAATAAATTTTGTTATAGGCTTTACTCCCATCTACTCAATAAGGGAGTTTCGATTAGACAGGGCAAAATATACTGATGCTTGTAATTTATTTTCTTTTATACTATTTGTGAAGTGAATGTTTGAAAACAAAACCCTTGCTTGAAATAAATTGAATTTTTTGTTCAGATTTTTTCATATAGATTGCAATTCCATTCATTACCCTGTATCATGGATGGATGAACATGACCTATATTCCAACATCTTGAAAAATGCTTCCAGAATTTAGTCAGAAACAGAGAAGGTGCATTGACAGTCGGAAGTGGACTAAGATAACAGTTGCTACCTATCCCTTTCAAAATTGGAGTTATTTGCAGTTATTCAAATCCTGTCCTGTAGTTTAAGTGGGGAGAAAAATCTCTTCATGAGAGGGGGGGGGATTTCTGGATAACTACACAAAGAGAATAAGCATCAATGAACTGTTCATTTAATGCTGAAATAAAGAAACCTAAATATATCTTTCATAATTTTATGTATACCTTAAATTACTTCAATTGAATATTGAAAAATTTATTAAAAATCTAAATTGAAAACAATATTTTTACATGACAAACAAGCATAAACCTTAAAGCATTTGTTTTACAAAACAAATTCAAAACTCTAAATTTAGAGAATCAAAACAGAATTCTCAATTTCTGTTGCAAAATTGTTTGTTTTACCTCTTTACATTTCAATATTATTATACAAATGAATGATAATAAATATGATAATAAGCGTGACAAATCAGAAATACAGCACTGTTTGTATGAAGAAGATCAAAATTTAATTTAATTACACTATTTAGCATTTAAACACAGAATTTTTGTTGGTTTGTGTGTCATTGTTGAAAGTCCAAAGACCATTTCGGCAACAAATTTTCTGAAGTCATCAGCATAATAAGAAGCATAACAAACATGCATGGCAAATTATGTATGGAAGTTTATTATTTTTTTAAACAACTTCATTAGTTTTGATAAAGCTGTCAAGCTAAGAAAACTTGGAAAACGATTTCTGGACATCCTTGTAAACTAAATATTGGAGATCATTCTATTATACAATTCTTTAAGCGAACAGTACAATACTATCATGAGTTTTCTAGAACATCTGCATCAGGGCCATTCAGCTAGTAGTTGAGCTTTCTTCAAGTTGCAGAATATCTGGAAGAAACTTAAACATTAAGGGCAAATAAATTTAAAAGCAGAAGTAAAACTCTTCAAATGTGCTAAATCATCAATACGGCTGAACACAATTGGTAGGAATGTTTTTTTAAACTAGTTCATAAAATTATAAATGGAAAATAAATAAACACACTTTAATTGAAATAGAACTGTATTTCAACTACTTTGCATTAAGTGTGTTGTAAAATTTAATTTCAAATAACAGGGTGTGTTTTAAAAACACTTGAAAAAGTAAAACACATATTACAGGGGAATATTTTACCTAATTCATCAATCTCTTTTGACTAGCATAGATTGTTTTTCATTTAATTATGTACATATTTGTTACTGTGCATCATCTTTGCTCTTAAGAAGAGAAATCATCAGTTTATGATGACTAAAATAAGTAATGAACGTTCGTGATTCTAAATTTTTTAGGAACCATGAGAAAACTTGCTTGTTTTTTCTGCACCTTACTTAGGAATATCCACAACAAAATTGTAGGGGGAAGTGGGGCACATTGGACAGTGGGGCATGTTGTACGGGTTCCAATTATTTGAATATTAATATTTTTTAATTTATTTTTTGACCAACAAATAGCTCCTATGGTCCTACAAATCCTATAATGAAATCACATGGTAGTTATATTGAACAAATTTTATTCCAGAAAGTGTTATTTCAGCAGTCCTGAGTACTTTTCAGAAAACTATGAATTAATTTTTTTTAATGGTTTTAGTCAAGATTGCGAAAATAAAAATTGAACTCCTGTCTTTACATGAGTTCAATTTTTCAACTTCAATGAATTCAACTTTTACATGAATGCCACTACCTCATCAAAGCGCTTACTTGTGATTGTGATTGGAAAAAATGTGAGTGCATACTAAAAAAATTAACCATAAACTGTTTTTGTTTGCTTTTAATATATAAATTAAAGTGAAGTAAAAATATAGGGAATGCAATATACTGATGCTTGAATTTAAATTCTTTAAAATAAAGCCACATTTTTTAGCAAATTCTGTACCTGATATTTTAGCTGGCCACATGAATCAGTTTTGAAAGCCATATGTTGGGCACCACTGTTTTAGAGCATTTGAATTCCCCTTAATTTCAATGTTCTATTTCCTGACAAAAGTATTGATTTTCTAAAGACTTCAACAAATTAAGATAAGCTCTGATAAATTGAATATTCATTTATATATATATTTATTTTTATGAGTGGTTGAAATGAACTCGGATGCAATTGAATTACTTTTTGAGTGGGTGAGGCAAAATCATGAACATGTAATAAATGAATATAAATAATGAAAGAAAAATTACTTTCAAAGTTGATGCATTATAATAATAATATAAGAAAATAAATAACTCTGATTCAAGGAAGCAGTTACTAAACACTTTATTTTGCAATTGGTTGAAAACATCGGATAAATATCAAAATATCCAATATACAATCGACTCCCGCTACAAAGTGATCCGACTTAAGCGAAATGGCAATAACGCGGTTTTTTCAACAGTAAAGAATTTTTGAGCTAGCGCGAATTCCTTGCCCGCAAAATGAAAATTTTCGGAAAGGAACCGCAGTGAGTAAGTTGTTTTCGTGAATGGACCTTCATCCCTTTAGAATCACTGAGAGCAGAAGAACCCACACTGTACTAGTCACTGTACTAGTTTGTCGCTTATATAAATAACTACTTCTCATTTTCCATTATTTTTTTTTTCATTCTAAATGCGGAAGTTAACGAAATATAACGACGCCTAGGAGCGCTGCTTTATCTAAAGTTGGTGAAGATAGAAAGAAAAAGAGAACGTTTCTGACAATTAAAGAAAAGGTAAAGCTAATTGAAAAGCTGAAGCTGAACCAAAAAATGCTTCGAAGGGTAGCACAACAATTAGGTATGATGGTATGAGTGAATCTTCCATACGTACAATTAAAAGTCAAGAAAAGGAAATCAATAAAAGTTCACCGAGTAATAGTATCCAAGCAAAATGCAAAAATTATGAAAATGGAAGCTGTTTTTTATTGTAAATTAAAGAAACCAGGAAGAGGGGTAATGCCATAGATGGAAACTTTATAAAAGAACCAATGAAGGAACTGTATTTAAAAATATATTAGAATAACAACAGCATAAATCATCATTTTCACTTTTTTTAAGTTACAAATATCATTATTGAATCAACTGTACAGTACAACTATAGGGCATTTGTTCTCCTTACTACATGTCGTACGTACAGTACTAGTTTATTTTATGTCTTTCTTTCCCATTGATCATTGTTTCTGTGCATCATAGCAGTATTTTATGTTGAATAAAACGGCTTTTTTTTTAAATACAAATAAAAATTCAGTTCTTTATGTAAGAAACAGTAAGGTACGGTTAAGAAAAGGTTTTTAACTGTTTAAGGTTGTATTTACACGTGTCTAAAATGATTGGTTATGTTTATAAAAGTTTTTACACATACCTTTTTCCACAATGTGAAATTTCGAATTACGCGAGGGGTCTTGGAACGCATCCCTCGCATAAGTCTGGACTCAACTGTATATCAAAATATCGGATATTTTTGAACCCTGATCTTTACAGATAATCTCAAAACCCCACGATGACAGCCTTTATTTTAAAATGCAATTCCACACTAGTTAAAATTTAACTCCTCATTAATTGAGATAGGATTATTTGAAAATCATTTTCCCACCAAATATCGAAATTTTTACGAACTTGATGTGGGGTGAGAGCTTCATGTACTTTATTTTTCTGCTGATCTAGAAGAGTAGAATTCTTCTAAAGTTTGATTCCAAGAAACAGGTTGTGTCATAATGACACACGACAGACGTGAAACATTTTAACTATTCATCAAACACTTTTGAACAGGTTGTGTTTCTTATTCATATTTTTACATAAAAGTATATAAATGTGTCCACTGATAATGATCATCTTCTTCCTTCTTAAGAAGAGAAATGATCTGTTTACGATAACTAAAGTAAGTAATAACAAATGTACATATTGATCTCTGCGCTGCCTGAACGCAGTACATGCAACCATACAAAATGAGAAAGGAAGTGAGAAGAGTAATGTCTCACTTTTCTCCAATACCTGAAGGCAAGCAAGCCACTGCTTTCCTTGTAACCGACATTGCTTATCCCCACCACATTTCGTCACACAAAAAGGAAGGATCATAACTTCAAAGCCATCGCGTAAAAAGTTTCACTTAAAAAATCTTTGATTCAGCATTTTATCATAAAAGTATTGATATTTCAACCCGCAAAATTTTAAATGTACCCAATTTCTGACAAACAAGAGCTGTTGTTGGGAGGACTTTTACAATCTCAAAAACCCATGATAACGGTCCTGATCTCAGAGGTAATTCCACACTTGTTAAAACTTAATTATGTATCAATCATGGCCATAATTATTTAAAAATCATTTTCTCAATAAAAATAGAAATTTTTACTAACCTGAAAGCGGGGTGATAGCATGTACTTTATTCTTCAGGTGATAAAGAAAGAGTAGCATGTAAAGGAAATAACTAGGCAACCTAAAAATTAGTAAACCCTAATTAGAGCATAATAAAAAGTACCAACACACTACTTGAAACGAACTTAGAACATCTCAGTTTTCTGTTTATGATGGAACACACAGCGAGTGACATGCTTGTTGAATGAAAAAGGGTAAATTACCAAAATAACCAAAACTGCCTACAATTCATTAAATTTTTAATAAAATAGTACATTTTAAATTGTCTCGCTCAACCTAAAAAATCAAAAAATCGATAAAAACTGCCGTGTGCCAAGCAAGTGTTCTACTTCATATCCACTTCAAATGCTTTGGCAAATTCATGTGGTGACATTGATTTCATAATCGAATTGACATTTTTTTTACAATTTTTAACTAATAAATATTTGGCAGAAAATCATAACAAATCGTTTTTCCTTAAATCTAAACGTTATTAAAAGATACTGCCAGCAAGCATTGAAAGTTCTATAATTTATAAGCATTTTATTTCCTCTGCATCTCTTTTCAAAAATAATTTTGCCACTGTAAATACTTACGTTGCATAAAGAGAAGATTTAACTTGGAGTTTTATAGCTTGAAGGAATATTAAAAACGATACAAAATTTTTGTCAATGATCAGAAAAAATAAAAACCCTAAAATTAAAACATAAGTTAAAAAGGGTTTTAATATCAAGTCACATTTATTTTAAAAAAAAATTTCTGCAACATACAGCATTTATAATACAAATCACAAGTTAAGACATCCTCACGTACATCACAAGTGTATGTTTTGTTTACTTCCACTCGTCGCCAAGCACGAAATTGATCGCGCCAAACCGAATACAGAGATCTATCGTTAAAAAAATTTAATTTACACAATTTAAACTTTTGCCTTGTCTTAAAGTGTTGTTTTTCAATAATGTTGTGATTCGATTAAATGATTTAACAGGAAAACTAACTATAAAAGACCCAAATAAAGTGTCAGAAGGGAATTTTAGCACACCGGAACACATGTTCTTGATATAATTCGCGATAGTTAAAGAAATAGGAATGGACTCACTCAAGTAAAGCTACACACTTATAATTTGAACATTTTAGAACAGTGATATGAGCATTAAAATCTTGGACTCACCTTTAATTTTCCAGATTCTGGGTTTTTCCACAGCACTGTCATACGCTCCATGTTAATCCTACGGGAGAAGAAGAAACACTGCCTCAGGCGGTCTTCGACCAATAGGAAAATGATGCCGCGTTGTCGCAACTCTGAAAACTACGTTTTCATATAGGGACTCTACATAAAGCTATCCTAAACGTCTTGCTGCCGACTAGAGTCCCTATATGAAAACGTAGTTTTCATATAGGGACTCTACTGCCGACTTTAGCTGCCGAGAATGACCATTCTCGTTTTCAGCCGGGTGGCAGGTGGTGAGTTCGCTTTCTCGGGAGGTGAGAAGTGCTTCCTAAGTCAAGATGGCGGTGGCTGTTTACACTTGCGTATAGTGATGGATTTCTAATGCTCGTAATTTTGCAAGAGGAGAAGTCTAGGAAATATTGCAGCCAAGTTACTTTTAATAATAGTAACATTATTATAGGCACATGGTTTTCATTAAACACTGACGTATTGTTTAAATCAGTTAATAATTTAAATTAAATATCTTCGGTTTCAAAATATTATGAACATGTTTTTCGTTATAAAGTGGTACAAACATATTTTTCTTAGGCTCATTCCCCGAATATGGATTTTTTTAAATGAACATTAATTATGATGAGGGCAAATAGATACACTTTTTAACAATTTCGATTGCGAGAAATTACTCATTTCTTGGTTTACATATTGGTGTTTCTGCCTTTAAATTACATGTTTTGATAGTTTTGACATGCATATTGCTAGATTCAATTTTGCGACCTTAAGCAACGAATAGACGTTTTCTAATAACTGAGAATATTTTTACAGTCCCCCCCCCCCTTTTATTTTTTGTACATATAATTTTGGCTTAAAAAATAATAGTAGGATATGACATTTGGTCATTTTAATAGAACCTCAAGATCCTTAGAAATTTTTCACCAACCAAATATCCTTTAATTTACATTTCGTAAAATATCAAGCTTTATTTTCCGAATCAAACTGCATTCAGTTTTTTTTTCCGCAGTATGTTTACGCATTGTTTTGTTGTAACATCAGAACAAAATCAACACGAAACACTTTCCTTGTAATTAATTAAAAGAAATAAAATTTAAACCCCACAGCACTTTTCATGTTAAGTCATAAGTTATACACTATTCTAGCCGAATTGATTTGCTGGACCACTGTTTTTTCATTCTCAATTCAAAACGATCGTTTTTGAATTTCCCAGCTTTATTATTAATCCATTATTCTTCAAATTTGCATTAAATAAAAAAAATGGTTTTTTTTTTCTTTTTTTTAAAAATATATTTCACCCTGTCTATTTGAAAATCCCTGATTGAGTAGATGTTAGTAAAGGCTATAACAGTAGCCTGACTAGCTCCCACCACTCAAAAAAGAACTTAATTTAGGGCCAGTTTATAACATAAGATAGAATAAACAAAAAATAAATGCATAATCATACAAAGAACACATAAACACAACACAAGTAATGCAATAAAGTACGTCTATTTTTATAACGGCAGGTATACTATTACAAATATGCTACTTTATCCTAAATTGGCTGCAATGGAATTGAGTATAAAATTGTTTAGCCTTTTCTTAAACAAATTTCGATTATTAATGGTTTTTTAAAAAATTGGGTAAGGTGTCCACAGTTTTGGTCCGCAAGAGTTAATGCCATTAAACAATAGATTTGTTTTTGCGTTTGCGTTAATAGGTATAATGTTTTCACGGTTTCTAGTGGGGTAATTATGAACCAAAAAAATTCTGCCAAATGGTTCTTAAAAGCCGTTTGTTTTGCTTTTGAAAGATAATCAAGAGCGAGTCCATCTTTTATTTTTTCAAAAAATATAACAATCACTTACAGTTTATTTTTTTTATTAATAAAGATTCCACCTTTGTTAAGGCTTTGTACAGAATCATGAAATCATGTGGCGCATGAAAGTTCATGAAGAAAGAGAATTCTTTGTTGTAAACAAAGATTAACAGTCACTAGTTTCAAACTAAAGCAACCGTGCATCCCAAATCGACATTTCTAATTATACGAAACAAAATCGTAAGGATGAGACTACATTGTCAACAATTTAGGGGGGGGGGAATAATCTGAAATAGACCATTGTCAAATTTTATTCGCTTACTTACCGTGAAAAGGTTTTGAAAGCTGATAGTATAAACAAAAGACAAACAAAAATGCACTGTGCATTTTAAAGTGTTCTTTCGAAAGAATATTTTTAAAAGAAAAAAAATAAGCCAAAAATAAAATTAATAAAATGCGTAAACACAAAAGAAAAAAAAAAGTTGGTTATGACATATCAAGAAATGTATCTGCCAATTTGTTTGGCCATGAGATAACTCCTCGGATCCCGAAACGCCGTGGAATTAGAAGTTGCGGATCCCCGTTGCTGTGGACGAAAAAACTCAATAAGTACGGGAAACCGCAAATGCCGTGGGAAACGGAGTTGCAAGCCTCTTTTGCCGTAGGAAAAAAGAACTCCAGTCCGACTGAAGAGATTCCTTTCCCGCGTCACGAGTAGTTCTCGGAACGCTGGAAACTCGATACAATGGTGGTAAAAGCAAACGGGAAGAGGCGACTATTTTCTCGGTTATTCTCGGTTTTCGTGAGAGAGAAAACGTCGTCACCAGAATGGAACGTTACTTACGTTGTAGGGCCCAAGAAGAGTAAAAGTGACATTACGGTGACACTGTGACATTACGCATTTCAGTGGCGCACCCAAAAGGGCTTGAGTCCTCAAGCCCCCTCCCATCAGATCCTAATTTTCCAATAGGCAGAGTAGGTATAGCTGCCTAGGGCGGCAAATTTTCCTTCAATCTCATTTTTTGAATTATTATTCTTGAGCGGACTTGAACGTAATTGTCGAAACCACAGAAAATGTGGTGTGACAGACTTCCGGTAATAGGTAATCAGTTTCAGTTTTAGCTTGCGGCAGGTATGGATAATATCCCTATAGAAAACATACACTTAGATCCATACCTTCCAAGAATTTCTTTATTTTAACTCGAAGAAGGTCCTTCTGGAGCGCATCAAGGAGAGTGCCTCAGGTAAAACACACATAACATCCGGTTTCTCTTTAAAAGACTATGTGCATCACAAAGTTAAAACCTACTCCCTTTAGAAAAGCATTTATTTGTAGAACGAATCAATTTTTTTTTTTTTAAATTTTTAGTACGTATTGTTTGCATACTAAACGCCTCAACTTCATTATTTTAATATACGTATTTGAATATTGAAAAAAAAAGGTAAGTAAATCGAATGATTGTGAAATTACGGTGTTTTTTATTGCTCAGTTAATTTTGTTCGATTACTTTGTTAACGAAAAAAATTTAATAAATTCTGTTTTTATCAATTGAAATGCCGTTGTCACTGTCTTATGAAAGTTTAAAATCGAATGCAAAAGTTCCGACACACGAATACCATAAAAGGCAGAATATAATGGTACTAAATATTTTTTGAATTCATCACGCTTTTGAAACAAACTAAAAACAATAAAAATAAACTTTCTAAGCCTTGTACAGATTTAAAGCCCCATAGAGATTCAACATGTCTTAGGGATTGCCTGAAAAGTTTGTGATTGCGAATTTTAATAGCAATCAAAATACTTGCAATATTTAAAAGAAAAACATGGAGTGCATGCACTATGCACTACATGACTATAAGAAGAAGTATAAGTACATGTATACATATATATTTTCAAGAAAACAGAGCTATCGGTGATTTCGGCTTTTGAATATTTTGTGAATTTACTATTAACAGAATCAAAATTTAATTTATATGAAATTTAAATATTTCGCGAGTCTTTAAATTTTTTCTATTACGATAGGCTTTGTGAAAAAAAAGGGCTTTTCAGTATTTAAATTGACCTTGGATACATCACGTAAGTATAGGGGGCGGCAGATTTCAAATTTGCTTAGGGGCGGCATGAAGCTAAATTCGCCGGCATATCGACCGATCCCAAGCGGTAATTCTGTAATCCACGCTATGGCTTGGTTTCTTCCATGCTCGATAGATGGCGCCACTACTTTTTCATGATTTTTTTTGCTTTCTTTTTAAAAATGTCTTGTGTCTTTTGAAGTTTTAACCATGGATAGCTTACCATCCGGCTTTACTTATTCAAATATTAATATTACAAACGATCAAAACGAAAATTTAACTTACAGAGTAAAAGAAATCACTGATGAAAATGCTGCAAATGTAAGTTTTAATTTTTTTTCTTAATTTAATTGCGGATAATCCCGAAAAAAAAAATGTTATTTAAGGGACAGAACAGCCGATTTAAATTATTGGTATTTAAGAAAAAATGTGAAAATTCATGTGCCTAAAGGTTTAACGTTGTAATTGATAATTCAATCAACGGTCTAATTGATACAACTATATCAATTAGATAACATTATATGCAGTATTCGGGGGGGGGGAGTACATGTATATAGTGTGAAATGTAAGTCAGAACAGCTCTTTTACAAAAGTACTCCAATAGGCTTTCTAGTTTATTTATTTATTTATTTTTTGCAAAACACACACACACACACACACACACACACACACACACACACACACACATATATATATATATATATATATATATATATATATATATATATATATATATATATATATATATATATATATATATATATATATATATATATATATATATATATATATGTATATATATATATATATATATATATGGCAATGATTTTTTTTTTTGGTGGTAGGGGTGTGATCGCTTCCTTTTTTTTTGGGGGGGGGGACACATTCACCCTTAGTTTTATTTACCCATGTTTTGTAGCATTTTTAAAAATTAATTTTCTGTTTAGTTTGTTCTTTAACTTTTGTTGTTTTTTCCACCAGTACTTACATGTTCTTTACTAAATTGCTATGTTGGGCCTTTTTTGGTTAAAAATTTTTTAGATTGTATTTGTGTTTCAATAAAAATTGAATTAATTTCTCTTTTGAATGGCTTATACAGATTTAACTTAAATATGCTTGTTAATTTTATACACAGAACTGGTTACATCAACCGATTCCGATCCGCCAATATCAACTAATTCCGATCCGCCGGTCGAAATGCGATCCGAAAACTGCTGGAAACGACAGTCCGTTTTGGAAAATTATAGGCAATTTTTTACTTTAACTTTTTGATCGCCAGAAAAAAAGTCTTTGTTCAGTAGAAATATTTTTCTAAACAATCTGGACCGAACCCCATTCGGATAATTAGAACCAGAAAATGTTCTATTTTAAAAAAATAATTGAGTGTATGTGATGTTACTTAGTTGTAAAATATTTTATTGAAAATGAAATAATAAAGTAAAATTGCAAAATTAAGGAATAATTATTTGAAAATGGGACTGATATTACACCAAAAAAATTATAATTTAAAAATGAATAAATAGAAAAATGAAATAAAAATGAATTATAAAAAAAAATTGTAAACAAATTTTCAGAACTTATAAAAATTCTCCCCGAAATTCAAAAAATCCCCCCTGGAATCTGAAGTAACGGGGGACATTCCCCTTCTAGAAATTGAACCCTATTTCAAACTCTGTTATATATACATTTAATTGAAAGTAACTTGCCTTTGTATTGTGATTGTCAATTCGGCAGTGCATCCTGTATGCTTTGAAGGACCATCCCCAGAAACTATTCTGTCTGTCATGCACACAGCGATAGCTGATTTTGTAATTATTAAATCTCCCTGACTTCGGATATGTTGCTGCAACACGCCAAGTACTTTTTGTATCTTCACTGTGTTGCTGTAACCAGTTCTGGGTATAAAATTAACAAGCATATTTAAGTTAAATCTGTATAAGCCAATCAAAAGAGAAGTCAATTCAATTTTTATTAAAACACAAATACAATCTAAAAAATCTTTAACCAAAAAAGGCCCAACATAGCAATTAAGTAAAGAACATGTAAGTACTGGTGGAAAAAACAACAAAACTTAAAGAACAAACTAAACAGAAAATTAATTTTAAAAAATGCTACAAAACATGGGTAAATAAAGCTAAGGGTGAATGTGTCCCCCCCCCCACCAAAAGGAAGCGATCACACCCCCCACCACCAAAAAAAAATCATTGGCATATATATATACCCAGGTAGCACAAACCATCGGATTTACGTTGGAGAAAGGTTGAAAATGCATCGCAATGGTTGGAAATATGTTTTGGTTAGATATTGGTTTTTTTCATACGCTCATTCGATCATTCAAAGCATCGGAGGATGGTTTAAAACCAACCTATATCCAACTAAACGCATTCCCAACTTATTTCTAACCTTCAAACCTGTTTCACATTTATGCCCATTCATTGCATGCTCGTTGCTGATTTGCGCGTTCTGCGAAGCGTGCGTAAATGCGCCCCATAAGCCCCTCCCCCCCCCTCCCGCCTCTGCAGTCTTGTTGAGACCCAGGATTTGAAAGGGGTGAGGGAGGAGTGCGCATAGCCATTTTCTTTTCATTCCAGGGTCACATACACATTCACACGTGTCGTACTTGCTCACTGCAAATGTTCAATCCTCGCAAGTTCAAGTCTTCCAAAGTAAATCAATTCATTTTTCCAACTGTCTTTCTTTCTTTCAATAAATTTTCTCTTTTTTTAACGGGGGGGGGGTACTCCCGATTTGGGGGGTCTCCGATGAATCGAAATTCTTAAAATTTTTGCGCATTCGAACTGATTTTTTTTTTTTTTTTTTTTTTTGATAAATGCTTTAACTAGTTTTCTAGAGAATTTTGTGAATGCTTTGAATTTGTTTCAGAATTTCGTGTTGTTACTTTGCTTAGCCTTGATGGTAATTTTAAACGCACAATATTTAAAAACAGTTTGCTAGTCATACAAATTACACGTGCAATTTACCATAGAAATAAAATTGTGTCTTTGAATGAACTTTTCTCGTTGATGGATAAAATGCATTAAAATTCCTTCCATAATAATAAAATGAAAAAAAAATCAATGAACATGAACTTTTGAATGAAATGGGAGAGTATAATATAGTTCGACAAAACAATAAAATAAGTACTTTTGATGATATTCAAGTTTAACTTACGTCATTTTAATTGTTATGAAGATTTACTAACTGAATGTGTAAGCGTATGATTTTTTTTTTTTTTTTTTTTTATTCTTATTTCAGGTTAAAGCAAAATTGAACCTTTAAACAAGCTAGGTTATTTTTCATGGCAGAATTTTAAAGTCAAAGATTTTATTCTGTCTTAAGAATAACCTTGCTGGTAATTAATATTTCCTGAAAAAGAAAAAAGAAACTAATGTATGCTTATGAAGATAATTTTCGAGTAATTATTCAGAAAAATAAAAGGTAAGAATTATAAATATCTTAATTTTTGTTCATATTTTATTGAAACGTTTGTAAATGATAGAGAAATGATAAATTGCATTTTTTTTTTTTTTTTTTTTAGCATTTTTACTCTTTGAAACAATATATTGATGTAATGAGTGAAAATAGTAAAAACTTTAAATGAAACAGGTTTGAGAGCAATCAGAGGTAGCAATAAAGGTTATGATGTCACAAAGGGCAAAAAGTCACATAAATTATAGGTACTATACATGATGCAACTATTTCTCTACTATATTTTAATTTATTTTAGCATATAAGAATTTCCATGCTTCAGCATATTTTTTTAATTTTTAGTATTTCTATTTCTACGCTTGCAAAATAATAATGATTTGATATATATTTGGTAAAGTATATTGATTTGATGAGGGAAAATAATAAAAAATTCAAATGAAATAGGCTCGAAAGCAATCTGAGGTAGCACACTATTAAGGTTGCGCATATTAAATTTCAATAACATTGGGAAATAGTTGTTGGAAATAAATGTTGATTTTTCATCAGAATAGCGTCGGAAAATAATCAGTCTAACGTTGCAGCTAACGTTGGAAAATTGTTGGATAAGCGTCGAAATTTATATTGGGATAATGTTAAGAAGTGTTGTTTAACTGTTGTAATTTACATTGGAATAACGTTAGGAATTGGTTGGTTCACCGTTGCATTTTACGTAGGAACAGCGCTGGAAAAATGTTGAGATAACGTTGGAAACCAATCGTTGGATAACCGTTTTCCGACGGTGCACTTTAACGTATGTTCTAACGTAAGAGGCCGACATAAGTCTAACGTAATAAGCTAACGTTGTCCGAATGTTCGTGTGCTAGCTGGGTATATGTGTGTCTCTGTGTTTTTCAAAATAAATAAATAAATAAATAAATGAAAAACTAGAAAGCCTATTGGAGTACTTTTGTAAAAGAGCTGTTCAGACTTACATTTCACACTATATACATGTACTCCCCCCCCCCCCGAATACTGCATATAATGTTATCTAATTGTAGGGTATCTAACTGTAACGGTGTAATTGATATAGTTGTATCAATTAGCCGTTGATTAAATTATTAATTACAACGTTAAACCTTTAGGCACAAGAATTTTCGTTTTTTTTAATTCCAATAATTTAAATCGGCTGTTCTGTCCCTTTAATAACATCTTTTTTTTTCGGGATTATCCGTAATTAAATTAAGAAAAAAAATTTTAAAACTTACATTTGCAGCATTTTTATCAGTGATTTCTTTTACTCTGTAAGTTAAATTTTCGTTTTGATCGTTTGTAATATTAATATTTGAATAAGTAAAGCCGGATGATAAGCTATCCATGGTTAAAACTTCAAAAGACACAAGACATTTTTAAAAAGAAAGCAAAAAAAAAAAAAAAATCATGAAAAAGTAGTGGCGCCATCTATCGAGCATGGAAGAAACCAAGCCATAGCGTGGATTACAGAATTACCGCTTGGGAACGGTCAATATGCAATTCGCCCCTGCCTCCCGTAGATATGTAGACAAGAAGGATTTCAAAAGAAAGCCTGAAAATGCGTTTTTTTACACATTTAATATTTTTTCATTTTCATCAAAAACTGGACCTATGATTTTATGCAAAGTACTGATTCAGAAATATGATTTTACATCACAATGGGTTTTTTCTGTCTCCTTCTTCAAGCATTTTTAAAACTGCCCTGTTCAAAAAAAAAAAAAAAAAAAAAAAATATCTCCCAAGTTCTGCAACTAAACATTTACATAAAACACACCGCCAACTCAGTTATTCCAAGCCGAGGACTGCAGTTTCGTGCTTTTTAGCATTCAACATTTTCTGAGCTGGCGGTGTATTTTATGTAATCTGCCTTAGTCCTGGCTTAGGCATGGCTTAGGCCAGTAACTTACAGCAAAAAAAACAAACAAAAAAAAAAAAAAAATAAACATTTGGTTGAAATATACATCAGTCCGAAAATTATCCACAATTTCTATTGTAGATTTCCTCGAGGAAGAAACTTGATGATAGAGAAGGAAGTACCGCAGAAAATACCACGGTTATGTATTTACGTTTTTACGTTGTTACGATATTTTTCTCAAAAACTTTGGGGGTTCGATCCCAAACCTTTTTGCCTCCCCCCCCCCTCTATTTGCTACCATTGTGCAAGGAGTCTTGGGATGCATTCCTCTCGTATAAGTCAAGATTCCACAATATTCTTATTTCAAGACTAGAAAGTCGCCCGTCAAGTATGACGGGTGAAAATTGCTTCTGTTCTTCTACATTTTAACGGAGCAATTGCCTGTTTGGTGATATTTTGATAGTGGTAATTTTTCTCCTAACTCCAGTGGATTAACCCTAAACTCCAGTAGATAGCGTTCATAGTTGACCGCTTTTTCGTTTCTTCATTCCCCCAAATGACACAGTCTTACCAGTAAAATAGTTAAGTCACCGGTTCGAATTCAGCTTTGTCACAATAAAGCCTTTCCCTGCATGTGAAACATTACCAAAACACATTATCAAATTATCATGCCGTGGAGCATGTTTCAATGTTGAAACACGCGCGTTACTCGATCATCGACTATTACATATATGAGGATAACAGCAACATAATTGCTTCCAAGTCTGGTTTTTAACCGGTTTTCCCAGACTTAAAAATATGTCAAAGGATTTTTTTCTTTTTTTAAGAGGGACATATAACTGGGAACAAATTTTAAAATGTGGAAAAGGAGAAATTTTCAAACTAGTACATACCATTTTGTACGCAAAAGAAGACTTGTAGATAGCTTCCATTGATTATGACAGCGCGCCAATTTTTAATATGAAAGAAGTTCGGGTTTTATCAAAACGATACCACTGATAACACACAATCGCAATTTTCAATCTTTTTACTTGCTGTTTAGTAAAATGATCGCACATTTTACATGAGTGATCTATCGGTTAAAGTCTCACAGTATCAGTCAAAGGGTGCAGCAATATTTTTTTTACCAAAAACATTTCGAGTAATTTTACGTGCATATTAATATACTGAAGTCTAATTACATAGAAAGTTTTGTAAACTTTGCTTAGTCAGTTTGAATTGGACAACAGGGTGTCAATAAAAATAGTATTTCCCCCCAAACATAAAACCCTGCTCGCTGTTTTGATTACATGATAGACAAAAAAAAAAAACTTATAAGACTATGTAGTCTTACTCTGATGATGACTCTACTTATGTAAGTAGAGTCATCCAGAGTTATTTCCTGGTCAAAAAATATCATTATTCAATTGTTGCAAAATCTCTCTTCGCTAGAATTATTGAATTTAGCATGGAATAAGCACATTGTGATGTCTATTTAATAAAATATTTGTTTCATCAATAATGCACAAGTAATTTGAATAATTATAGCTACTTAAATACCAGGATTTACAAGGGTAATTTCTGGTTACTTATAGAGTAATTATTGGTCACTCAAATTATTTGGTACAAATACTTACATTTTTTATGCATAAAGTTTATACAATCTCTTAAACGAATTAAATTATAATTTTTATTACATACATCTAATTAAACACTTTACTTATAGTTGTTTCAGGATTAAATGCAAATGTACTCAACATGAGAAATACATGCATTCAACATATCTTTAGTCAAAATACTTTTGGTATATGTAAGAGTGAAGGCTTTCCCGGCCGGTGTCAATATTATGAAAAGATTCCGGGCTGTTGTGCCGTGGTCTGAGTGTATACCCATGTTAGTTAAACCATTTTTATTTTTTATCATGAGTGGAATAAAATGGTAGAAGGATTACAGAATTCGATAAATAAAAAGAAATAATGGTAGATCAATTGAAAAGAAAACTACCACTATATATCCGTGTGAATTTTGTTGATGATTTGTATAGCATGACGTAAGAACTCATAACTCAGAAATTAGAAACATACCAAACAGAAAAATTTAAAATGAACCGATTCGGAAATTTGAGAAAAATAACTCAGCTACAAATGCAAAACAATTAGCGCTAGCCAAGCAAGGCAAAGAAGTATCGTCTTCTTTTGACAATAACTCGTAATTTCATATAATTAAATTTTCTAGCATTAATTGTTATTCTTGTCAGGCCACAATTATTATTTAGTTTTGTCAAGAATTGATAAATATCGAATTCAACATCGTGGAAATGGCTGCTTAGAACTACGAACTACGTAGTTTGCATTCATTTCTGACGTTTAGTAATGCTTCTTGAATTCTCATTTGTTTCTACGTGGACCAGAATATCACCAAGACTTTGAAAGTTAATTTAAAAAGAATAAAGCGAAAAAATCATGCATACGAACAAAATTTACTAGACTTATTAGCATTTTCTTCGTTACCACATGCGTTTGTTTTAGTTTTTTCGTCTGCCATTAGACAGTGACTGCAGTGCCCCCTATAGTTCGTTGGAGTTGCGAATTAAAATCTGCTTTAAAGAAAGTTGTAAGTCGAATTCTATGTAACATGGAAGTTCCAAACACATTCTATCAGACGCAGAAAAAAAATTCTTTGTTTTGGCATTAAATTTTAAATTTTTTAGCTATGTTTTCACTGCAAAAATCACGAAAAACCTTTTACAGGTTTTTAATTAATATCTTCGTTAATTAATGTCATCCAAAGACGCAACCTAGCTAAGACACTCTCAATCAACTCTCCTTTCGAACTTGTTTTTTTTTTTTTTTTCAAAATCGGTCCATCCGTTTGGCGCTAGAGTGCCACAGACAGATGCACAAACACATAGATACACAGACACGTCCATTTTATAACCCCCTTCCATTGTGTGTCGGGGGTTAAAAACTATTTTTCAGTAATACAAGTAGTTCATAATTAGTTGTGACCAAGATCTTTGTAAAATGTTTCCTAATCAAGGTCGATGTTATTTTACCAAAATTTCGCAAGTCCTTTCAATAATGCATTTTTTAAAAATCAATAAACAATAAACTTATAATTAAGTAATAAATTACTATGAGGATATTTTAGAGTACCTCATGCTTTTTTTTTTTTTTTTCATTTTGGTGAACTGTTCTTAAAACATTAAAATGACTGTGACCCGGAAAAAAAACCATAAAAACCTGCTGACCGAGAATTAACCCGGGTCACACTACAAAGACATTTTATTATGTAAAAAATACTTGCATTATATATCGCTTTTAAGCTTGAAACTGAGAATGATAATGCATTAATAAACATGATTTTAAAACTCAAATTTTTAATTAAATTAAAATGTTTTGTATATTTTCATTTTCTGTAACCGTTCTGTAACACTAAATTGTAGACTTACTGTTTAATAATTTAATAGGAAATAAATTTATCAATTTACTATAGAAAAATATTAATTCCAAATTTGTACACATTTTTTAAAAACTCTTACTATTCTCATACATTAATCTTAATGTTAAATCGAGGATATGGAAATTCTTCACAGCTGCACAATCCTATTTAAAAAATGGGGATCTGCACGAGTATTCTCCGGGAGGTAATACAGAAACTCATTAAACATCACGTCGGTTATTACATATCACAAATAGAAACAAATCAAAGTCGCGTTTCCTTTTGTTACGCTAGTGCTCGCGCTTCGGTCTTTTCCCCGCCGTAGCGATCCGTGAGACGAAAGCAGAAGAAAGGAAGTGCCGGGGAGAAAATGACACCTGATTAGGATGGCGCGCTATTGGTTTAAATGACCAACATACATTTCTAAAAGCTATGCAACCTTGAAATACCGAAGAAAATTCTCAGAACCAAGTGTGTGGGCTGGGGAGAGTCTGACTTTAAGCTACACAGATAGGCCCCATTATTAGAATAAGGGGTGGTGAGATAGAGCAAAATAGCTGACAACGGGCGGGGAATCTCCCGAAGCGCGACTTCTCTAGGGTTAAGAGAACATGTACACATGACTACATGTACCTACTGCAATGAAAACATAAACGCCTGGACCGTTGCAATGCTGAAAGATGCAGCGCATGTGAGAGTGTCTGTCCACGAAACTTCAAATAATTGTACCTCATTTTAAGAAATAAAGTGCTCGGACTAGCTCAGGCAATTATTTATTGGGTTCTACCTATTACAAATTAGTTACAAAACTCACTTACTAAGCATTTAAACATGAATTGTAAAAAACAATTCAGGTGGTGCATAAGATGCACGTCACAGCTTAGCAGCCATTCTCAGTCCTTCTTATAGGTGGCGCTGACAGATATATTATTAATGTTCAGTCCAACAGATGGCGTTAAAAGTTCTAAATAGTTCTGTTATAAAATCGTCTAGCACTTAAACATGCAACCAATCAGTGATTTTCTAATAGGAATGTAAAAAAAATCCTGCACTATGATTATTTACAACACAAATAGTTTTTCTAGCTGAACAGGATCATATCGGCCAGGTTCGAACTGAATGCACAATTCTTGCTGAGTAGTGGTTGAAAAAAAAAAGTTACGAATATATTTTTCCACAACATACGGCGATGCTCCTCGCGCCACAGCACTGCTACTATTGCAAATGGTACCTAACCACAACTCACTCAACGCCCTCTCCAAATACGGGAGGTTGATATGCCGGATCATGTATACGCGGTTTGCCAGGGCCGGCTCTAGTAGTTCTGCCGCCCTAGGCAATATTGACAAGTGCCACCCCCACCCATTGAATAATAATAATATAAAATAATAATATATTAATAAATTAAAACTAATTTTAAAGTGCTTAGAATTAAAGTGATTTTCTAGTTAAATTCCAAACTAGGTTTTGCAGATCCAAGCACTGGTACACATTTTAAATTATCTTTTTTTAACATTAAAGTAGTGCAACTTATGCCACTTAAACATATATTAATATTTTCAAAGGATTTTTTAAGTCATGCAATTTGCCATCTCTGAAATTAAATTAAATTTCTTGTCAAATTCCGAAATGTTTTGCATATCCAAGCACTGGTACACACTCTAAATTATTATTATTTTTTTAACATTGAAGCAGTGAATTTAATGACGCGGAAACAGATATTCATACTTTTAAAAAATATGTTTCAATTCCGAAATTTTCCGCCGCTAAAATCTACCGCCCTAGGTGACCGCCTACCCAAGAGCCGAGCCTGCGGTTTGCTCTGATAACTTGGACTATGGTGCACAATCTATTAAACGATTTCATTTGCCATTTTCCCACAATAGTTAACCAATTTTTTCCACAACGGAAGGGAGTTTTTCTCCCCCTGACCATACTATACTAGTATTGCCTACCATCTTAGGACCGGTTATCCGTTCCTATACTAGTATTGGCAGTCCTACTATTATCTTAGGACTGGCAGTTTTTTCCCCCTGCCCGGAAATTGGCAAGTTAATTTTTATTAATGATCTGATTGAAGTGTAGGGGTGCTCTGCCATTCGGGAAACACGGGCGAGTCATGTATTATGATGTTTTTCTTTAGCGTCACCTGACCTGACCTTTATTGAAGCTATTCTACAGGACTGGGGCGAATGCGGAGAAAATTGCTCTCTGTTGTCGCCTCAGCTTCCCATTTTCGACTGACCCCCATTCTTACGCGGGATTTCGCCACCAGGGTGGGAGGAGCCATCCTCTCCTCTGATTGACCAATCCACTCACTTCCTATTATTTTTTCTATCTTTTCAAAATTTTTAACCATTTCTATTTTTAAACATTTTTAGAACTTTTAAGAGTTATACAGGGAATTTAGGAACTCTAAGCTCCAGGCGTTCCACAATCAGTCATATGTAATGTTCAATGACTTCATGTATTAATGAGTCAAGTCGGTTTCCTTCGCCAATAATATGCTGCGATAGTTATTCACCTTGTGACATTGAGAGAATTCCTCACTCTTCCTCAAGAGGAAATTAACTCTCTCAAGGTCAGATGCTTTGTTTCACAGCCATATTGCAGTCATAAAAAATTTAATTGCTTTTTCAGATGCTGTAAAATATACTATAAAAAGGGAAGTCAAATAATTTCGATCAAATAACCTGTTGTTTATCTAATTTACAAAAGAAAGCCTCCGGAAAACAGTGATTACACAGTGAGGAACTTGTACTTTTTTGATTTTATGCTGAAATAGTGCTTTTTATTATCTTTTCTGTGATCTTAAGACTCATTGAAGTACAGAAAAAAAAACTTAGATAAAAAATTATGTGATTAGAATCACTTTATAAAAACAATTGTAGCTACGAGTATAAACATTACGATTTGCATTAAATATAGATTTATCAAATTTCTTTTTGGACGTTTATTTTTGAATTTGAGTCAGAAAATACGAAGTCTGGCACTTTCAAATTTCAATAATTTTGATGTTTTTGTTAGCGTAAAGTATTCAAAATTGATAGGAAAACACTGTATTGTTATGAAAGAAAGGATGTTCGCAATAACTACAATAAAAATTGAAACTGCAGACAAAGCACTGAGTTTGTGCAATGGGGTCGTTTCCAATATTTAAAAGCATTTTTTTCTGAAAGAGCATGCTTAAAAACATAGGATTTGACTATTTTTTAAACGATTTGACCAAGTTTAATGTTTTTAAAAAATTATTTTAATCGGTGCACTTTCATTGTTTACGCTTCTGTCGAGGACATCACAAATGATGAAATGCCAGTCACAGAACGTAATGTTTAATTTGAATCTTTACTCACGTGTACTGGCAACGATATGGTTTAAGGCCTCTATATATACGAGCCGACGCATCAGCTTAAGAATAGCCATTTTCGATCGGAGTGTGTGTTTGAGTGGTTGTCTTTCTGGCGAGTTATCGCGTTTGGTGATTGTTCACTGTGAGTAATTATCAGCGGCACGTGCATTATTTATTAAATAAAATATTATTTTCGAGTTTCGAAAATTTTGTGAAATCCGAAACTTTGCTGTGGTAACCCTAACGGTGCAACAATGAAAAAGCCGATCCAAAATGGCTAACAGATGGGCCAAAAGTACATTATTTGTGACGTCATAAAGACCACGCATTGTTTGAAAAATTGGACATTTTAAAAAATTAATTAAAAAATAATTGTTGAAAAATTAAAGTATTTTCTGAGTCCAAGTTATTATTATTATTATTATTATTTTTTTTTTTGCTTATGGTATTCGGAACTCCAGCGCTCGAATACGCTACCCCCTTGCGGTGATTTACAAAACTGCAAATGAAACTAAAACATTGCCACGTTGCGTTCCACGTGTGTCTGTTGACGTAAACACAGGTAGTTTGTTCTGAGTATTTATTAACGCAATCGATGTGTCTTAGTTTGCTTTCAGCTACAGAAATTAATTCGTCCCTTAGTAGTATTCTCGAGCTTCTCAAAATAATGTTAGTTTTCATTATTTCCTTAATAATCGGTGAAAGCGAAAATTCTGGATTAACAAACTTGGATAATGTTATACAAGGTAAAAAATTTTATTGTTTTGTATGAATTTGTAAGAATATGGGGGTTTTTTAAATCTTAAATTAATTAAACTTACCATATTTTACAGCAGCATTTAGTTGGAATGGACAGTATGCAAAATATTTTCTTGAATACATTATCGTAGAACAAAATGAATAACCGAGAAAGAATTGACTTTGTTCCTTTTATTCTCAGCTGAAAGGTTTCGCCAAATTTGTTTAGGACTATAGTTTTAGTATAGTGCGAGCAAAGTAGCCTTGGCAAGATTTCGCGTTTTTAGTTAAATCATTTTTAATCTTTATCATGAGTGGAATAAAATGGTAGTAAGATTACAGAATTCGATAAGTGAAAAGAAATAATGGTCAATCAACTGAAAAGAAAACTACCACCATATATCCGTGAGAATTTTGTTGATGATTTGCATAACATGACACAATTAAATCGTAACTCAGAAATTAGAAAAATCGAAACAGAAAATTTTTAAATTAACCGATTCGGGAATTCGAGAGAAATAACTCAGCTACAAATGGAAAACAATAAGCGCTAGCCAAGCAAGGCAAAGAAGTATCATCTTCTTTCGATAACAATTTGTAATGTCATATTGAATTTTCTAGCATTAATTGTTGTTCTTGTCAGGCCACAATTATTATTTAGTTTTATCAAGAATTGATAAATATCGAATTCAACATCGTGGAAATAGCTGCTTAGAACTACGAACTACGTAGTTTGCATTAATCTTTGACGTTTAGTAATGCTTCTTGAATTCTCATTTCTTTCTACGTGGGCCAGAATATCCACAAGACTTTGAAAATTAATTTAAAAAGAATAAAGCGAAAAAATCATACGTACGAACAAAAATCACAACACTTTTAGCATTTTCTTCGTTACCATGTGCGTTTGTTTTAGTTTTTAAGTCCGCCATTAGGGGACAGCGACTTCAGTGCCCCTTATAGTTCGTTGGAGTTGCGAATTAATTTCAGTGATTAAAAGTAGTACTTTTGACTGTTAAATCGAAAACAAATAAATAAAACTTTAATAATATTTTTTTCCAAAAAAAAGTACAATAAGAATAATTTTTTGGAGTAGTATTGAAAACTTTCGGAGGGGGTTTGAACCATCACTATACCTACAAGAAGGCTTCATCAGTGGTTACCTTAACTTAGCGATGACGTACTAGAAACCGGCCGACTCAAAAATCCTTATTTGGTTGGTTAGGGCTCTTAGCACTCGCCAAAAGGAGCGCCAATCTCAAATTAAGTTTCGAATTCTTTACCATTTTTTTTCACTAATGCTACGGTATATCAGAGTTCACTCTGGATTTAGTAAAACTCCTTTTTAATGTTAAATTAATTATGCAAACATAAAAGCATTTTCAAAATATTGCACTGTAATGAAGAATAAGAAAGAAATGAAAATCTTTGAACTTTAATAATAACCTATAACGGATATAATTTACAACATAAAAGCAGGTAAGAAATTGTTTTCTTTTTCAAGCCATCAATGGCTCGTTCTTTCTCGCAAATTGCATTTTGGCAATGAAAGAAATATTTAAAGAACTTTAACATTTTAGACGCTTTTTGACATTTTGCATAAAACATTCTGATCACTAAATTTAATGTCGTCATTTCAATAAGGTAACTCTTGACCTCACCATTTTTGATTTTAACGAAATTTATTGTGAGGGACACATATGGCAAGATAAGTAATACTGACAATTTTTAGAATTCTACTTCAAAAATTTTACAAAATACGGGGCTGTTAAAAAACTGAAAAAGTAAGAAAAAGACGAAAAGTTGCGGTATACAAATGACTGTAACTACTCTCCTAATTCTAGTAGAATAAAATTTCAAAAACTATTTAAAAGCTAAAGAATAGAGCTTTCTATTGGTATATAACACGACTTTCTTACGACAGGTTTAAATTTCAAGGTTATTCACCGTGGTTTTTGACCTTGAATATCTCAAAACAAGCCCCCCTAAAATTTCTTTAAAAAATATATTTTATAGTTCTGACACTATTCTTCCACCACACAAAAACTTAGACTAGGACCGCAATGGCAAAGTACTGAAAAAAAAATCAGGAATGCTCACATGTTTTACATTGTGTAATTCCATATGTCAGGTTAGTCACCTTCTAGACCTCCTCACCACTTCCGATTTTAATGAAATTTCGTGTGAAGGACACATATGACAAGATAAGTAATCCTGCCAATTTTCATAATTTTACTTCAAAAATTTTACGAAATAAAGGGCTATAAAAAACTTAAAAAGTGAGAAATAAACGGAAAGTTGTGACATGCAAAAGGACTGTAACTTCCATCCTTATCATAGTAGAACAAAAATTTAAAAATCATTTTAAAGTTAAGGAATTGAGCTTTCTATTGGTATAAAACATGGATTTCTCGTGACAGGTTTAAGTTTCAAGGTTTACCGTGTGTCAACGGTGTGAACGTGTTCAAGTGTTCATCACGGTTCACCGTAAATTTTGGCCTTGAATGTCTCAAAATACGCCACCTTATAATTTCTTTAAAAATATACATATTATGTTCAGTAAGTTACCGCTATAGAAAAAAGGCCTAAGGCAGAAATACATGAAATATCACGCCAACTCAGTCAATTCCAGCCGAGGACTGCAGTTTCGTGCTTATTAGCACTCATCAGCCCGGCATAGGAGTGACTGAGCTGGAGGTGGAAAACCTCTTAAGGAAATCAAGAGTGCCAAACAAACTAGTAGCTAACACAGAATTAGCACTGACCAGACGAGAGACCTACCTTGCCTTCAATACCTCCAGCTCAGTCACTCCTATGCCGGGTTGATGAGTGCCAATAAGCACGAAACTGTAGTCCTCGGCTGGAATTGACTGAGCTGACGGCGTATTTCATGTATACATATTATAGCTGTAACACTTGTCTTTTAAAACGTTGGCTGGGGCCGCAATGTCAAGGCACTGCAAAAGAAATCAAAAATATTTACATGCAACTTCCCATAACTCGAACTATTGATAACTCGAAGCTATTAGCCGGTCCTTTGGAACTTTGAGTTTTCGAGAATCAACTGAATTTTAGTTAAATGTTTCACATTATTTCTGTCCTAATGTTATTGTTTTAATTTTCATACGCATTATTCATGAAGTACAAACAAAACTCTGCCGTTACACGGGGAAGCTACGTCATTGGCTAAAACTTACTGTTTTTATTTCTAAGATCTGTTGCTAACTACAGATAAAATTTACGGTTATCAAATAAATATTCTGTCTTATTCTAGCTCTTATTTAAGAAACATGTCGATTTGACAAAATATGCATTCTTTATGAAGAATACGCCCAAAAAATTAAAACAGTAATATTAGTACAGAAATAATGTAAAGCATCTAACAAAAACATGTAAACATTCCTGATTTTTTTGCAGTTCCTTGCCTTTGTGGTCCCAGCCTACGTCATGGTTAGTGAAAGAACAATGTTAGAGCTACAGAATATTTTATTTATTTATTTATTTATTTTTATTTATTTATTTTTTTTTAATTTTTTTTTTGAAGAAATTCGAAAGAGGCTATTTGATATATCTTGTTTTGAAGTATTCAAGATCAAAAGTCAAGGTCAATGACCTTGAAATTTAAACCTGTGGTAAAAAAAGACATGCTTTATATCAATAGAAAGCTCTATTTTTTAGCTTTGCGATGGTTTTTGAATTCTTATTCTTCTATCATTAGGATAGTTGTTACAGTAATTTGCATGTCACAACTTTCCGTTTATTTCTCACATTTCAAGTTTTTTACAGCCTGTATTTCGTAAAATATTTGAAGTAGAATTCTGAAAACTAGTAGGATTACTTATCTTGTCATATGTGTCCTTCACACAAAATTTCATCAAAATCGGAGATGGTGAGGAGGTCAAGGAGGTCACTGACCTAACATATGGAATTCCACAATGTAAAACATGTGAACATTCCTATTTTTTTTTTCAGTACCTTGCTATTGCGATCCCACTCTAAGTTTTGGTATAATGGAAGAATAGTGTTAGAGCTATGAAATATATTTTTTTGAAGAAATTCTAATGGGGCAGGTTTTGAGATATTCAAGGTCAAAAGTCACGGTGAATGACCTTGAAACTTAAACCTGTCGTAAGAAAGTCATGTTTTGTATCAATAGAAAGCTCTATTCTTTACCTTTACGATGCTTTTTGAATTTTTATTCTACTATAATTAGGAGAAAAGTTATAGTCATTTGTATGTCACAACTTTTCCTTTCTTTCGTACCTTTTCAGTTTTTTAACGCTCCTGTATTTCGTAACATTTTTCGAATAAAATTCTAAAAATTGGTAGGTTTACTTATCTTGTCATATGTGTCCCTCACACCGATTTTCGCTAAAATCGGTAATGGTGGGGCCAAAAATTTATTTATTTATTATTATTATATTATTTATGATTATTACTTTTTTTCTTTGATTGATTTAAGGTAAAATTGCCCAATAACTTTAATAGAATGCAGCTAGTCAATTCACAAAAAGTTGTAAGAATAAAGCTAAAAACTTGTTTTAATAGATTGAAGAAAATGAAACTTATGTCGCCAAGGAAGAGTATGCAAGAAGAAAATATTTGACTCACAACTGACAATTTTTAAATATTGATTTCTGTTTTGCATGATATTCATTTGACTACGTTGTGTTGTAGATACTGAAGCATGATTTACATAATTCTCATGTATATCTTAATGGGTCATTCCATACGAAATGAGCAAAATTCGCAAAAAAGTGGTGGCCGCATGGTAACAGATTTTTATGAAATTTGGTATAGAGGCTCCTTTTATGCCTATATAAAAATATCTAAAATATTTTTGCTTAAATTTTTTTATTTGAATAGTTACATGCGATTGAAAATTGGTCGAATTGAACAGCATTCTCATAAATGCTAAATGTTGCACTTTTAAAGGCTTGTATCTTATTAACTATTTAATCAATCTATGGAGTAGGGTAATTAATATGATATCAGTAAAATTTTCAGAGTTATTATAGTTAACTTTTAACCCAGTTTCAAAAACAGAAAATACTTCAATTTTCTCATAATTAAGCATTTTATTTTTTAATCTCAATCTTTAAGGAATGCATTAGCACTGATGAAATTAAAACCCAATAATGTGCTAAGTATCATAAAAGAAATACCTTACTTTTGAAGTTGTATTTTAACTCCTTTGTCTTCAAAATCAGTTTTAAACTTAGTGACATTTTGTAAAATGATGATTTTCCCCTTCAAATACACACAAAAATTCAAATGAGGGAAAATTCAGACAACTTTAAAATTTTACAAGAATATAGAGCTGTGTTTCTACTATTTGCTTGAAGAAATTTGAAATTGGTTTTTGATTTCCAAACGTAAAATAAAATTTAAAAAAAATAGCATTTTCTTTCTGTTTTATGGGTCAATCCATACAGGATCGACGGATGGGTGCACTCGACCATTTTTAATTTTTTTGAAATTCATATCCCTAAAAGCTACATATGAAAGATATTTAAAACCACTTTTATTTTTTTCTCTCAACTGGACCTTTGATTTTTTAGAGGTCATCAAACGTGATTTTCGTAGTCAAAAATGGGACTTTTAGACCTTTTCATTTTGGCCAAAATCTATTTGAATTACATTTATGACAGTTAATTTAATGCTTTGATGTTAAAGTGCATAAGTTGATAGTCTTACATGCTGAGTTACGTAGCTGTAAGTTAATGAATAAAATAATGGCAACAGGTTAAAGTTCAAGGCCAAATGTAAAAATTTTACTCATTTCAAAGGGGGATAACTTACGTAGGGGACGGAAACACAAAATGAAATACGGCAAAAAAATAATCATTGGAACCATGCTAAAAAGAATATGTAACTGTTGCTGTGTGCTTGTGTACCCTTTATAGATTACAGCTCCTCAAAAATCGGAAAAATGACAAAAATGACATTTTTAGACCCCTATAAACCAAAAGGGGATGGAATTAAAAATAAAATTTCCAGGCCAATTGAATATTCCATTGAATTACTATACATGTTATACATATTGTTTTTTGTATTTTGTTTGTAACAAAGATATAGGTCTTTGAAAATGAGCAATTTTGCTAGTTAATTCACACTACAACAGAAATAAATAGTGTGCAAACTTCATGGTGCCTTCTTAAATTACGTATGTTGTGCCCTATATAATACATTATACTGAAAAAACATATCGTAATTTTCAAAATAATTACTATTTTAATTTGATAACTTAGAAATATTTGGACATGAATGAGTAAGGTAAATAAATACCTTTGTGCTGAACAGTAAAGTAAGAAAAACAATGTTAAAAAAAAGCACAAATTTGCCAATTACAGCTGTAATTGGCAAATTTGTGAATGAGTAGTTTATACTGTATGGAACCTGTATGGATTGACCCTTACGTGAAATTACGAGAATTCAAAGAACTAGATAAACGACTAAATGATGCAAAAGCGAGTAAAATTAACATTTATTTCAATTAAAAAAAAATGTACATTTCAGCATGAACTTCATAAACATGCTTTTGAGAAAATGAAACACGAAAGAAATGATTAGTTTTGCTAAACTTACAAAATAAAAAGAAGTAACTAATGAAATTTTACCTTAGTTCAAGTTACTCCAATAACAAAAATACGCTGATACCAATGATTAAAATTTAGTAGCATCTAAAAGACACTTCAATATGTTACGTAAAAAAAATTGAGTAAATTTAGAGCTTTCCCTCATCTTCAAAAAAAAAAAAAAAACATCTAAAATAGAGGAAAAAATGAAATTTTTGGAAATTTTCGATTTTTTAAAGTACAATTTCGTCATTAAGAAATTTATAAACAATTACTAAATTAGAGCAGATAGTTAGTTATAGATGGTTTTTCAATCTAAAACATTTTTACTCTTATTCTTTTTATTAAAAGAGCTAGAAGAGTGATTTAAAATCTGAAGTAAATTGGCGAAATTTCAATCTTTGTTAATATCTCAGATTCAAAACTAGTATGTTGTGGCCATCACGAAACTTTCTTCTATATTTTTCCTTTTTCTGATCCCTCCCCATGCTTGACGAGGAAGCAATATTCCTAACAAAAACAAAATTACACATGCAAAAACTTGACGACCATCCCAATTCGCAACTCCAACGAACTATAGGGGGCACTGCAGTCACTGTCTAATGGCCGACTTAAAAACTAAAACAAACGCATGTGGTAACGAAGAAAATGTTAAAAGTGTTTTGATTTTTGTTCGTATGTATGATTTTTTCGCTTTATTCATTTGAAAAGATTTTTCAAAGTCTTTTGGTTATTCTGACCCATATAGAAAGAGATTAGAAACCAAAAAGTATTACGAAAGTAAACAATTAATGCAGAACACACAGTAAGTTGTTCTGAAGCAGCCATTTTCACGATGTTGAGTTCGGAATTCATAAATTTTTGGTTCGCTTCGAACGGCATTTTCATTTTGTACCGTTTTTTCTATACATTAGTACATATTAAGTTCAGTTTCGTGACATTTCCGGCATTTGTTGACATTTTTGTCACATAGTGCACATACGTGGCAGACTGTCAAGAGTAACGTTTAACACTAGATAATTTATTTCTATGACTATATGATTGGATATCTAAAGAAATCATGCATTTAATTCATTCGTCATGGAAATGATTTACCTGATATGCGAAATCTTGTCAAGATACATTATTATTTCACACAATTTTAAAACCATAACCCTATAAACAGATTTTTGGCGAACTTTTATTTTTTATTGTTCAAATTCTTAACGTTCTTTCTGGATTTTTCAATCTGTTCTGCGATAAATATTTTCAAGAAAATTTATTTGCATACTTTCTATTTCAGTAGGATACTGTAGTAACAAAGGTTATTTAAATCATTTATGTGGAATTAGGTTAAGGAAAAGTGTCCAGTCAATGTTGTTAAGTTCGTTTTTTTTTTTTTTCATCGAATTGAAAAACTGATATTTATTCAAATTCACTCAGAACAAAATAAATTCGGAACTCCAGCGCTCGAATACGCTACCTTGCGGTGATTTATAAAACTGCGTCTGCACCTAAAACATTGCCACGTTGCGCATCACGTGTGTCTGTTGACGTAAACACAGGCAGTTTGTTCTGAGTATTTATTAACGCAATCGATGTGTCTTAGTTTGCTTTCAGCTACAGAAATTAATTCGTCCCTTAGTAGAATTCTCGAGCTTCTCAAAATAATGTTAGTTTTTCTTATTTCTTTCAAAAAAGTATTAAATGGTGGAAGCGTAAACAAGAAAACTCTGGATTAACAAAATTGGATAACGTTATACCAGGTAAAAAATTTTATTGTTTTGTATGAATTTGTAAGAATATGAGTTTTTTTAATCTTAAATTAATTTAACTAATCATATTTTACAGCAGCATTTAGTTGGAATGGACAGTATGCAAAATATTTTCTTGAATATATTATCGTAGAACAAAATGAATAACCGAGAAAGAATTTACTTTATTCCTTTTATTCTCAGCTGAAAGGTTTCGCCAAATTTGTTTAGGGTTATAGTAGTTTTAGTATTGTGCAAGCAAAGTAGCCTTGGCGAGTTTTCGCGTTTTTAGTTAAACCATTTTTAATTTTTATCATGAGTGGAATAAAATGATAGTAAGATTACAGAATTCGATAAGTAAAAAGAAATAATGGTCAATCAACTGAAAAGAAAACTACCACCATATATAAACTGTGAGTACACATTTTATTTATTTTGTTCTGAGTGAATTTGAATAAATATCAGTTTTTCAATTCGATGAAAAAAAAACGAACTTAACAACATTGACTGGACACTTTTCTTTAACCTAATTCCACATAAATGATTTAAATAAAATTTGTTACTACAGTATCCTACTGAAATAGACAGTATGCAAATAAATTTTCTTGAAAATATTTATCGCAGAACAGATTGAAAAATCCAGAAAGAACGTTAAGAATTTGAACAATAAAAAATAAAAGTTCGCCAAAAATCTGTTTATAGTGTTATGGTTTTACAATTATGTGAAAGAATAATGTATCTTGACAAGATTTCACATATCAGGTAAATTATTTCCATGGCGAATGAATTAAATGCATGATTTCTTTGGATATCCAATCATATAGTCATAGAAATAAATTATCTAGTGTTAAACGTTACTCTTGACAGTCTGCCACGTATGTGCACTATGTGACAAAAATGTCAACAAATGCTGGAAATGTCACGAAACTGAACTTAATATGTACTAATGTATAGATAAAACGGTACAAAATGAAAATGCCGTTCGAAGCGAACCAAAAATTTATGAATTCCGAATTCAACATCGTGAAAATGGCTGCTTCAGAACAACTTACTGTGTGTTCTACATTAATTGTTTACTTTCGTAATACTTTTTGGTTTCTAATCTCTTTCTATATGGGTCAGAATATCCACAAGACTTTGAAAAATCTTTTCAAACGAATAAAGCGAAAAAATCATACATACGAACAAAAATCACAACACTTTTAGCATTTTCTTCGCTACCACATGCGTTTGTTTTAGTTTTCAATTCCGCCATTAAACAGTGACTGCAGTGCCCCCTATAGTTCGTTGGAGTTGCGAATAAAATGTGTACTCACAGTTTATATATGGTGGTAGTTTTCTTTTCAGTTGATTGACCATTATTTCTTTTTACTTATCGAATTCTGTAATCTTACTATCATTTTATTCCACTCATGATAAAAATTAAAAATGGTTTAGCTAAAAACGCGAAATCTCGCCAAGGCTACTTTGCTCGCACAATTCCAAAACTATAACCCTAAAGAAATTTGGCGAAACCTTTCAGCTGAGAATAAAAGGATTAAAGTAAATTCTTTCTCGGTTAAACATTTTTCATTTTGTTCTACGATAATAAATTCAAGAAAATATTTTGCATACTGTCCATTCCAACTAAATGCTGCTGTAAAATATGATTAGTTAAATTAATTTAAGATTAAAAAAAACTCATATTCTTACAAATTCATACAAAACAATAAAAAAATTTACCTGGTATAACGTTATCCAATTTTGTTAATCCAGAGTTTTCTTGTTTACGCTTCCACCATTTAATACTTTTTTGAAAGAAATAAGGAAAACTAACATTATTTTGAGAAGCTCGAGAATACTACTAAGGGACGAACTAGTTTCTGTTGTTGAAGGCGTTCTTAGACATGTTGAATGCGTTACTCAGAACAAACTGACCGCGTTTACGTCAACAGATACACGTGGAGCGCAACGTGGCAATGTTTTAGTTGCATTCGCAGTTTTATAAATCACCGCAAGGTAGCGTATTCGAGCGCTGGAGTTCCGAATGTCTGAATTATTGTAAAAACAAAACAAAGAGCGAAAATTGAAAGTTACTTTAAAAGCCTTACTTGAATTAATTACAAATATTTTATTTATTAACAAACATAAGATGGCAACAGTTAAAAATTTTAAATCATTGAGATAATATTTCCGATCATTTCCATACAATTAAAATCACGAGAAATACGCAGACGACAATCTATTACGATTTATCTTTCTTATTGTTGCATTAATAAAACTATTTTTATTCGCAAAAAAAAAAAAAAAAAATCAACACCTTTTGGAGCGATTGGAGTCAAAATTGAACCAAAGCCTGTTTACGTATGGATTCACATATATTCCAAATTTCAACCAGAATGTAGCATTACTTCTTGAGATAGGGCACTCACAATGGAAAAAAAGAACGGGCGATTGCGATACCCCCTTTTTAGCTGTTGACACCAAAATAAAATCAGCTCTTATACCCACTAAGGGCTACTTGTCAAAAAATTTTTGTTTGATTCCGTTAGTTATTTCTTGAGATACAGCAGTCACAATTGACGACAAAAAACGTTCTATAATTCAACCCCCGTTTGAGCTATTGACACCAAAATTGAATCAGCACCTGCTCCTGTTAAGGGCAACATATGGACCAAATTTTGTTTGATTCCGCCAGTTACTTCCTGAGGAATAGCAAGCACGCGCAACTCAAAAAACATCCCATTGCTCCACCCCCCTTGGAGGAATTCGCGCCAAAAACCAATGGGCACAAGTTCACATAGGGGCACATATGTGTACCAAATTTCGTTCAATTTCATGCGGTAGTTTTTGCTGTAGAGCGGCCAAAAAAAACTGGTCACACACAGACGTGACACACACACACACACACACATACACACACACACACACAGACAGACAGACATTTTCCAAAAATAGTCGAAATGGACTCAGCACACCTTAAAACGTTCGAATCCGTCAAAATTCGAAATTCGAAAATTTGCACGAATCCAATACTTTCTTCTATATATTAGATATAGAAGAAAGTAAAAAGATCCGAATAAATTTTACTTTGCTCTTTCCCAATAGAGATTTGTTTATAGAATGCGGAAATAGTTATTTTTTAAGTGCACGTTTGTAACTTATGGAGTTATTGAGTCACAAACTGGCAGCAATGAACTCTGAAAATTTAGGCTTAGCGTAAGCATCAACTTCTAATTTCAATAACAAAGCAATAAACAGTTTTTAAACTTTATTCTGATAGCCTTTGCATTACTAAGTATATGAATGCTTCTACGATAGTGAATGGGAAAATTTAAAGTAGGTTGTTCCTGTTTAAACACGAGTCTATGACAGTTAAAATTTAAATTTTTCATTTATGTTTACTTCGTTATGATATTGATAATTAAGACATTATTTTTCGAATCTAATAAGACTCCTTAAAAATCATTTGAATATGATACAATGTATTAAACATTTTGGTTATATATTTGCTCAATTTAAAGAAGAAAAGAACGTTAACTTTCTCCTTTGATCAATGTTAATATGTTTGGGGAACTACTATTCTCAAAATAATAGCTTTAGTATGTTAAGAGACATAAATTGAAGCGATTTTCATCGGGAAATTTCCTTTCAGTCAGCCTCTTTCGGTCACGTGACGAAACCAGTGATCGAGCTTTCTATGTAGGAGGTGGTGTTTGAACCCTAAAAACCATTCCCTTAAATATGGCTCTACGCATATATAAACAAATATTATTTTCATTTTTCGTGGTTTACCCTCAAAACCCCTTTCTATAACCCGAAACTTAGTTAAATCGAAAAAACCTGCATTTTCTCTGAGAATTTAAAAAAAAAAAAAAAAGTTTTCTTATTTATTTTTCGACTAATTCCCTTTTCGACAAGAATTTTAATGATTCTCTCAGGGCCGCCGAGTTCAAAGCGGGCCCCTTGTCAGTTTGGTCGCCCCCCCCCCTAAATTTAATAAACTAATACTACTCGATTCCCTTGAGGGACAGGCTCGACATGGCCTCTCGTCGGCCCCGGATTCTCTAATAGATAATAATATACCGGCTCTAATACGAAGAAATCAACAACTGAAAAATGGTTGTAAACAAGGCTATCATTTATTTAACATTAATACAACAAAGATACCTCCACAAAAACTTCCGCGAGATGGATTCCGTAATTAGGTCATACTTCAATGAGCTATTCTTAGAAAGACTCGATACATGCCAGGCAATAAGAATTTCATTATGGAAGTAAATAACCGTAACTTTTGGGCATGTTCATCAAAATCGAGCCATCGGAATAGTAAGATAACCTATAGTACTCGAGCTCAGGTCTAAAGGTGACCGGACTATTCATGTTTTTCCTCAAAACAGGACACTTAACAATTTTCGGCACCTGCAAGCGTATTTAAAAAACAAAGAAGCAAATTTTTAGTAGTTCGTGCTTATTACAGAAATTAACACTTAGATGCTGCTTTTTATAAATTTACCGTCTGCTGTGTTTGAAATATATTTTTGCTATTTACTATCGTCTGCGATGTATATATTTCTTGGTATTAAATGTATTTATAGTCTGCGCTATATCTATTGTTTTTTGTAATGGCAACGGCAAAAGAAATAGAACAGTGGAGTTATTATGATGGAATGTGAAAGTTGTTTTTTCTCGCCTTTCATTGGTGGAGAATATAATTTACAACTTTTAAATAGTTATGTAATTAGAAGTCTTCTTTTCTCTGTTAAAAAAAGTAACGTCAAAGAAATTGTGAAAAGATGTCAGTGGCTGGTCCGCGTCTAGGAGATGCCATAGCACCTACAACTTTGAAATTTTGGTACACAATTACTTCGAGCGCCTGGGATTTGTACCTAGGGTTTTATTTTTAAAATTTCGATTTTTTTTTTAAATTTGTTGTTTAAGATAAAATTTCATGTAAATTGCCTATGAAAGGAATGAAAGATTTACACTTTAAAGATCCATGTCGTTCAAAAGAGATTTTTTTTTTCTGCATCAATTGAAGCTTGTTACAATTTTCTCAATTAATTAAACAGTTGTTAGAACAGAATTTAATGAGGGTTTATATTCGCAACTCCAGTAAACTATAGGAGGTGCTTCAGCTACTGTCTAATGGCGGATAAAAAAGGTAAAACAAACACACGCCGTAACTTACAACTTGCTTTGACGCTTAGTGAATGACAGTAATTTTTCATCGTGTTTGTGAGAAGCTTTCTTTTTTTTATGCTTCCGAAATTACATTCCACCACAAACTGTCTGAAGACTAATTTACCCCAAAGAAAACACGTGGAGTGGAATGTTTTACCTTTTTTTTCTTTAGCATTGTTAATCACCGCAATTTAGCGTATTCGAGCTCAGGAGTTGCGAATTTAAGTGAAAAGTTTTAGGCTTAAACGACGTTTCAAACATCCAAAATAACCGTTTTGGAGCGCCTTAGCACCTATAGCTGTGTAAGTTGAGACACGTTTGTTTGGAACTCAGGAAAAGGGTGCTCTTCAAAGCGCATTTTTTTCTTTTCTTTTTTTATGTGTCGGTATGTATATTTCTATCAAGTTCTTTTTGTCTTCGTGTGGGAGAGGAGTTTCGTTCTAACTATGAGCTCTTTATCTAAATTCTATTTTCTACGGAGGGAGATGGAGATTTTCATTTTGTTCGAAACGGAACTCGAAATATGTTTTTCATCTGATTCTTTCTAATAGACGATATAAATCTAACTTTTCTAAGTTTAAACTTTTTCACGTTGTTTGGGGAGAGGACCGTAAATAACAACATACTTTTGCAAAAGAAAGAAAATTGTTTGTGGTTAGTTAGCGGTAAAAAGTGTTTCTATCGCTGTGATACCTTCCGTTTCCTCCATAGCGTCAATGCGATACTACACAAACCCAACTAAACACTAATAAATTTCCATTTTCAATGAGCTTCCAAAGAAGAGATATACACTTTCAAAATCTGTTCCGTTTTCTACAGACGAACTCATCGATAAATGTAGAAATTGAAGCAATAATCAATTTTCTGAAATTTCTTTTCTCTCTCTTTTTCATTTTGGAAGAGGAGTAGGGTGTTTTCCCATTTGGAACCTCACCAGGAGTAGTAGCTCTCTCTTGCCCCCCTTACCCCCTCTGGATATACCCAATAAAGTTATTTGCATGACACTTGATCTAATAAACTGTCTTCAATAACGTTGCATGAAATGTGGATAGCAAGTTCATTTTTCATTTCGTTAATTGTACATTACAGTTTTTCTTTGCTTTCTTATCAACTCTATCAAAAGAAAAACATTTCTCTTTATAGATCCGTGCAGCTGTTTTCCTTTAATGTTAGATCTCAAAGTTGTAATATCATTACAGTCCCTCATTTTAATGAATTGAATTTCAAAAAGAAATGGGGTTTTCTTCTTGACATTACGAATTTCCCAGAAAATTCTTTGTTTCTTCAATCGGCGGAGGTGATTGGATATTAAAAGAATGACGTCAATCCTACTGCATATCACTTTCTTCCACGCTGTTCACTCAAGGTTAACGATTTCAAGTGCCTTGGTTTTGAAACTGTACTTAAATTTGTGCGAAGTTACTGACAGATCAGGAAAGAGTTGATTGATTTTGCTTTTAATTCTGTCTCAATGAGGAAACATTTTGATGGAAGGGATTCAGACGCATTTTTACGCAGATGAAAGAAAGTACTCCTTTTTTGTCTTTTTCATTTACTGCGGTATAACAGAGTCAATAAAACAACGTTGGAGTATCTAGCAAGTTTCCTCTGTTTTAATGACATGAAAAACCTACTCTAAGATAAAAACAATCGCAGCACCAAGAGTAGACTCGTCATTTTGGCAGGGTTGTTTGGTTTAAACCACGTTGGTTTAACCATGGTTTAAACCATGGTTTATTTCTGAAATGAGTTGAATACATAACAATGGTATTTTAGGTTAAATGTGTCAAGGACTTTTCGGACACCCTGTATATTTATTTATAAATGTAATTTTACAGTTTTTGTTTGTAACCAATTAAAAATATTTTGCTTTAAACCAAAAGAACCGTTGTTTTCTCCAACAGTCTTTAGAAAAAATTCATTTAGTTGAAAGCCTTGAACAAAAAGACTAGCTTTGAAGCTTTTTCCAATCCTAATTTGTTTCTTATTCAATATGTGTGGGAAAATCAATGTAAACCTGTAAAATGGATTTTTTTTTTTTGACTTTTTTTTTAAAAAAACCGCATGGTTTTTTTAAAAAAACCAATTGGTTTATGTGTATAAATCTTTTTACAATTACATAAAATCAACTTTACGCCACAATAACATATGCATAAATACATAGCAACTTTTACGTTATAAATTAATATTTTTATGTTATTTAGTACTTTGAACAAAAAGCAAGTTTTGAAGCTTTTCCAGAGCCTAATAAATTTTTGAGTTATGAATGATATCTAAGTGACGAAAATATATGCACTGCACTTTTCTGAAGCTGGTTTTAGTAATGCTGAAGATTTTTAAAGACGGTTGCAATGCATTTTTTCAAATTCTTTTTCCTGGCTTTTCTACCACTCAGTCACTGTTGCAGAAGATATAACGTTTTTGGCAAAAAAACATTCTTGAAATAGAATTTGCTACACATTTATTTGTTCTAAAGAGTTTGCATTTAATATTTTTTAAACTTCAATGTTGTATGCAACATGTATGCCAGTAAATAAGCTGTAATTTAAGCCATGTTACACCAATTTTTGTATTTTTGATTTGGTTCTTTGTTTTAGCGATAGTCGATATCTTTTCCAAGTCTTTCCAAAATAAGAACGGAGTCGAATATAGAGCAGCACTTTTTTTAAAAACTTTGTCAGTACAACAGCAATCGATTTTTTGACTGTTCAATCATGTACTGTTGTACATTTTGCTTTACTTCTATATTTGCGACATTGTGTATATAAAAATCAGCGTTATGTAAGATCAGAAGGAAAAAATATGAAAATTGTTCTTTTGAAAAGATTATGCTTAAAATATAACTTTTACCTTTATTTGATAATTATTCATATTATGTTGGTTTTATAAAGTTTTTTTCTTGGATCTTCATTATATTTTATCTTAACCCGCATCACAACCACTTCTTGAAGTATTTCGTATCATAAAGGGTCTATACATACATGCATACTAATATGTTAATCAAGTCAAACATTTCAATCAATATTTCCCCACAGAAAGCTTTTTTAATTATTTAATTTAGTTCTTATCGCTTTAATTAATCAAGAAATTAGGTATAATGTGATTATTGAATAACTGTTAATTACATGGAACCTTAATTACCTTCCGAAAATTAATTGTTTTTCTCACAGTATTTAAACAAAAAAAAAACGGTTTAAACCAAAAAAACCTGGTTTAAACCACAAAAAAAAACGTTTTTTTTTTTGGTTTTTTGAAGGAAAAAAAACCGTTTTTTTTTTTTACCAACCCTGCATTTTGGTGATCGGATGAGGAGGGGAGTCAATTGATTTCCCATTTTGATGTTTTTTAATGCATTTTGTTGTTTTTCCCCAATAAAATGCATTGAATATATACCGCTTGCTGCTTCCCATTTTGAAATGACGGGCCTGACCAAGAAAGATATGTCAGAATAAAACGAAATGTATCTTATTTCCATATGCAAAATTTTAAGAAGGGGCTCAGATAGTTTCCTCATGGTTTAGCAAGATATTTTCCCCATGGAAACCGATTTCCGTACAGATTAGAGTTATTAAAATTTGACATTTTTAATAACTTATTCAAATGGCTGGAGAAGAATTTTTTTTACATTTTTGCAAAGATAAAAGAACTAAAAGCAAGCTCTAATTTCTAGGGGGAGGGGCTTGATCCCCCACTTGCCCCCATATGGGCGCCTATGTAGTTACTTCCGAGAGGACAACATTGATAAAAGAAAGTGATAACAAAATGTAAGCAAAATGATCATTTATTACAGGAATAATTTCAACTGAATGGAGGTTTGAGTACTCTGTTGGGCCGCCTTTAGCAGGAGGGCACAAAGTGAAGCTGGCAAAGATTGAGGCTTAAAAGTATCGTACAATGTCCAACGTCATGTTGTTCTCCACACGCACACACACACACACACATTTATTGTAAATATACTTCACTGAAATCAAACTCGTAGGCCGTCCAACTTGGCATCCAAAGTGATCCCAGACATGCTCGATCTGTGACAAATCAAGAGATCGAGCCAATCAAAGAAGGTGACAATGTGGAAGAGGAAGTCCCCATCCTTGCAGTGTTTGACCGAGCATCATCCTGTTCAAAATGGTTTTAAGGAGTCACGCTAGGAGTGTCAACGCATGTGCGAAACATGCCACAAATGTGCCGTTGGCTGTCATGGTATCGTGGATCATTATTAGAGATAACAATGTTTCCGGTATGATAGCGCCCCAAAATATCAGACTCAGAGCCGAATTTAGCTCTACTCCAACCCAAGGCAGAATTGAAATCTGCTACACCTCACCCAGCTTAAAATAAAAAGGAAAAACCTTGGATGTAAAATCTCGATTAAAACTTTTTGAAATAGTTGTCCTAAAGTTTAGAAAGTTAAATGAAAAAATGATCAGATCTAATTACCTCGGTCTAGAGAAGGTTATTAAAAGATTTATCCAAGACCATTTTGAATAATACATACAATCAGTGGCATTCCTAGTTCAGGTAAATTTGTGGCGTCATTCCACCCCCCACCCCTCCGAAAAAAATAATAAGAAGCGTGTTATATAAATATGAATTTTGTACAATTTTTAGAGACATTTTCTTTTCTTTCTTTTTTTTTTACTTTTATGGTGTAGTAGAACTTAAAATAAAAGACATGTATAAATTATGAACGCATTTCATGTAAATTTTGCTTTGAACGCATACGCAACCGGGCAATTCCATGGTGTTGGACGTAAAAAATGAAGAAAAATTTCTCAGTTTTAATTCCATTTACCAAATATAAACTGTTCCAAAATGATGAAATTTATTTACAAGATACTTACTACATCCCACTGAATAAAAAATCATGATAGTTTTCAAAATAGATCCCTAAAGTATAAATTAAAAAACTTTAAAGAGTTGGTGTCGGACGTAAACACACAAATAGTAAAATTGATGGTTCACTTAAAAATGACTATAAGTAGTAGATGGGCTATGGTAGAAAATATAACCGGAAACTGCATTTTGTGATAAAATCATGAAACTTGGCATACATGAGACAACGTACTAACAAAAATTTTTGGAAGGGGAGGCAATTTAAAATCACCCCCAAACCCCCCTGGCAGCCATTTTTGGTCAAAAATCCAAAACTTTTCTTTTTCATTTTTTGAAAAATACCCACTGTATCTTCTTTTGGGAGTTTTATTATTCTTACTAAAGCGTAAAATGTCATCAAAATATCTCTAAACCTCTTAATTTTAAAATTAATTTTAAAAACTTGATTTTTTTAAACAAACCTTTAACTAATCAGTCTTCAACATTTCTTGAGGGGTCGTTTGAGAAATGTTTTTTTATGCATTTTAAAGCACTGTGTTAAGGAAAATCAATTCATTTACAGTAGAACCCAATAATCCGAACCCTAGAAATCCGAAACATCAGAAAATCCGAACCTATGTTTTAAAGTTTACTATTAAAAATTGATTACAAAACTAAAAATAAAACTAGAAATTAAAAACCACAAACAAAGCTAGTATTTTTTCAAAACTTGAAACAAACATTTGAATTGTTGTTTAAGGATAAATTTAGCACTTTGATTAGTTAAAACGAAATCAATTTTCATTATCGGTGGAAAAAAAAAAAAACTTCAAACGCTTGGAAATGAAGTACGCAATTATTTGGGAGTTACACTCACATTCTATAGTTTTATCAGTCATGTGTGCACTTGAAATAAGAGGGAGGGAGCACGGACGTTGTTTTTACAGAACTCCAATCTTTATTATTATTAAACGCTTTAAAACAAATTTAAAGTTTTTTCTCATTAGACGATTTGAGGTGTTTGTTCTATGTTTTAAACGATGTAAGAGGAAGAAATATTTAATTGCTACAGTAAGAAGTTTAGTGCTATGTTAATAAAGCTAGCAATATTTTTACTATTAATAAAATTGTTATTTATTGAAATATAATTCACTGTTACAAAAACTACAACTAAATTGCAATACACATCTGCTTAAGTGAGACATATAACGATTATACAGAAGGGAATTAAAAACGTTTGAATTTACAAGTAATTTACACAAGTACGTAACATTTTCCATTGCAGTATTTAAACATAAATGTTTGGATAAGTCCATTTTTGAAGCACCCACAAGTTATTTGAGAGCAGTTTTTTTTTTTTTTTTACACTTGCCTTGCATAACGTTAATTCGCTTTCAGCAAGAACTTGAAACTTAGGGCAAACTCAAACAAATAAGAACGTGCTTTTCATCAGTTACTGTAAAATCCCAACCATAAATTGAAGTTAAGGCTAAATTTTTGGACATACTGCCCCACTGATGTCCACCTTGATAAGCACTAAATAACTTGCCTTAGGGCTTCAGCTGTGGGTGGTAAGTTATTCATTGATCATCGTTTGCTGGTGGAAAAAACAGTTTCCAGCTTCATTTACGGACGTCAAGTTGCATGCAGATGAGTAGTATCAAAGATTAATGAATCGCTAAGAAATTTGAAATTTTTAATTAGGTGTGCATTTTTTTAGGTTAGGATATATATATGAAAATGCACCAATAACATCAGGATAGTCTTTTCATCATTTCCACATCGTCACTTTTTTCCGACCTGCAAGAATAGAGGTAACCATGAGAGTTCCGCTGAGAATGAGTGGAATTCTCGTAGAACAACTGATTTTTGCTGCCCGAATTTGTACGCTAAGTCTTGGACTAGTATACGTCGAAAGTGTTTTTCCAGCTTCAAAATCTTCTTTATCCTCTTTTTGTACAGCTGATGGAAGCATTGTTGTCAACAGTTCCAACGAATATGCTCATGTGTCCTTTTATTGCGGCATGCAAAACATGAACGAAGATCCAGAAATTAGCTTCCTTTGATTTTATGGCACTAGAGATGTCTTATTCGATGAAAATAACCGTCACATCATTAATAGCAAACATAAGATCATATAGCTAGTGCAATCATGGAAAACAATTCTGTTTTATCTGCGTTTCGTAGAAACGGAACTAGTTCTTAGAAAGCAAACCATTTTCTCTAAAATGATATCTTTCTCTTATTCCTCTTATATGTCTTACTTGTTGTATCCTGAAAAGAATGCAGATACTCCACCGAAAAATTTTCTGTCCTAGGTCGTTTTATGTGAACGATGAAAGAACCATCATAGACAAAGGTGTCACAATGTATCTCCATTGCACTTATTTTTAAATTAGCATTCATCATTTGCATCTTCATCATCCCATCTTAACTCGTTTTCTTCTTCTCCCCAGTTGTTTTCATCAGTAGGAATACTGTAATTTAACTCACTGAGCAGGAATGTTATTGACCAAACTTATTTCCCGTTCAAAGCGCTCCATTTATTGAAATCGATGGAGGGTGAGGTTGATTTTAAGGGAGGAGAAATTCAACTAGGTTGAAATTTACGGCATTGCAAATAATGAAAAGCTTAGAAAAAGAATCTGTATCGGATGTTAATATTTTCAGTAAAAGGCAGACTTACTGATTTTTTCTGAAAAAAATGATATGCTAAAAAAGTTATTGTTTTTCTACCCGTGAACATAAAGTGACTTTTGAGTCACAACTCTTTTCTCTATAAATTTGTTGCAACTGTTTTTTTTCCTCAACTTGCACAATCTTCATCAGTTGCTCCATATATCCGTCGTCTACTGCTACATTCGTTTCCAATGAGAACAATTCTTTCGATGACTCTAAAAATGGATTCTCATGTTTAGCTATTTCTCTTCAAGATCTTTCTTGAAAACATGCTTCGGAAACTTAACATTTCTTCATTGCGCATATACAACGTTTCTTTAAATCAACAGAGGTAAGTTTTTCAAACTGTGTAGTTAAATCGATAATTTGAAGACCAGCCAACACCCATCTTCTTAACACAGTTGGATCTGTGAAAGTTCAATAGCCTCATCATCTCCTTTTACTATCGCATTGTTTTGCTAAGCATAGTCCGATCCAATTATAGAAAACACGTTCATTGTCTTTTTTACAACAAACGTTCCTTTTTCAAAGATCTTGAATAAAAACTGTTAGCCATCCAACATAGTTACCAAAGTTTATGTATAGCGTATAGCAATAAAATGGAAAACACACACACACACACAAAATCAATTCCTTCTAACTTTCAGTAAAGATACTAAAGTTGGTTGAAATCTATGATCTAATAAACTTTAATTTTAAAAGCATCAGCTTTAATACGGTGCTCCAAAACTTGAATTTGTTTATGTATATATGTTTTTTTTTAAAATTGTTTTTATAAAATGAGAAAAAGCTTACTGATGATCAATTGGGTGACAGAAAATTAAGAACAGCAACACTAGTAATAATAATAATGAACAGAAATTTAAAATTCAACTTTAAATTTCTTTCTATTAGAATTATGTTGTCTTGAAATTAATTTCTCCCGTTTTTCTTCAAGTCCTTATTCTATTATACCATTCGCAAATAGTTTCAATTATGCGTGCTTAGTCATTTAAATCGAGGGGCATCCTGACCGGATAATTGGACAGTTCGGGCAATTAGAGCTCGGATAACTGGGGAACCCTACTTTTATATAACATTAATGTAATGTATCTTCAAATTCAGAAACCTGTAATTCTGTTATGAGGGGGGGGGGGGGGTAATTCACTTCAAAGAACTCACAATTTAAAAATATCGATTTTTTTTTAACAACCTCTTTTTTGAAATTATTTCTGAAATTAGACACTTTTTGGAGTTTTTAATAGTAAAAAAATGTCATAAACATCCATGGAATGACACAACTAATGATTTAAAAAATTATAATAACGAAAATTTAAAAAGAATCGCCGTTTTTGGTTTTGAACCAAAAAAGGCTGCCAGGGGGGTTTTGGGGGGGATTTTGGAATGCCTCGCCTTCCTAAAATTTTTGTTTATACAATGTCTACAAGTGTGCCGAGTTTCATAATTTTATCACAATTTGCAGTTTCTTCCCCTGTAGCCCCCCCGACTAAAGTCTGAATTGGCTTACATTTTAATTTTAAAAATAGCATAATTCTAAAGTACACTTATGATTGAAGCATATTTCACAGTTTTCAAATGATATTATAAGGAATAAAATTATTTAAAAAATATTTTTAGCTTGGTGTCGGACGTAAATTTTCGGTGTCGGACGTAAATTGTTCATATTGGACGTAAATTATTGCTCTTAAATGTAAATACATAACAGTGATTACAATTATAAATATGTAAATTATAGGTTACATATACTGAAACAAAATTTACCAAGTAAATTCAAAAGTAGGGTTGATTGGGGGAAGTGGGACACTGGGGGATAAGTGGGTCACCCCCCCCCCCCAAACTGAAATATTCATATGGTTTTTATACTTTTTTACATTGATCATGTCATGGTTCATCACAGTGATTAGTTTTGCATATATTTGGGTTATGTGGAATTTTTTTTCTAGGTCAGAGAACTTAGTCAAAAAAAAAAAAAAAAAAAAAATCTGAAATATTTTTCGGTGAGTTTAAGCGGCATTTTTCAAAGAAGTGGTTCCCGATTAGCATTTATTTTTTTATGATCATTAAACATTCATGTATACAGTTTAACTTAAAGTGCATTACTGCAATCAGAATTTGAATAAAAATATTATTAAAAACTGTTTTAAAGGAGGGGTCCCACTTACCCCATAAAATTTCGCTATAAGACGTCCCCACACTATGGGGTAAGTGATTCCCCCCCCCCCTAACTGAGGGTTTGAAAATCAAAAGCAACTCTGATGAAATATTTGTATTAGTGAAATACAAGACAACTATGATGACTTAGTTGGAATTGATAGTTCAGCTATAAAAGCTGGTGATTAGTTATTTGTGAAACTTAACTGAAAGAGAACCATCAAGATTTATATTGAATAAATGTTGATAATGGTTCTTCATTAGCCAACGCAGTCATTTAGTGTTTCCAATTTCTTTTTCCACTTATAGTTTTGGCAAATTTGCCAAAATTGATCTTAATTAACTGTATTACGTTCATTCAACACACCTTTTCTCAAAAGGCTTCCTACTTACCCCTATCAACCCTAAATGTATATACAATAAATTTACTAAGTTGTTTTTTATGCATGTTTCACTTTAACTTTGAAATTAAAGGCAAAAAAAAGGAGAAACACAGTTGAAAACATATGTTATTTAAAGGAATGTAACAGTGTCGGATGTAAATGGTGTCGGACGTAAAAAGACACTTAGATTTTAGTAAAAAATATTCACTTGTTACAAAATGAAAATAGGTTGCATCAAAGAGATTGAAATTCTTACTTTGTACCCAAAAATACATGTATGTAGCTTTAAAATTATTGGCTCAGCATAATTAACTGCACATTTTGGTGTCGGACGTAAAACACTTAATGTACCTCAGAGGAATTCGTTTATAAATCAAAATGAATTATATTTTGACACATTTTTGCAACATCACTAACAACATATTGTATCTTTAAATAGTTATTCATCTCAATTCATAATATTAGTATGTATTTTTTGGAAAAAACAGAATTTCTTCGAGTCACCAAATATGGTTTGAAAATACTCAAGATGTTGACCTTAGTTTAACCTCCTGTAACTTATTTATAACTGAAGTGATCAAATTTTAGACAAGCATTTCAAAATATACAGCTCTTTACCTTTAAAATGACACCTCATTTGTTTAGAAATTTTAATTTTGAAAATTTGATCATCTGGTTGACCTTATCATGGAATTGCCCAACCGCTCCCTTTCCTCAACATTGTGCTCTATTTTCGTTGAAATTTGACGGATATAATGTAACTTTAGATGGGTGAAAATGTCAGAATAAAGGTATTTATTTTTTTTATTGACTCTTAAATCCACTTAGTGGTGTTACACCGCAGATGGGTGTCACCCGGGATGGACAGTACCCCCCTCTCTCCGCTAGTGACACTACTGCATACAATGCATATTAACATGCATTAAGTATTACGTTGTGAATATTATTTTCCCATAACCCTTCAGCTTTTTGAGCAATCACGATTGCTAATTGTTTTCATTTGACCGTCCTTGAGGTCCGGTTCCTTTTTCAACCCCACCGTCCTCTGCAGGCGCAGCTCCTCCGGTCCTGAGAAATGTCCCCCGGAATCCGATTCTACTGATCGCTGGCGTCCTTGTCCTACACACACCAGACATGTGACCCAAACAGGATGAAAAATACTGAAATTGCATTGCTGTTAGTTTACAGTCAACTAACACAACACGGTTAGTTTACTCTACTACATCTGAAAGTTCTTCCGTGTATTTTTGTATCCTATTTTAATTGGATGCATGAAATTAACTGGAGCACGTTGAATTTAGCCCCTTCTATAATGAATGTACTTTCTTTTTTCCTGCATACAGTATTTTGCTCTCACAAAAAATACTGAATTCAGTAAAAATACTGAAAAATCACATATCTGACACACGTACGATCATACACATTCACACACATGCACAGTCACACACATGCACAGTCACACACATACACATTCACACATGTGCACATTCATACATATACACATTCACACACATACACATTCACACACACACATTCACACACATACTCACCTTTACACAAATACACACCAACGTGAAAACACACAGATCTACGCACACGCACAAGCCTACACATACACAACTATACACACATAACCGGCCAAGAGGAGGGGCAGACTGGGGGGGGGGGCAGCAGCCATTTCTAGAAACAATAACTCCAATGAGTAGGTCCTGTCGCAACTTGTGACTGCGAAAAACATAATTTAAAAATTCAAAATTTCAGAATTCAAATTAATTTTAATTTTTTATATTTGTTTTCTTTTATTCTATAACAACAAAAACCGTATATTAGATGACAAGGGAGAAGAATTGCTGTAAAAAGATATATTGAGAAACACGAATTCGACTTTACATGCAGGAGTTGAGGTTCAAAAGATATGAAACTGGATTTTTTTGGATGTTTCTGTTTTGTGTGAAAAAAAGACCGAAATAGTTGGTGGAAAATTGACCAATGTTGTAAGTTTTAATTCTCTCAGCAAGTACCCATTTTACTCGTTTTATTGCCGTTAAAGACGAAGGAAGTATTTTTTTCTTACAACTATAATTAATCTTTCCTAAAGCATCAAATGTCCTTAGTAGTAAACGTTACTTTCACATTAATAATTCGAATGTAGAAATCTATTGTTCTGAAGCACCGAATGTGCATGAACAATTTTCAGACACATGTTTCGGGGTGACAACATAAGAGGAAGTTCTTTGTCAATGCCAAGAGTTGAGAACGGGAAAGAATCAGTCGTGTTATTTATATCCCGATACTCAAAACTTTTCTGTGTGGACTAGAGATTTAAAAAGTTTTTGAAGATAGCATCTCGGCTGCTACCAGTATCTCTGTTGCTGGGACCAAAAATTAAGCGTTCAGAAGCATTTCAATATTTGGCTTTGAAACAAGGGCGCCCATATAGGGGGCAAGGGGGGGCTCGAGCCCCCCTTTGAAATTAGAACTTACTTCCTTTAAGTACTTTTTTCTTTGCAAAAATGTAAAAGCATTTCTTCTCCTGCCATTAATGAATAAGTTATTAAAAATGTCAAATTTTAATGACTCTAATCTGTCCTGAAATCGGTTTCCACTTGGAAAATATCCATCTAAACCACGGGGAAAATATTTGAGCCCCCCCCCCCCCCTTTCAACTTTGCATATGGGCGCCCATGCTTTGAAATTATTCGACTGATAATTCGCAACTCCAATTAACTATAGGGGGCGATGCAGCCACTGTCTAATGGCGGATAAAAAAGGTAAAACAAACAGATGCTGTAACTTATAACTTGCTTTGAAGCTTAATGAATGACAGTAATATTTCATCGTGTTTGTGAGAAACTTTTTTTTCGATTCCTCTGAAATTACATTATACCACAAATTCTCTGAAGCCTGTAATTTTCTCCAAAGAAAACACGTGGAACGTAATGTTTTACCTTTTTCTTTGGTATTGTTAATCACCGCAAGGTAGCGTATTCGAGCTCTGGAGTTGCGAATACACGACTATTAATAGAAGAAGAGACATATTTTCATAGATAACTCCAGCTTCCAACACAGAAAGAATTCTGCTAGTGCTGCTAGTCACTGTGTGCTATTCGCTTTTGTGCAATTCATCCAAAATTTAAATATAACATGAGAAATTATTATATTATTATTAATAAAATACTAAACATAAACCAACATATTTTCAACACATATGTATATGAAATCACACACGTAAATATGATTTCTAAAGATCTCTTTTACTTTACCTTTTTTTAACCCTTAATGGGTGAGTTGTGGTGTCTTAAAACCTAGAATAATTCGACTTTTGCGTTTAAACGTATTGTAATGTTTACCATATTAGGCTATAAATGTATGTGTATGTTACTGTAATATTAGAGTAAAGACGCTCAGCGGGCCATCCCGCTCACCCAAATACCGTCGAATCTGTATATCTCGAATTACACCGGACAGAAGAAAAATTCGAGATAAGGAGGTCTCGAGACACGTAGGCTTCGGTAAAGCATTAAAAATAAGCACTTAGAATAGAGTCAAACAGTTAACAAATTCCTTTGCATTGATGTTGAGCATTTGACTTCACACTCCAGGGTCTCTTGTACCTACCACTGTACTTGTACGTGGTTTAAACAGTTGGATAGGAGCCAGAAGACAGCTGTTTTTTGATACAGACCAGGAACTGAGCGACCCCGCATCCAGCACCCCTAGAGCAATTGAATCACTATTAGAACTTTGTGACCACGAACTTATTTAACATGCTCCAGTCACCATTAACGAATACGGAGGGTCTTCAATCGGCTAGCTATCGAACCCGGGACCGTGCAGTTACGAGTTCGATGCCTTATACTGATCAGGTCATTACATTTGGCTTTTCACTTTTCCCTCCAGCGTCGCCCGCACATACCACTGTTTGTGGTTTAACCAATGTGGTGGATGGGACCTTGAAGACAGCTCTGAATTTTTTCATTCAGACCAGAAGCGGAGTAATCCCTGGTCCAGCACCCCCCCCTCCCCACACATCTTTGACTGAATGACTTACTGTGATTATACGCTTTACTAATTTTAGGGATTTTACCAACACCGCATACCTTTAAGAACGAAAATTATACATCAATGCTTGTCACTCAAAAATGCCGAGACTACTGTTTTTCTTCGTGTTGAATTCTTATTAATTCACTAATATTTTTCGTGTGTGTGAGACTAATAATGAACTCCCTCCTCCCCCCACTCTTCTCTAATAAGCACTCATTTGGGCACAGATTTAGGTTTAATAGACCAGGAATGCCCACAGGGGAGGGGGGGATTATGGCGCAAGTTGCGCCATCAAAACTTTTGGGGGTGTTTTTTTTTTTTTTTTTTTGTAAACGAAATTTTTGAAGGAAACAAAAATATTTAAAAAAAATTTCAATAAGAAATAGTAAGAGGCAAGAATAATACTTTTTTGACGCACTCCTTCCAAAATTTAGTAGCATTGAAAAAGAGATTTTTCAACGAAGTTAGGATGGCATCAAATAATCTGTTGCAAAAAATGTTCAGAAGGTTTAATTTCGTTTTAATTTATCATGAATTTTTCTGGAACTAGTACATCTACGATGAACTCGTGTGACAGGGATGAAAAAGAGGGGGTCAAAATGGATAAAGTAAAATCTTTTTTTTTTAAATTTATTTTTATTTATTTATTTATTTATTTTTGTAAGAATCTTGACCAATATGCTCCAGCCTTTCACTTATTCATTACCCTGAAAAAAAAAATCAACAAGAACTCATCTTAAAGTTTCAAAATGATACATTTTTAAACCATTGCATGGCAAATATTAAGATATCTTCTTTACGAACAAGTTTGAGCTTGTGTAGAATTTTTCATATGATTTTGCTCCCATGCTTTGTATCATTTTTAAAATAACAGTTCTTTGTTTTTTTTTTTTTTTTTTTTTCAAATTACTATTAGATGATTTTCTTCCCTCCTCTCTAACATTGCAAAACATTGTCTAAAACTACATTTTTGGTGTTCCAATTTCGAAAAGTTGTCGCTGGAAGGACACAAAAACTTTCCTCTCTCTAACATTACTAAAGATGGCCTAAAACTGCATTTTTAGAACTACAATTTTGAAAAAAATCAAGGCCACAACCACTGAACTCTCTTTTCCTGACATAATCGAAGCAATCTATAATTGCATTTCTAGAGCTTCAATTTCAAAAAATGTCCGCGGGAGAGCCACCAAGCCTCTCCTCACCCTAAACATTGTCGAAGATCGTTTGAAACTACAACTTCGAAAATTTCCCGGGGGCGAAAACCCCAAGAAACTTTTGTTTCTGAGTTTAAATAAAACTTATCGCTTAGATCTAGTAAAGACACTCTCTCAAAACAAAAGTTAAATCCACTCTATCTCTCTATTTTAAAATATATTAGGGGGAAAAGTGGGATGAGCACTTGCTAAAACACATACCTTCCCTCTTAGTTTTTTGCTCTCACGACGGCCCTGAGAAATTTAATGTTATCATTATCTCAGCTGGGATTTTTACATAACCTAAAAATTTCGCTGAGACAGGCAGCAAACAGAACGAAGCTGGTAGAAGCAACACTCAAAAAAGTTCAGAGCAAACGGCAAAACTTCGCGAGATCCTAAATTTATCGATTGCTTGTACTTGTATTTGCAGTCGTAAATGTAAGCAGTTTGTTTTCGCTTTCGTTGTAATTTTATTTTCCTCAAGCGCACAACTTTAATTCTTGAATTTCTTTCAGATATTATATTATTTTGATTAATTCAGAGAATTATGTGAATTTAACTGGAAAATTTTGACTCTAAAAAGTGTTATATTTAACCTAATTCAAAAACAAGAGAGCAAGGATTTTTTTTTTGGGGGGGGGGGGGGGGGGATTTTGTGCCATTGAGCTTGGGGGGGGATGGGCTCCCCTGTAATAGACTATAGACTCAAGTAGTTAAAGCTTTCGTTTATTGAAGGTTCAGAAACTGTTATTTACCCTTGAATTCGAAACAAGAGAAATAAGTCAGCAAAATATATTTTTCCGTACTGTTTAGTGATCTATTGCACAAAAGTAATTTTTCAAGTATTATTTGTGTCTCTTTTCACTCAATGAATTGAAAAGTGTTATTTATTTTACCGAGAAAATTATTCAAAACTTTTTGACGCGAGAGTTATATTAATTTAACTTTTTTTTTTGGAGGGCCACGTGTCCCCTGTGCCCCTCTAAAATCCGCTACAGATACAAACTCCTTTTTTTCTTGGTCACCCTTTCTTTCATCATAATCAGTCCTATCAGTTAATGCAAAGCTTCTGTTCAAGCCATAAGTTATCTGAAAAAAAAAAAAAAAAAAAAAAAAGATAATGAAATCGTAAAAACTTACTTCTTTTCGTAAGTCTAAAATTAGAAACACTCACCCAATCAAAAATATTTCTAGTCATTCTTATCGACACGTTACTAAAAATGACCTAAGACATGGTGCGATGTTATAGATAGCATTGGCGTGACTGGATCAATGAGCAACAGTTTTAATTTTTCGTTTATCTAACATTTTTAGAAACGTGGCACCATTTTGTCACGCATTCGGTTTGTGTATTGTAAGTGCTAAATGCTAAGAACGTACACTTTACCACATGTTTACTGTTTCGTCTCAGTAAAGATAGGGCTTTCCTTTTCTTTAAATATTTCGCAATGAAATGTTCTAAAGGTTGAGGTACATTGGGCAAGTCTTATAAAAATACTTGTTGTATAAGTGTTCGGGAACTCCCTGCAAAATAAAAAGAACAAAAAAATTGATTAAACGCCAAATAAAAAACAAACTAGCTTTTCACGTCTCAGTCGCCTGACACTGCGCCAATTGCTGTAACTTTCCAAACGTGACGTCAAATGTGAAGGTATATCATGAGGTCATATAAAACGATGGTGGAAAATTCTGCTAAGCTCTTTCACCATTAAAACATCGCACGATCTTTTTTCCGCTGCTGGTTTTTCCTCCAACAGTCTCGCTGCTCTTACCGCGCTCTTTAAGAATAATCGCGGCTTTTAATGTGTTCAATGTCTCTGTGACGGCTTTGTTCTGAAATTTGAATTAAATTCCATTTTAACGTCTTTTCGGAATTTCAGCTGTTTGATTCAGTAGCAAACATGCCAGATTTTCCGGCGAACAATAACAATGGAGAAGTGGCTCATACTTCCAAATTGAAATTCCAGAATTTAAAAATCGAAAGTATGGATGATTATAACAAACTGTATAAACTTTCCATCGAAAATCCAGAAGTTTTCTGGCGCAGTATTGCAAATGAATTTGCGTGGAAGACGGAGCCGACGGGAAATTTTTACGAGTATAATTTTTAACCCCGTCAAAGGACCAATAAATATCAAGTGGATGGCGAACGCTGAGACCAATATTTGTTACAATGCTTTGGATTTGAACGTGGAAAACGGGCTAGGAAATAAAATTGCTTATTTTTGGTAAGTTTCGTAGATTTATAAGAAATCATTCAGCTTTTTAATGGTATTGAGTCTTTATTTGGTTTTTAATTGTTAATTAATTTTATCTCATACTTCGCAACTAATTTTAAATATTTCAACCAATCTGATGACTAATTTTTGAATTATGTGCCAAACTAAGTTTGACTTTGAAATAACTTCACTTAGTACGTAAAAATACAGCTGGAAAAATTCTCATTACATTGTTCCATTTTTTACTAATCGATAAGTTGTTTGGGGCAGAAAAATAAAATACATTTATGGCAAATTCATTTAAGATGTATCATTATTACCAAGTTCGAAATCGTCGTAAGATTAGTTCAGTTAAAAAAAGAAAGAAAAAAAAAACTCCATTAATACATACTCAAATGATAAAGCTCATAGATTTACCTAAAAACATCAGATGAACTTTAGTAGGGGAGATTTAAAAGATTAATTCAAGTCACTCGCCGATTATTTAAAGTGTTACGACTACTAAAGGCAACAATTACAAAAATGCTTATGGTTGAAATTTTATCTAAAGTTTCCAAATTATACAACTTGCTTCCCCTCCCTCCTTATAAAAGCGTATTCATAATTTTATAAATGAGAAATTTCATTCAATTTCAGAAAAAACGCGGATCTCCTCTTAACAGTATTAATTTTTATTGTTTTGTAACATAAAAGTTTTATATTTTAGTTATTTACTGATTTTATCTGGATCAAAAACGTGTTTCTTCAAATATCTCAAAACCACATTTCTGCAGATACTGCGCTTTAACCTTCCCATGTTATTATAATTATAGTTTTTCTCCTAACAAGTTGCTTATTTAAGTATTTATTTTCTGTATATTTTTTAATTTGTACCATAATGTTAGTAAAAATAAGAAACAGTAACGTATAATTACACAAAAATTGCAGATTACTGCATACACTCATTTCGGTGTTACAAGGACTCCTTTTGCAATTTTTTTTTTTTTCAATTATACATTATTTCGTATTTTAACTTTACAATCATAGAGGTATTCATTCAGTTTCATATTGTTGGTGTTACATATTGGAAATCAATATCAATATTTGCGCAATATTGTGAATGTACAAGTATTTTGTGGTTTAAATATAACTAATACAATTTTTCCTTGCAATTCAGTTGAGAGAAAATGTTGCTATGCCAGTTCATTCTGTCAAATTGTTGTTTTTTAAAAAAATGTTTCATTTTTTTTGTGCTATTTACTTTGAAAATTATTGTTCTAATTAGTAGTAATATTTTAATATCACATTCGTCTGTTTCGCATTATTCTAGTGAAATACTAACTCTTTTTGAAATTATTTTTATTAATCTTATTGATATTTCAATATTTGGAAGTTTAAATAAATGTCATCACGCAATTATCCTTCTTGATTCGAAACAATGTACTTTTAAAAATCATTATCATTTTTAAACCCCCGACACACAAAGGAAAGGGGTTAGAAGTCTGACGTGTCTGTGTATCTGTCTGTGGCACTCTAGCGCCTAAACAGATGTGGACCGAGTTTGAAAAAAAAAAAAAAATGTTCGGAAGGAGAGTTGATCGAGAGTGTTCTTAACTAGGTTGTGTCTTCGGATGACATTAATTAAGGAAGATATTAATTAAAAACCTCTAAAAAGTTTTCTCGCGATTTTTGCAGTGAAAATGTTTAAAAATTTATAATTTAGTACCAAACCTAAAGAGTTTTTTTCTGCGTGTGATAGAATGTGTTTGGAAGTTCCATTTGAATAGAATTTGAACTATAGCGCTTTTGAAAGCCGATTTTAAATACGGCTAAGCATTCAGCGATTAGTAACCGAATTCATTGTTGGCCGAGAAGAAAAAGCAATGATTTGAAATTTTTATCTGTTGCCAGTTGCTATTTGTTAACAAACAAAATACTTGTAATTTTTAATAGTATAAGGCTTTGAGGGATTTTCAATTTTCCCTCTTGATTCTACATTTGCGACCCCAGTCGGGGTTTTAAAAAATTTCTTATTTTAGTTATTTGTACTGATAGCAGAAGATAATCAGGAATGTTGCGTTTAATTTATTTTTAACAGTTCAAATATAAAACCAACAATGATCTCAAAATGATAATTACATAATGCGCTTTAAATTTACAAAACGAATGTTTAACATAGCTCTTTATAAATTGAATGAATACCTTTGTACGTAAAAAGTAAAATAAGATATAACATCGTAAAATAGCACGAATTGCAGATTTTTGCAAATGCGTGTTTCGGCGTTACAAGGAACGCCTTTTAAATGCAAAAGGAAATTAGCTTATGAATGAAAAGATATCTGACAAAATGTTAGACGGATGTCTATCCATAAGCTCATTTCTTTTGTATTGAAAAAGGCGTTCCTTGTAACACCGAAACACGTGCCTGCAGTAATCTGCAATTTGTGCTGTTTTACGATGTTTTAATTATAAATCATACCTTTTATTTAAAAATATAATGTAAATCTCTATCTTTGTGCACTATAATTTAAAACTAATTATCAAAATAATTAGTTTTAAATTATAGTGCACAATAGTTGTTTAAAATAACAATACAACTTACAAAGAGTCAATGCAATTAAATACCTGATAAAGGAAATAAGAACTTGGGAAATTTGCTGGAAAGTATGAAGGTCAACATTTGTTTCCCTAAGTGATGCTTTAAATAAAAAGGAGCAAAAAGCACGTCTTAAAATTCTCGAGAAAAAAAATCTAAAAATGTTCAAGCCCCCTCCCCCCCCTGAAAAAAGATAGCCTAAAAAAACCACGAATAATGCCCCGCAAAAGAAAACACGGCCCAAAAGGGGGGGGGATTTATTATCAACATCCTAGTCCTGGTTGTATCGCACACCGGCAAAGATAGTGACAACTCAAAAAAATAAATAAATAAATTTAAAAAAAAAACAGCATTGGGAAAAATCAATGTTGTACGCAGTAAAAATTAGTTTGTGATTTAAAGTCTCAAATATTACAATGCGCTCAAAAAAAAAAGAAAAAAAATGATGTGATGTTCAATGGTTAGTTTTTGTTGTTTAAACCAGTAGTGCATATTTAAATATCAAAAAATATTTGCGTTATGAAATTTAAATGATGTGTGACTAAGGATTGCATCTTTCTACGTCACCATGCACCAGTTATGCAAGTTAACTTTGTTTGAGTTTTGGGGCAAGAAAGAGCGTTAAATTTAGATTTGAAATCTACAGCTGGTATGTTTTTCCAAAATTTTGAGTTGTGTCGTTTTTTTTTTTTTTTTTTTTGCGGGGTAAGATAGGTTAACAAATACGAGGAGCATTTCCAAATGATTTCACTTTTCTCATAAAAATATTTTTTAAGGTTCAATGTTTCAGAGCATCGACATTTTTGTTTGATGTATCAGTATCGTCTGTGCTTTAATTTCGAACACAGGATATTTTGTTATTAATGTCACGTGTCTAATATCTGCTACTGCAATCTAATTAACCACTGAGCGTATAGTTGGGGCAAACCTAACCTGTCAGTGTTGTGAAGGCTACGTAGATCCGAATCACAGCATTACAACGCTGCTAGGTTAGGTTTGCCTCGAGTATAGTGTCTGTGCTATTACTGTCAAGCAATTCTGATCTAAAATAAAAAATACCATACGTAGTAAAAGTTTGAATATCCTCCGTGGAATCTATGGTAGTTCTAAATTTGTCTACTGGAAATATTTTAATGAAAAGTAACTCGAAGTATATGGTGTCCTCTATTTTTATCTGACACGAAATTTCATCCCTTCCCCCTTTTAATCTTTCCTGTTGAGATAATCTGGGATTTCATCTCGCCGAAACGACGGGAGTTGGTTGAAAATGGAGAAATAAACATTTTGCGTCGGCAAAACGACCAAAAATATTTTTTCTTATGTTATGTGTATCTTTTACTTTATTAATTTTTCTTTCTTTCAACGAATAAAAATATCATATTTTCAGACATATAAGCGAATATTACGAAAGATTAAACTACATGTATCTTTAATTGCCTTTTTCAGTTTAACGGGGGTGTTGATAAGAAATCGGTGGCAGGGTTGTCAGATTTTGAAACAGCAACTACTGAACTTAATAAATTAAGTTCAGAAGAAAATGCTAGGAAATACTACAGAGATATATCTTTTTAATAATAAGTATATTTAATTAGCCCCCAGCACACTGTGAGATCAGGGGAAACGAGCTCGCTGGTGCTCTAGCAAAGAGGGGATCTGCTGTAGTTAACCGACTTCAAAAAGGAGGCGGTTATCAGTTCATACCGTATGTATGTTTTTGTTTGTCCACTCACAGCGTCTCACCTAGTGAACCGATTTTGATGATTATTTTTTTAATGAATAGGGGATGGCTCAACTTAGGTCCCATTACTTTGTTTGATCATATTTGTTGTTTAGAAAAAAAGTTATGGGCAAAAAACAGTAAATTTCACGCAATTTTCCTATTAAATGATTAAATACAAAACTCATTGTTTCAAAAGTTTGGCGCCATACGACAGTAACATTAATAGCAATTTTATACGACAGTAGCATTAATAGTAATTGTAATGATAATTTTGAATGAAGGCTTCTCTGAAGCAAACATCAAGTTTCTTCAGGGGGATATTTCAATAATCATGAATCTGGCGCTGTCGTCTCATTTTTGACGTAAATAATTTTATTTTGGTAACCCTGCTGATTTATGATGTGGATTATCGAAATCTTCCTTTCTTCAGTGTTATTGCTCCATAGTGGGGCGTAAATCTAACCTGGAAGCGAGGTGATGCAGTGATTAGGATCTGCTTAGCCTTCACAATGCTACCATTAGGTTTGCCTCAACTACAATAGTATTTTAATAGTTATCGTCAATGCCAAAAACAGATGATCGGGATTAAGTAAGAAGATACAGGATTTCATCATCAGCAACTTAGATGCTGTGAAATGTAAATTAGGTAGGAAAAACGCAATACTTAAATGGTTATAATTAAATTAATTACACATGAATTCCAGAGAGGAAGAAAGATAAGTTTTTAGTGCCAATCGCTTCAAGTTTAACGCGTGTTTATAGTTTTTTTTTTAGTGTGGAGCATTTTTAAGAAAAAAATGAGATGAAGTTTCGTGATGGTAACTTCTTACTATTTCTGAAATACTACATTTACAATAAAAAGAATAAAGTAAAAAAATTAAAAAAAAAAAAAATAGAACCGACTTCAAAATTGCTCTAAAAAGTGAAAAATAATTTTATTCTTTAAACACCATCGATAATACTTTTAAACATAATTTTTGAAGTTGGCGCAAAAGCGATAGATAAAATCATTCACAGCCATAACTCAACTACAAATTTAACCAGGCACAGTTTCTTCACTATCACATGCATTATGTATTGCTGACAACATATTTGAATAACGATATAAATGCTTCGTTCGTATCTTTGGATGCTTTTCTGAAAAAAATATGGATTTTACGTTTTGTTTTTGCGCCAACTTCAAAAATTATGTTTAAAAGTATTATAGATGGTGTTTAAAGAATAAAATTATTTTTCACTTTTTAGAGCAATTTTGAAGTCGGTTCTATTTTTTTTCAAAATTTTTTTATTCAACTATTAAATGAGCCAGTCTTATTCAGTGCAATAAAATCATATATATGATAAAAAAATAAAGGAATGTTTTTCGGCAAGACCGAGCGTATCGGCAGCTAAATATTTCACTTCATTGTTCCTGTATTGTTCCTTGTTCTGTGTATTGTTTTTATTTTTTTGTTCTTTCCAACTTTTTCTTGCTGCCAGCCATTGGAAATAAAGAATGTTTGATTATTCACTTCCTTTTTCATTTTCGGAAAAATAGTGTTGGTGAACCAGGAGTGTAATCTATTACTGTTTTCCCTATTTTGGGGGATTTCTCAATGAGAAAGGAATGAAATTTTAGTGCCGGCGAAACCGGGGTTAAACTGAATGTGTGAGAGGTTATGTTTGTGAGCTCTGTTGGATAGTTGTGAAGTGGCTTAGAACAAATATTTTCAGAAATAGTGTGGTAAATTCCTTCATACAGTGGAAACTCGATTAATCGAAGCGATCGACATAAGACTTCCTTTGACAAATCGAAAATTTCTCATAAAGGAAATAACTTAAAACTCACTGTCAAGAGGCAGCAGAAATTTAACAATAGGCTTTAAACTTTTTCTCACTTTCAAAGTTACTACATGTGGGGTGTTTTAACTATATTGTTATAATTGAAGACAAATTTATTCAGTAAATGTCACACCAGTCACAAAATGCAGTTTAGATTTCATAATACTATAGTAAACTCTGTTGTTAATAAGGTAGTCAAATGAACTTTTTGATTTTTAACTTTTAACATAATATAGGCAGCTAAAAATAATTACCGAATACAACAATACTTGGCTTTCACATTCGATCGCTCACAAAATGTATAGCATTTTTAAAAATAGATTTATTTAGAGCTCGAAAAATTTACTGGTGGGGTTGAGAGGAGAAAAAACAAAAGTGATTGAAATGCACAGATAATTAGTGTCTGAAAGTAGAAATGGCTGCCGTTAGTAACTTTGAAGGGACATCATCATTTCTTAATAAAATTAAATAAAACTTTAATTCAACCGACTAAGGTTAAGCGAGGTTTCGTTTAAAAGAATACCGAATTATCGAAGTTCTACTGTGTATAGATTTTATAGAATATCGAAGAATATTCATAAATGAAGAATATTTGCATAACCAGTAGATTTTATAAGGTCTGCAAAGAATATTAATTGAATGTTCGGGAAAAAATTTTAAAGACAATTTGAGAGGTCGGCTGGAACAACGTTGGATGTGACTTTTTTTTTTTTTTTTTTTTTCAAAATAGGATTTTCTGTGAAATAATGTTGTTTGACTCGTTAAAAAACGAATTAGCGTTTATCCTTTGGCGGAAAAAGTTAATCGCAGTGGAACAACGTTGAATGTGACGTTTTCTCAGCAGCTTTTTCAAATATAATTGCGCTCCCAGAAAAAAAACCCTCTCGTTTAAAATTTATACTTTGTAACATTCAACGTCATTCCAGCCGATCATTCACATAATTTTTTAACTCTTCACGGGGTTTGGGATCATCAAAACGGTCATTTCACAAAAACAGTCCCAAAAAACAAATTCTTCTTAGAAAATAGATCGTTCAAAAGTTCCTTTCCAAATACTTCGAACGGGAAGTACTTAAAAAAAATTTTAAGTAGCCTAAAAGAACACGAGTATACTCGTGTTCTTTTAGGCTACTTAAAATTTTTTTTAAGTACTTCCCGTTCGACAAACGAATCCTTTGAAGATTTATCGTTCTTATTATAAAAATGGTCTCCCCAAATGAGTTACAGAAACGGATGCTTTATTCCTGTACTAGTGGTACTCGCACGACTTTGCCCGTAGTAGAAAATTAAAAGGTCATTTGGTTCGTCTGTATATTTATTTACAAATAAGGGATAATGAATTTCTCGCCAATTCGCTCTGTTCATTTACTCGTCCACGTTATGGTAATTTATTCGCCCACGTTATGATAATTTTCTCGGTAAAATATTCTAAAATTGGAATAGAAAGGAACAAAATCGAATTTTCGAAAAATCGCTTCGAGGTGCTCACCCCGATGCTACGAACTAATTTTGTACCAAATTTCATAAATCGGCCGAACGGTCTAGGCGCTATGCGCGTATAACAGACATCCAGACAGAGATCCAGAGAGACAAACTTTCAACTTTATTATTAGTAAAGATGACCAAGCACAGTCGCAACCAATATACATACTTGAAATGAAACAAACTAATGTGCTTGCGACAACCGGGAATTTTCAGTACTTTTTAATGCTTTGCGTTAGAAACGGCTCGGCTGTTTCCGACATTTGACTTGGCATTAAAACTTAAAAACATTAGATTTTGATGGTCAGATAAAGCGAGTGCAAACAAGAAGAGCTATTTCGTCGGTACAAGAGATGAACTATAGAAAACGCTAGAGTAAAATCTTACAGCTTTATTCAAATAGAGGTTGACTCAACGAATGCTTCGAAAATAGCAACCAGTGAACAACTCAACCTCAGTCAAAAAGTCAACAAGGGGAAAAGCTTGAATGTGGATCAAATTGACAACCATGATTGCCTGATTTAGAACACATCAACTGTGTATAAATTGTTCACTAAACAGCAAAGCGGTTGGTTGTTCGCAAAGCTGGTAATAGAGAACTTTTGAACATGAACAAATAATAATTATTGTTCATCTAAAAAAAAAAACACTCGCTGAAAGTAAACCGTAGCGTATAGCTTATATTTTGCAATTAAAATTATTTTAAGACCGTGTCTTATTTTCGGGAAAACACGGTAGGTGCAAAGTGCTCTTCTTTAGAGGAGGTATTGGTGCACCGCAGGTTGCTATGCAAACGGGTTCTTTCAGAAACCTTACTCCTAGCATTCAACCAAATCATTGCATTCCTTTTGTAAACACGCCACAATAAGTTCAACTGCATATTAGTTTTCACTGCACGATAAAATTAAAGTTATAAACGCAATTCAGGGTGCAACAGCCAAATGAGTAATTGACCTGCTGTGCCCATCTCTGTTCTCGTGACCGAGGGCTGTGGGTTGCAAGGCAGATATCCCGGTTTTGTGGTCAGCTGAATGCAGAACCCCCCAGTGTTTAGTTCCCAAGCACGATTGGTGCTTACTTTATCAATCCACTGAAGAGATGAAAATCTGAGTATATCGCGCGTACTCACAACTCGGGAACTCCCAACATTCAGACAGTTCATTGCATCTCTTTTCGTAAACGCGCCACGAGAAGTTCAACTGTTTTAGGTTTTACTGCACGATTAAATTAGAATTATAACACTTCTTGCATTTGAAGCAGGGGGGGGGGACAGATGAACTCAGTATTGCGTAAAAATTGCTTGTTTATTTAGTTTTTATCATCTTAATCTAGACTTTTCAGAGAATCTAGAAGCGTATTTTTCCTTTTGAGATCTTTCTCTCTCAAAACTCGCAGTGAATGATAAGCTGCCCAGTTTGCCTTTTTGAAAAAGTTTTCAAACACGGTTTTCTTTAAACTTTTGATAGTTCTCCCTTCGTATCTACAACGCCTCTACACTTGATTCTTACTTCATACAAGAAAATCGCCCGTCAAGATATGACGGGTGAGAATGTCTTCTACATTTGAACGAAGCAATGGCCTGTTCGGTAATAGTTTGATAGTTGAAATTTTAACCCTAACTTCCGTGGATTAACCCTAAATTCCAGTCGATGGCGTTCATTGTTGACCGCTTTTTCGTTTTTGCATTCCCCTAAAAGGAGTCTTGCCGGTGAAACAGTTAAGTGATCGAATCCAGTTCAGCCTTGTCATAACACTTTTTTCCTGCATTTTAAACATTACTAAAAATATAAACAAATTGTCAGCTATTATATATACAGAGTGCCTTGAAAAAGACCGACTGTTTTGAAAAATTATTACAGGAAAACGGTTAGTGATAAAAATATAATTCTTGCAGAAAATTCATTTGGCCGGCCATAAATTTTTCCCCTCTAAAGTAGCGAATTTTATTTCAGCAATTTTTCAGTAGGTGGCGCTTCAGAAAGTAAGCCCATGATTCAAAGAAAGATTGAACACTACATCATGATATTTCGAAATATGTTTTTAATGAATAAAATTATTTAACAATTTTTCAAAATGTCGACCGTCGGCTGCAATCACATGTCGCAATAGAAGGGAAAATCGGTGAATTTCAATTCTTCGTTTCTGACTTACAGGTCTTTTTATCTGCAGCACCATCTAATGGAAAATTTTTGAACTAAAATTTGGAACTCTGTGGGAAAAAATTTACAACCCAGCGCATGAATTTTCTGCAATAATTTATTTTTTTTTATCATTAACCGCTTTCCTTTTATAAATTTTTGGAAACAGTCTTTTTCAGAACACCATATATGAGAATTATGTTTTCTTGCAGGGAAGGTAATGATGAAGATGATAGGTGCTCCATAACATATCGACAGCTCCTGAAACAAGTCTGTAAATTCGCCAATGTGCTTAAAGACAAAGGTAACTTTTTGGAAATTCCGTTTTTTTTTTTCAATCCGCTAAAATGATTTTTTTTAAAACAATTCTATTTAAAACTGTGGGACACTGAGCATTTTCCATCTTTTTTAACAGGTGTGAAGAAAAGAGATCGTGTTACTATATATATGCCGATGATAATTGAAGCTGTCGTAGCTATGCTTGCTTGCAGTAGAATAGGAGCTACGCATAATGTTGTGGTGAGTTAGTTTTATTATGTTGTAAAATTCGAGTTATTTTCATCGACTTCCCGAAGGAAGTGTCACACACACACGACGCACAGTGGTTCAAAGCAACAAAAAAGTGGAAAAAATTCAATAACTTTGAATATTCTCAAAAAATGCTTTGGAAAATTGTTAAAATTGTTGCATGGTAATATTTATCTTCATGCTTGCTGATCGTATTCACTGCGAAACCCCGATTTTACGTCTTTCGAATCTACGTTTTCCCCACATTTTACGTTTTTTCTCATCAGGTCCCAGTTTTTCCGTACACTAATAACATTAATTTAACCCGGATAAAAAGTTTGTTTTTTATGAATTTCCTGCATTTTACGTTTTCCCTCCCCAGTTAAAAAAAAATGAGAAAAAATGTTTTAAAATTAAGAAAAGTGTTTCCCTCTGTGCATTTTTAAACATAATCCACTCTGTTGAAAGTTAATCCATGGAAACAGAAACGCTTCTGCTCCATCCGTAGCTGACCTTATGGACTGAAGATGAACAAGAAGAGGAAACACAACTTGTCTCTTCTTTCAATACTGCATTTAAGAGCTTAATAATAGTGAAAGACTATTTTCTTTATCATAAAGACCAGGAGAAAATTTTGCTAAGTGTTCCAATTCTGGAAGATGCTGTATTTACTTTGGATTCAATGATTCATTATTACTGACTGTTTTCAACCTAAACGCCCGGATTCGTTATTTAATGCGTTAGAATGATCTAAGCTGGTGTGTACAAAAATGTTCTTTTCGTAAAATATCGCATGTTTACATTTATAAGCGTCATCGTAGCAACCGTTATTACTATTTTTGTTTCCTTATCTGATTTTGATTTTTGCTTTTTATACATTTCTCGTATCTTACGTTTTCCATTATTTTATGGTTTTGGATTTGAATTGACGTTTTCCCACATTTTATGTATTTTACGTTTGATTCAGGCCTCTGAGAAACGTGAAATCGAGGTTTCTCTGTAGTTCAAATTCATTTCTGTTTTTAGTGAAAAATATAAATTAAATCAGCCGTATGCCACACGCAAGGTTTATTTATTGCAACTGATACATTCGAACAATATTTTCTGGCAATGTTGATAAACTGAGAACAGTTTTATACTAGAATGATTTCGAAAAAAAATCAGAAACTTCAAACGTTTAATGATTTTCTAATTTCATTGTTTTATGAACAGAATGGTTATTTAACTTTTATATAGAATTCTATATGAGTTTTAAAAATTTCTTTCTCATGTATCTTTAAAGCCAAACGGTTCCGAAAATTGTTATTTTCAGGTTACTACTGCATTGCATGTAGAATAATGCGCCGCATTAAGCCATAACAACGTAAATCTGTTTTTTTAAAAATCCTCTGTATTTATTGATGAATGTTTCAAAAGCCCCAACTTTCGGAAACAAGCGTTCGTAAGTAAACAAACGTTTTTAGGCTCTCCTGCAAAGTAGTGAAACTGTGATATACGTTAGTCTGGAGCATGTCAAATTTGATGACCAATTTCTTTGATAAAAAAGCAATTTACCCCCGTCATACTGTTACGAGTTATTTTCTAACTTACTAAATTGGTATTCGTAAATAGCGAAGATCCAACAAAAACATCTGCCGTGACTGCAGTCGCAGGTGGTCGCAGCTAAAATGTTGTTGTTTATTTACAGGAAGATTGATATATGTAAATTTAAGCCCACCGGAAGCCGCCGATAAAAGTATATTCCACAATACTTTTCATTATATTTTTATGAAAATAATGTTTTTTTATTTTAAATAATTTTCAATGATGATGATTTTTTAATTTTTAACTACGATGTAATATGCATCCTATAAGTGTAAAAAACCAATCAGAAATGAATTTTATTAAATTTTAGTCCTCCATATTGAACGAATGAATTAAAACTGAATCATAAGTCGTACATCCGAAAAAAGTAAAAACATAATTGTTCAACAATCTCTGCTTTTTTTGTTTTTTTTTTTTTTGTAAAAACGATTTTTTTTTCAAAAAAACTCTTGTGGAGTAAGTTACTACAACTCAAGGGCTAAGTAATTATGGCATGAAATATTTTTTATCTTAAAACTTAAAAGTGGCTATTTTTTCCGCCCTTGAACCACTGTGCGACGCACAGGCAATTGCTCTCTTCTGTCAATTTTTACTTACGCTTTTCCAAGCAGAAACCTCCTGAAATCTGAAAAAGAATAAATCAAATATTTCTAAATATTCGTTACTTTATTAATTTAGATTAAATTAAAAATACCAACAAAATTTATACTATTTTTATTTTTACTAGCTACAAAAACTAGCTGCGAAATATTCTTCTGTGACGAGGCTATATCTTAAATTTTAATCTTAAGAGGAATTAACAAATATTTTTGCTGTTAAACACAACTGAATCAAAACGTAGTTGTAGAACAGTGGTTAACTTAAAGAAAATTGTTTCTAGAGACCAAATGAAACTGGTGATGACTAATAACAAGGAAATGTGCCACATCAAAATTGGTTGTGAATGCGAGATAAACTTACAATGCATTTTCAAAACATATATTGCACCTCGGAAAGGAAAGTAACAAAACTCAAAATTTAGAAAAAAAAACCTTACTAACTATTACATTAAAATAATTATTTAATACTTTTTCTAGCTACAAAACAAGTACAAAGTTAGTTGATATAACTGGTGCGTGGTGGCGTAAAAACGATAAAATCTATAGCGACACATCATTAAAATTTCCTAATTTAGAAGAAAGTTTTTTGAACTTGAAGTAGACGTTATTAACTTAGGCAACAAACACTAATCAGTAAACATCACATTGTAAATTTTTAGCGAGTTTTTGAGACAAATCACTTCAGTACCATTGCGGAAAACCTTGATTTTTTCCAGTGCTGTTTTTTTTTTTTTAGTTATCACTTTCCTTTTACCGGGGTGCGATCATAACTAAGTGTATACTATTTTTAATATCTTCGTCCACGTCCTTGTGGTATGTATATACAACCTTCTTGCAATTGCGCGCCATTCTTCCGTTTAAAAAATTACACGATTGCTAATGTAACATCGATTATCGTATCAAACAGCGGAGTTCCACGTTTCAGAATAATTTCTAATCGTCTTTCCCAAGAAAACCATTACGAAAAGAGGAAGTACTAAGACTAACATTCCATTCTACACATACTAATGTTCTACATTCAAGGAAATTCAACTTCATACGCACCATCAATTGTTTAACACGAGTACGGCGGCAATGAAATTTTCTTGGCTGAATGCAGTTTTGGAACAACGCCTACCGTTTATCGCTCAAATTTTGACCATATTACGTTGTATGATGCCTTGTTAATAACTTCTTGACATAGACGTGAAAATGTAGAAGGATATTTACGATGTAATTAAAAATATAATCAAAATGTACTTTTCAATCTTTCCAAGCCCGTTGCTTAAAGGGTTCAGAAGGGGATAAGTTGAACCCTAGGCTTTGAGAAATATATTTCCATGTATGTGGGTAGGGTTTCTGTTTTTTTTTCCGATGCAGAATGTATAGCACTTAACCCCCCCCCCCCCCAACCCCGGAATATTTTGAAATGACGAGCCTGATTATTTAGATCACATTTCATAAAGTCTACTTTGCTATTAAATTAGTTTGGCCCTCTGAAGCCCCGGTTCATTTTGAGATTTCTCTCCGACTTAAGCACTCTGATTAAATACTTCTTTTCAGTAAGTTAATGAAATATCATGGCACTCTGACATGGAGCGGAAACAGACTATTTTAAGAGAGGTTATGCTGAAGAATGACCTCCGCGATGAACGAACCTACGGTTTTGGGTACGAAAGTTTTCTGAAAACGCTTGGGTGTCAATAAAAAGCACCAAATCAGCCAGGAATAAGGCACCTAATTGGGAATAACAAATAAATTTCATAATCAATGAAAAGAAGTAGTATTTCAAATATTTATTTCCATAAACCATTAAAATGAAATCGTTTACATTAAAAATCAAATCATTTACACGTCATAAAGTGTTTGAACATAGTGTGGACGGGTACTATTGTCGACAATTTAGGGGGTGTCATGACCCCCATGACCCTCTCCTTGTATCCGCTGTTGCTCTGATAATATACAGGTAGAAAAAGGAGGCTGCTGTACTCGCTTCGTTTTTAAGCACGTCCGCTTAATTAGTTTAAAAGCTTTTGGAAAAATTTGATTTTTTTTTTCATTGCTGATTAACAAGTAACTTTTTAGAAACTTCCAGTAGATTTTACATTAAGTACAATAATGGCAGTTACTCGTAAGCAGAAGCAACCTAAAATGTGGTAGGTTTTCGTACATCGTGAAGCAAGGATTCCAGAGGAAATGTTAGTTCTCTCAGTATTTTTTCCTCCCCCATCCCCCTCTCTCTCTCTTTTTGAGCGATTAAGATTGCCTATTGATTTTACTGTGATGTGAATTGGAGATGCTTATTCGTTTTATGGTTGGTAGACAACGAGTCACATGATCCATTGCTTTGTTTGGCGAGTGGACTTTAGTGTAAGGCGATATTGTCTTCTACCTATGATCCTTAGATACTGCAATTATGAATGGTTATAATTCAATTCATATCTGACTTAGGAATTTTTAACGCCAAATATATTTAAATGAATACATTTAGAATGTTTTTTTTATTTTGACTGCTTTAATAAAATATTTTTTCTAAACATGAAAAACAGTATATATCAGTTGTAATTTAACTAACAATTTTTTCTTTATTTTTGGCGATTGCTTCAAACTTTCAGAAATACCAAGTAATCGGTAAAAGAGCAAATAAATTCAACAACAAAAAGTTTTTAAAAAAATGGAAAGAAGCGTTTCAGATGTTGACTGAAATCTTTGTGAAAATTTTAATTCGTCTGAAACCAATTCAATTTTTTCCTAATAAAGTGTAGAAATTCTCTATGAAAATAACACGAAAATCCTTTCAGTTCCTATTTTTACTCGATATCATTATTTGTTCTCCTGTTATCTTTTCGTTTTGGAAGAGTCGTTGAAATTGGTTTTGAATGACATATCTAAAAGTTTGGGTGATAGTATAAGGGAATTACAAAATGAAAACGGACTAAAATCCATTCACTCTGGCTTTCAATGATCAAACATCTCCATTGATGAAGAAAAGATAATCATTACGTCAGGCTGACGTAATCTTACTATCTTATCTAGAATTACAGACTTTAAGAAAGAAAAAAAAAGGTCAAGTTTAGAGCTAGCCAAATATAAAAAAATTTAAAGTTACCATAACCAATTTTTTTAATGTTGAGTATCATAAATTAAAATAAATGAATAAATCAAAAAAAAAAAATATATAAACATGAAATTGTTCAGAAACAACTAAATTTGTGTTCGAACGAAATTTTAAGTTGGCTAATCTACAAAAGACAAATAAAAAATATGAACGTTTTTTATAAACTTACTGTTTTGAAGCCATAAATGAGTTCCATATAATGTAGACCAACATATGTACAAACACTTAAGCTTCATATTTGGGTGTTTTGGGGAAGAGACTGATAAAGATGAAATCAAACTAGCTTAAACTGAGGTATTCTGTTTAAAAAATTCTTTAAAAGATAGTTAAATTTCGATAACGTAATTTAGATTTAAAAACTGTCAGTTAAGTTTTTTTATTTTTAATTCCCATGCAACTTGAAGCGGATCAATGAAGCAAATATTAGCATTGGAAACCTTGCGCTTCTATTTGGACAAAGTTTTCCCAATAGGTGCAGGAACACCTCGAACTTGAATTCTTGGGACTAGGAATTTTAAAATTACTGAATGAAAAACTGGGAAAACCCATTAAGCATCAAACAGCATTAAGCCCAAAAAAGGGAAGAAAAATGCAATAAAGCAATACTGTCGCCAAAGTTGCCGAATTCAGACAAAGTTTACGAAATAAAGAAATTCTTTGGGAGGTAACGGTGTTGGAAAATGAAGGTTTTTTTCATTGAAGGTGTAGAAAAGACATAATGCTGCATCGTTTATCTACATTTTGGAACGATGAAGCTAAACGTCAAAACTGGAAAAGTTTGCACCTACCTACTTTATATATGTTGTAACTCACTTTTAATGTGATAATAGTTGAACTATTTTTAAGTTTGGAAATTTTGTTTGCTTAAAAATGTACCAAAAGTTCTGAACTGTGATTTAAATAATCTTTCTAGAAATTATTTTTGTTTGAAGCATTTTGATACTAGTTTTATTCAAATGAATTCATAATTTTAGAAATACTTCAATGATTTTCTTTCTTCTGCAGTTTGGTGGATTTTCATCAGAATCTCTTGCAGAAAGAATGCTGGATTCGAAAAGTTCAGTTTTAGTAACTGCAGGTAAAGTTGAGTTTTGTAAACTTTTTAATTTAGTTTCTATTAATGTATTTGTTTAGTACTTTTAACGTTTACATTTTGTTATAGATAACTATAAATCTAAACTAACGTCAGGAGGAAACATTCAGGTTGCACCACTGCTTCATTTTTCGCCTCACCTTTCCGAAAAAAAAATTAACACCCAGATATAACATTGGAAAAATGTCCGGAATATCGCTTAAGAAGGAAAAAAAAAATGCGATTCTCTTTACTTTGTCAAATCATTTATTGAAGCAAAACACATTAGAATAACATTAGAATCGATCGACAACGGGGAAATATGGGAAAAGTGTTAAGATGGCTCATTCATGCAGTTCCAAATAAAGAGCATGATTCTATGGAAGTTTTATAACTTTGGTATTTATGACTCGTTTTCATAAATGTTATTAGCTACCCTCATGCAAATAATAGCCGATGATCGAGTAACCGCGTGTTTCGACAATGAAACTCGCCCCACGGCATGATAATTTGATAATGTTTTAGTACTGTTTATCATGCAGGGAAAAGATTTGTGACAAGGCTGAACTCGATTCGGTAACTTAACTGTTTTACTGGTAAAACTGTGTCATTTCAGGGGAATGAAGAAACGAAAATACAGGGTGTCCGAAAAGTCCTTAACACATTTAAAAAATTCATAGAAAACCAACAAGTTGTCGTATGAATTTGCGGTTTGCACCATAATACACACACACAGGTTCAAGAGTTTTTATGACATCGGGGGGAAAAAATGAAAAGGGGAAAAAAGAAGAAAGGCATTTCGCAGCCAGGGTGTCAGTTTATGCTATGCTTGTAATTCTTAGTTTTGTAATTTTCATTCCTTTTTGGGTTTTCCCATGTCAACAAAAAATATTTAAAAGTTACTTTTAATTACTAAACGAGAGAAGAATTACAAGCATAGCATATACTGACAACCTGACTGCGAAATGCCTTTTTTCTCCCCCCCCCCCATGTCATAAAAACTCTTGAACCTGTGAAGTATTATGGTGCAAACCGCAAATTCAAACGACAATTTGTTGGTTTTCTATGAATTTTTTAAATGTGTCAAGGACTTTTCGAGCACCCTGTATGGTCAACAATAACCGCTACCTTCTGGAGTTTAGCGTTGATCCACTGGAGTTAGGGTTACAATTTCAACTATGAAACTATTACCAAACAGGCAATGGCTTTGGTTCAAATGTAGGAGCAATTTTCACCCGTCATACCTGGACGGGCGACTTTCTAGTTTACCAAACATTGTAGGAATCTAAATAACATCGGCGTTAATGACATTTGCAGACAAAAACTTTTTGTTGAATGTTTTTTCATCCATCAACTCTCTTCTTTTGTATTGAAGAAGGGATTCACGCCAACACCAAAACACATGGCTGCAGATCTTATAATAATTAATGCATTTCTGTCGATTCTTTTTTTTTTAATTCATAGAAATAAACATTTTATTTACTTATTTATTTTATCGTTACATTACTTTATATTTTTCATGTATGATCTATTCCGTACAATTCACTGACATGGAGTCCGTTAAAAAAATACCAACTTATGGACACCCTATTTTAGTTTTTGATAGTGTAAATTCTGCTGAATGTAGAGTTAGTGGTGAAAGGACTTCTATAATCACACAGCTTCCTATGCACATTGAATTAGGTACAGCCCTAGATCATATTATTATTAATTTTTTTCAACTTCGATTTTGAAGGGAGTATTGAAATAATTTCACTCTATTTTCCTTTCAGACGGAGCTTGGCGGGGAGGCAAACTCATCAACTTGAAGCAGCTGGCAGATGGAGCTGTGAGGCAATGTCATTCGAAGTAATTATCTTTTGAAAGATGAAAACAATGTTATATATTTTAAAGTTGTGTATTCTTAAAACACAACATATTTTATTTGATTAGTTCGATTATCTTTCTTTAATATAATTTAAAAAGCTTGAAACATGTTAGTACAGGGTGTTCCAAAAGTGACTTCCCCTATATTTGAAGCCCTAGCAGCCTACCCGCTGCACCTATCAAACCAAAATGTTTCGACATGGTTATTTGGAAGAATGTACTCAAAACTGCGATGATCCTAAACAGCACAGCGTTCGTGGTTACTGTTACTGGGAACGAATTTGAAATTTTTGATACTTTTTCCTTCGCAAATTGATCAGCGTAGTGAAAAATCACAAATATGTTAGAATGATTTAACGTGCGGCGAAAATTGTTCGTTTGCAAATTCGGACGACAATCTAAAACTCTTCCTACACTACATTTTATAAGGATGTTTCCACGAGCAATGCATTACACGTGATGTTTTCTGATTGGTGTTTCTACTGCTGAATAACTCTGTGCATTATGTAAAATGCAACAAAATTCCTCTTCTTTTGCGTAATACTTATGCCTAAAAATTTTCCTCTTTGAAATACTTTAAACCGGCAATTTTAGCCGTACGCCAATTGTTTCAAAGTGTTTTGTGGATTTCATATACTCTGATCAATTTGCGCAGGGAAATGTTTTTTTTTTCGTTTGGAAATTGGTTCACTGTTACCACATTCGTAAACACTGTTTTGTTTAAGATCATCACGATCTCGAGCACATATCTTAAAATAACCAGAACTAAAATTTTGGCTTGACAAGTTCAGCAGATAAGACGCTAGGGCTTTGCCTGTAGGGAAAGACACTTTTGGACCAATCTGCGTACTGTACACCACATGAAGATTACTTCGAACCAAGTTTTTAATTTTGTTTCTTTGGAAATTATTTCCCTTGGTTGGAAGCAAGGAGAGGATGTGAGTTAATTGTTTTTTTTTTTTTTCAAGCGACTTGAAATATAAATAAGTAATAATGCAAAATATTGCTTTTAACAAATTGAAAGTTAAGTTTCCTTCTGAAACTATTCACGTATTGGGAATAAGAGTTACTTGAAATGCGTAATTGAAAGTTCCACTGAACATCGCTTCTTTTTCGCAGAATTTCACAGCTTTTTCAGCTTGAAATATAATTAGAATGAATGCCCTCTGATACCTTTTATCTGAACCTTGTAGTAAAGATTTTAATCAAACAAAATAGCTTATTTTATACATTTCGACTTGGAAAATGATATTTAGTTTCATTAATATTTTGATGAATGGCAACTACTTGGTAAACAAAGTTTTTTCACTTTAAATCCATTGAAGTTGATTTTCCGTTGATCTTTCATTTACTATATTAAGTTTGTAAAGTTTTCCCATGCTGATGATCGTGTAAAAACAAAGAAGCAATGTTTAAATCCCTAGCCTAGGGTATTAAAAATTATTACCGTCACATTTCACAAACTTCAAAGGAATCTCACAATAGCATTAAAAATTGGATAGTTTGTCAATTTTTCTACTTTGTAACATTAAAACAAAACAAGTTGCAATAAAATGAAACTGACTATTTTTCTTTTAGCCTCGATAACGTGACCATGTTTTCCGTGGATCCGGGGTCCCCAAAGTGGGTGCCTGGCCGCGGTACCCTGGGGTGCCACCAAGTACCTATCGTATCGATATATATGCATGCGTATATATATTAGAGAGAGACTGGGGTGCCGTGAGAAATTTCTTACTCTTCAAAGGGTCCCCGAGGTCGAAAAATGTGGGAACCCCTGCCGTAGATGATATGTTTCTAGTTTTGGGGTTGCAATAATTACGGTTTGCTCGTGTACAATAGTTCATTAAAAAAAAAAACTATCTCGTATTTAATTATTTCATTTTTGACTCGTTTCTAAAATCTTCCACTGTTCGTTAAACAGTTATTTTAAGGTCGTTCACTGCATAGAAATTCCGAGCCAAGATTTGTGCCAGCTGATCTTTTTCTTAAACATGTACACTAGGGTGTCCCGTCCATATATGAGAAAAACAAAAATTTGAGCTACACTATCACAAGAGGTGTCAAAATTTGCGAAATTTTTCACAGATCACGAAAAAGGTAAAAAAAATGGAATTGCGTGTCATCTTGAGGGCTCTACCGCTCTTTGAAGGTTTGCATATTTTACATTTTTGACAGACCTAAACGATATGATTTAAAAAATACAAAAATAAAGTTTAGAAAGCATTTTATTTAAGAAACTAATGAAACAAAGCACAAGAAAACAAAATAAACAAACTACAGTTTATAAATAATGACAAAAGTTTAGAATTTAAACTTATTTTTGTGTCCAAAATTTGTCATTTCTGTGCGAGATTGCAACCTGGTTCTAACGAAGCCATCTCTAGAAGTAGCGTTAGTAACACTTTGTGAAGCCTGTGTTATTAGTTTAACACATCTTTCCACATATTGTGAGTGGCAAGGAAAGTCAACGATTTCCAAGCTATTATCTTTTGCCATAATTTGAAGGTTCTCGTTAGAAGTATGTCGAAGAACCGGTGGTGCTGTAACCTGACACTCTTGCCAGACAATTATTTCCGTATAATCTTTAGCAGAGAAGTTAATTTTTGGTGTTTTAAATATTCTGCGTTTAGTGCTACTTTCAGCCTCTCTAGCTTTTTTTTATTCTTCGTAATGCTAACTCCCGAATGTGCTCCCTATCATCAAACAACATACTGACCAGCAGGTTTTCTGATTGCGCAAAAAAGCATTTCTTTCGATAACAGAATACACAACAGATTTCAAGTTTTCGGGTAAAAATCGAGAGTACACAATCATTTGAAAAAGATGTTTGGCTGCTTCCTTAAAAGATGACTTTTGCTTGATTAAGAACCAAACTGGAGCGTACACTTTAACCACGTAGTTAACAAGTAATCGCAAATTTTCTGTTGGATTAAGAGTACTTACATAAAGTCTGAGTATACGATTAGCAGAAGTAAGCCATCTCGAGTGCGCCATTTTTCCAGGTTGGCGATTTGCCAGCTCAGGACTACAGAAACCAGTTGATACAGCTTGACAAATCTCATAAAGATATTTTTGATCCGTGCTTAGTTCATCAACCACATTTTTCGGCAAATTAGGCAAATTACCATCTACCGCGCAAAAAGACAATCATTTTATTTTCACAACCAGCTAACTGTTTTCCAATAGGTCCGGAATATTCTTTAGGACCCAAAGTGCAACCATCTAAGGTCAAGAATAAATGACGAAGGGGTAATTCGTTGGCATGAAGCATACACACACACCATTGCAATGGTCTTTCCAAATACTCCTCTAAATATTGAATCACGCCACCCTTCCAACCGGTGTTTATTGCAGTTCCGTCACATCCAACGCAAATCACGTCTTCTAAATTCAAGCATTGACCTCCTAATAGAGCTGTAATCGAAGTTAGAATTGCCTTTGCAGTGCCACGACTTGGCGTTGTGTGTCCCAAATAAAGTGATCCGGGTTCTGCTAAAATTGAGATGTGCTCTTCTAAAATTTTTTTGCGATGGTAACGAGCTCCTATTTTCTCATTTATCAGAGTCTTGTCTTTACGTCCATCAAAGTAAATGCTTTTTATAACAATACTTCCAATATCTTTGGAAGCTTCTTTCCGAGCTTTAGCTACAGCTCTGTGGATTTTGTTTTTATCAACAACTAGAGTTAAATCTTCTTTTGAAACCAAGCCGACATCAGCTAAAACTGCAGAAGCAACAGCAGCAGCAGATCGCGTCGACAAACCGTATCTATCACAGACCTTAGCAACTGTTGGCAAGATCAGTGTATTCCTATTTGTCGTTGAAGTTGATGGTGTCCCTGTAGAGGCCGTATTCGTCTCTGTTATGGGATATGTTTCTGGAGAAAATTCACGCATCGAATCGTCATCAAAATTTGCTTAGACAGACTCGTTATTTACAGTAGAAGACTTTTTTGCTGCCCTTTCAAGTTTTCTCAGCTGTTGTTTCATTAATCTAGCTGTTTCTTTCTTATCGACACCTCTTATCACCATTTTCCTGTCATTTCTTTGATCCAACAAGAAACTTCTCTCATTGATGGGAACTTTTTTAGGTTTTAAACACGAACAAGACTCAAATACAGGGCACTTACAAGCCGCAACGTCGAAGAGCTTCTCAGATGACTCTAAAAAGCACTTCAGTTTATTTTCAAAACTATCACTTCGTTTGCTTCTGGATTATCGTTTCAAATTGACGTACTTTTCGAAATAAAACTTTGATAATTGAATTACTCGTTCCTTAGTTACGATTGGAATTGAAGCTTTTGTCCAAATACTGTTGATTTTTTCAGAAACAATTGTATATATATCTGAACTGGAAGGGTCCTTTCCATTATGCATACATTTCTGTTCGCTCCTGACAAGTAAAATAAATTTTATGACGTCTTTTACAGTAGGTAGCTGCCGATCATCAAGTTCCTTGTAGGGTCCCAGTATAGCACAAGTAGTCCCACTACGTCTCGAACTCATTACTTAAAACTAACAGAATCGGCATATAACACTAACAATTGCAACTGTACTTTTATAGCATTAAAATTACTTTGGCTACGAAGAAAACACCCGTGAGTCAGGCCAAGAAAGCCCTCGAAACAAGTAAAAGGAACTAGCAAGTTGAAACCAAACAAAGTCGAAGTCGTCAGTAACATATTGTTGCATGCAAATCGAGGCGTGGCGCCAAGCTTCGTGGACGATTCTACTGCGGAAATAGGGGTTATTCCCATATAGGCATTTACAGCAGTAATCACCATACGTTTTTTTTTTTCCTGTTCGTGTTGATATTACGAATCACGATCCTTTTATTTCAGCTGTCGAGCTTTTATTTCACAGTAAATTTATAACTTTATTCACAGTACTTCTTTTTCAGTTGCCATAAAAATGACAATTTTTCAAAACTTTGACGATCGGTAGAGCCCTGAAGATATAGTTTTATTCTATTTTTTAAATTATTTTTGTAATTTACGATCGATTTCGCAAGTTTTGAGGGGTCTTGCATTAAGAAAAACGGAAAAAAAAATTTTCGGGACACCCTAATGTACACTGTTAGAGATAGGCCAGCTGCCAAAAGATAGAGCAGGGTATCTATGGGTTGATAACCTCTTTTACAAAAGGAAGTTCACGTTTTTGCTAGAAAGGGTTAATGTCATGCTTTTGTTCATGAAAATTGATATTATGCACAAATTGAACATTTACAGCCAATCTCTAAATCGCCGACCGGTTATAAATTTTCAAATAAATGATCAGTATGTATAAAAATTTGAGTTAACCAGTTATTTTAAACACTTTGCAGCAAAAAAAGTTTAAAACCACTAATAGGTGTCATTCCATAGTATTCATTGGCATGGACGGGACACTTCACAGCCAGTTTTCGAAACCTTTTTGTTTTTTTCATATTGAAAATAACAATTAAGAGTTAAATACAGTTGAATTTCACAGTAGAGCTATACAAATATTTCAAAATAGGGCCGTGGAAATTTCTCGTACGTAACTGAAAACTGTGGAATCACCCTTAAATTATTTATAGATTTATTTTTTCATTTCCTACTAATCAATTCCACAGGTAACTAACTCACTGACATTTTCGAAGCAAAACTATAAGCATTTTGTCACATTCCACGCAAAATATACGTCATTAAAGAAGTACAGTCCTCTGGTTTCTTGTTCTTTCTGAGCTGAATTCAATGATGTAATTTAAAAACTTCGTCGACATTTCAAATTTACTTTCCACTTTAATGCATCAAAAGGTATAGGCGAAACAGGAGAGACACCTTATAACTGTTTTTAACAAACCTGCTAAAATGTAGGTGAGTCTTCAATTGAAAGTTCATTGCTGAACAACGCTTTTTTTTCAAATGTACCCCAAATTTTTAAAGCAATATAAATATAAGGGTGGGTCACTGTCCTATGGTGAAAAGGTTACTGATTTTATCGGGCACAGCATGAAAAAGGATGCCAAATGATGTTGTGAGGTTAAATATAAAATTTTTCTTTCTTGACCTAAATAGGAATTGTTGGTTTTTGGTTGAAACAGTCTTATTATGGAGTCTGAAGTAAGTGCTCTTTCGGTGCTTTGGCCTTTTTTTCTGAGATCAGTCACACCTTCGTTGTTGGTTAGAAGCTTCCTGGCATTAGTGATTTCGATGACGAAATAAGACGAGAGTTTTGGAACAGAATTGTATCAACGAATTTCAGAGCAGTGCCATAATTTTTTTTTGCAGATCACGATTTTGTTTCGTGATTTTTAAAACTCCAAAAGTTTTAAAAAACAATTTTACTTTTCCTCTTTAAAGACATAATTCGTCAAATTAAGATTTTGACATCACTTTTATTTTTCAGCCACTTACAAGTGAAATGTGTGGTTTTACGTCATGTTGGAGAAGCTCGTAATAACAATATCAATGGTTACCATTGTTCTCAAAGGGGAAAGAGGATAACCCCAGAACTTCACGTGAGTAAAGATAATTTGTTACAAATTTTGAAGAATGCATATAATTACTACACGGAATACATATTTCCTGAATTCGTTAGCAGTTTACCAATGTAGAGAGAACTACAATTAATGTAACTTGTACAGAATGTGATATTGCTATAATTATTGTGCACTTCAGAATTTCCGAATTGCAATGTAACATATATTCAACTTTTTAAAAGAATGAATAACCGCTAAAGTAGCGTTTATCAGTCGGATACATTTCATTATCTATACATGAGCTAACATTTTGACTGCGCAACTCGAAAATGTTAACTGCCTGTCCTTGCATAAATATCAAAAACCTTCTGTAGTTGGGGGGGAAACCTAACCTGGCAGAAGGCTACGCGCATCCTAATCACAGTACTTAGACGATTCCAGGTTAGGTTTGCCCCAACTATGGTAAGTTGAACAGGACGTCAACTTATGATAGTTATAAAAGTTTCCGCCCAAGTAATCCATAAGTTTGCAACAAAACATTCAGTTGCTAGAAAATCAAGTTCAATGGATCTCCAAGTTTTTGACATAACAAAGCAGTTTAAATTTGTAGTCATCTCTTTTGAGTAAGTATTTAAGTAAAAAATGTCTTTTTAACTCTGATTAAATTTACAGTTTTTTCATTTCGAAAATTGTGTTAACTTTTCAAATACTTTTTGTAAGAACTAATCACCATAAGCACAAATAACTTTCGGAAAAAGTATCAAAATGTAAAAATATATCGAGGTTTTAAACCAAAAAACAGACAACTGGAAACTATTTTACGGGAAACTACTTGACTAATCTGCTCGTTCCTGAATATTTTTTGAAAAAGGTATCTTTCAGGTTGCATGGAATTCGGATGTCGATAGCTGGTGGCATGAAGAAATGGCTGTTGCACCTGTTACTTGTGAACCAGAATGGGTTGAAGCAGAACACCCACTTTTTATTCTTTACACCAGGTAAAAACTGTGCATTGCGGAATTTATCTTGAGAGATTTGAAATTTTTTACATCCAGTTTCGAAAATGTTTTCAAAAAAGTTCCTTTTTTAATGTTTTTTCATCAAAAGATTCTTAAAATATTTCCATGCAATATCTTCTAGCGGCTCTACTGGCAAGCCAAAAGGTGTAGTCCACTCTACTGCGGGATACATGTTGTACGCAGCCACCACATTTCAACTCGTATTCGCCCATAAATCAAAAGATGTATACTTTTGCACGGCGGATATTGGTTGGATAACTGGTCACACGTACGGTGTCTACGGTCCCTTGCTTCAAGGAGCTACAAGCGTTTTGGTAAGGTTTCAAAAATGTTCTGTTAAATGCTGGGTAAGGTCACATTTAGGGTTTGTAAAAGGACATTACAGTTAGAAATGACAAATTTTCATTATTACAGCGGGTAAATGCTATGATTGAAATGAGGAATGCCACATTTGATCAACGCAACACTTGTTTGACAAGAGATTGCCACCTAGGTCGTAAAAACCAGCCCCTTGTGTCTCCTTACTCTAATTACATTTGCAATTCAGAAGTATGTTAACACACCCCAAGCAGTCCAAGAAACAAGGTATTAGCTTAATAACTGAACTGATACATTAGCCACATTTATGTACAAGTATGTGAAAAGGTCATGGGAAAATTCACCAAGGCTTAGTGACAAAGGAGCATCGATCTCTGAAATGGGCGACTTTTTTCTTTTCGTTTTTCGCATCCTGGTTCACTGAGTTTTAGGTAGTTTTGTTTGAGTTACTTCAGAAGAAAATAGGAGTTACATTGACAGCAAAAACTTTCAAAATTGACCTGAATTAAAAATCACGCAAATACCTTTGTGCTGAGAATTAGAAGAAAATAGTTTAACGTTTATGTGCTCAAATCTTCAGGAAACTGCAAACGTGTTTCGAGGTTAGAAAGAATCCCTTTATCAATAGAAAAGTAAGCCTATGGATGAAAAGACATCCGAAAAACAATTGCTTTATTCCGGGCGTCGTTTCATTCCCAAGTTAACTTTTTCCTTGAAAAAGGGGTTCCTTGTAACCCCAAAACTCGTCTGAAGTTTCTTGCAAATTTGTGCACATTAACGTTGAATTATTTTCTTTTGCTCCTGGAATATTAAAACAGTCGCTTAGGCCCTGATCGTTGCTACATAGTGAAAAAAAAAAAATGTTTTTAGATGCACATTAGACAATTCAAAGGGCAAGGAAACTGTAAACGTTTCTTTTTTACATAAATAACTGATGCGTAAAACCTTTAATTATAGTTAATTCAGTAGTTAATTTATTCAGTTTTCTCAACGATTGGAAAGCTCATCCTACCAAATTGGTTAAGTATAGTAAAAGCTATTAAAATAGAAAACATTTTTATCTATAATTCTGACATAGTGACTAAACTTTCACACTAAAACACCTAACTAAAAACACCCAACCCTAAATTTATAAATCACAGGGATATCCACCTGAAGGACAAATATTAGAAGTTATTTACCTATATAGGTGATATTTGTCATTTAGTAATTCCATAGTTCGTGTTCGAATAGAGCGGTCGATTAACACTACTTCACCGTGGATTTACCAGATGCGTGTTTAAAGTTATCGGTTAGCCGATCGCATATGCAAACATTCTATGGACACTAACCGCACCAACCACTGACATCATCAAACGTCATGAAGTCAACAGCGGTATTTATCGAGAACTTTATTCGAAGGCGACGATGTGTTCTTTGAATAAACCCAAACGTACCCTTACAATAGGGACGCAGTTATAAAACTAAATATTGGACTAGTTGTTAGTAAATGAACCAAAAATATTTAAATAAACTGTTTGATAGACTCTGTGCTAGAAATATTTGGAGATTAAATGTTGCTTTTCAGTTTCAGGGAATTCCTACGTATCCCGATCCAGGAAGATACTGGGCTGTTATTGAGCGCTACAATGTTAGTAAATTCTACACAGCTCCGACTGCAATTCGAACACTAATGAAATATGGAGATTCTTATGTTAAAAAGTAAGTTTTACTGGAAATTTTAACGATGAAATAGAAACGAATATAAATTGTTACTCCCACTCCAACTTAGTACAGTACTAGATGAATAGTAAAGTGTAGGTAAAAGCTCCAAATTTTTTACATATGAAGGTTTTTGAAGTTGCAAAGAGTTAAAGCTCACTGTTATTTAAGTTTCGTTAGCATTTAAATAGAAGAAAACCCACGATCACGTTGGTTTTACTTTTTTTTTCTTTTGTCAAATCAATTCGCAAAGCTGGAGCTTGAATATGCCATTTTGGGGTGACTTAATAAATTTACCAAAGAGGTAAAACATTTTAACTGTGCGCGGACCTCATTGGACTGGTCAGTGCTCATATCCTACGTAAGCGGTAGCGGTTGTACCGCTTTCAGAGGGTATTACACAGAGAATGTGAATCCCCGTATAGGTTATTTGATTTGCGATTTGCTCCACGCGTAAAATATGTGTGGGCTAACGATTTATTGACAAAACTAGAGGACCCGACAGACGTTGTTCTGTTCAAACTTTGTAAATTGAAAAGTTAAAAAAATTCAATAAACTACCAAGTGTTTGAACCGTTTTATTGAAAAAAAAAATAAGTAAAAAGAAAAGGTTTTAAGCTGCTTGGTGTTAGAATGCGCATATTTGTTACAACTTGATTTATCTAATGCCCACTGGGCAGTTGTTTTATTAACTATTTTCTCTCGTACTTGATGATTTGTTCCTTCAGCTATACGCAAAGGATAAAAAGCGTCCTCAGAGATTAAGTGTAAAAAGCTAACTACCTATCTAGAACAAACGGTAAATCCCGCTGCAACATCTCCCGTATGAAAAAGAATAAAACAATCAAAAAGATGTCGTTTATAAAAAATGATAAAGGTTAGAACAATTCTCTGAATAAGGAAAAATCACTCATTCCCGCCCCCCTTCTCCCGATGTAAAATAAGCACATTCTTCAACTAAAATATCTAAAAACTCTTTAAAAACGAAAAGCAATTCTTTTCAATTTGAAATAATTCGATAAATAAACAAAAAATACAATAAATTACATTAACAATAGCTTTAAAACGAAAACAAATAATCACACAACTCTATTGTTTATAGCCAAAGTCGCCAAGCCACTACGTTACTGTAATCCAGCCGATCAGTGAACGAAGCCAACTCCAACCGATTAGCGGTCCGATCTTTTGAACGAAAACTTTTTAAACTTCATACATTGCCTAGTTTGTTCTTTCCACCAAAAATAAAGATCTTCCACTGCACAGATCTTTTGTGTACAGAACTACCCTGTTGTAATTCATCTGGACGAAAATAAAATTTGTTTTGTCTTTAAATTCCATCATGTTTTCCTTTAATAATGTACTGATTAGTTAGATAATCCTTAAAGTATTCTTGACATTGGTGCCAAAACTCAGATGGATTTCAGCCGAGAAACAAATGTTGCTAGATACGGTACTTTTCGACCATTTGGTTAGGAAAACCTAAAGCACCAATCTGATCATATGGTTCAACTAGGACGACAGAACACACGTTTTGCGTGAACCTTCCACTACTTTACTTTAAAATGTGTCACAGGACCTAAAATCGTTGTTTTCAAGAGAAATGCAGGCTTCACTCTCTGTCTTATCGATTCTCAGTTGACATATCAACAGCAGGAAATTTCATTACAACACGCAGAGCTGGCTTTTTTATTGTCCTTTGGCAACGGGTTAAATATTTATTTCAGTTCTCGCTCAACAATTGATTAAAATAGATATTAACCATTTGGGAGATATAGCTATCCAATGTTTAAATTAATTAACAAAAAAGTTTCCGATTCGATCCATCGCGCTTCAAAACCATGCTTGCCACAACTTAATTACACACAAAAAATTTGATCAAAATCGGTCCAGCAGTTTAAAAGCCTTATGGTGACAAACGTCCGCACAGAAGATTTTTATATATTAAGACATTTAACAAAACTTCAGGACCAGATTCAAAATTTCGACAAGCGTTAACCAATGACCACAGATGTCTTAACTAAATTCAACCTCAGAAATTGTCACCAAGGACTTCCACTAGTTAGTACACGGTTGCTGATAATTTTTTTTTTAATTTGAAAACAGAATAGTTCGTAACTTTGTTCGCTTTGGAACAAATTACACTGCGACGTACTGAGCGTTATGTACATAAGCTAATTAGAATTGTCATTTATGCAATCCTGCTTTTGATTGCATAAATAACAAAGTTTTATGAGAAAAATGCAGCAATCTCGAACCTGGCTCAAATGCAGATTTAATTCAAAACTTCTGTTTTTTTGTGAAAAATTCATGAAACAAACAAAATGTGCAGCTTATCTTTAAGCTCTGTAATGGTAAAACTGATTTGTTACAGATATAATTTGAATTCACTAGAAGTTTTGGGATCAGTTGGAGAGCCAATAAATCCTGAAGCCTGGCAGTGGTATTACAGAGTAGTTGGAGGAGGAAACTGTGCAATCGTAGATACATTCTGGCAATCTGAAACTGTAAGAAACGTTTTACTTACACGATTTCTCTTTCTTAACAGAACTTGTTTGAAGAACTATGCTATATTTTCTTCTGAATTTGCTTTTTTAAACGTCAAATCTCGAATACTGTCAAATCCCGTTTTAGCGAAGTCCGTTGCAGGGAAAATTCTCTTTAGTGAAAACTTTTTGAGTCTCTGAACGCAAATTACCGAAGAACAATGTCGACATTTGTTACATAAGAATAACGAGATTTCGTTTCAGACTTGAACTTCGTTAAAACGGGATTTGATATAAAATTGAAAGTGATCCTATGTTATCTAACAGTTGGCATTTAGTTGTTCAAAATTAAGTATTTTCATTGTTTTATTGTCGCCGTATTTGTTCCGTTTGTTTTTCGAGAATGTTTCTTTATTCAATTCAGTAGATTTTTTTTACAAATCCTATCTTTTTTTTTTTGCCTAACCGCTATTTGTTGGTACTGCGTAGCAAACGCTTGGCAGTATTTTAGATACCCTTCTGTGCAATAGTTTACTTATTCATAGAAGATCTGGCTCAAGACACTGAAAAAAATAAGAATGTAAAATTAAAATTTCCTAAGATTGATGGGATTAAATGCCAAGAACCGTGTTGATTGCAATTGAAACTATTACATCCAACTCTACATTCGATCCTTTGACATAGAATTTGTTGAACTTTTTCGAAAGCAATAGGTTTTCGTGAAAAAGAAAAATAGCTTTTTCCGTTAAAACTCGTAAAACACTCGATCGCAATGCAGTTAAAACAAAGAAAGTTTTAAATCCATTAAGGACTAAATAGAAGTCTTAACCCCTGTCAATCTTGAACCAAGCCAACTCAAGAGGATGATATTGTTGGTTTCCCAGAAAAAGTTTGTTTTCAAAATTCAAGTTTTCAAATGCTATTTATTGAAAGTTTCAATTTGGTATTGGGACCAGCAATGCTGCAAATGGAAAAACATTCAGGGGAACGCACCTTTTTGTTAGATCAAAAAAGGTCAGCCCAGATAACTTAACCAGATTCAGTTTTAAAAAGCAAACATTCTTTTTTATATGGTTTCAAACTAATTTACGTTAAATCTCCCCATCCCACACCCGCCCATTGCTTCGCCAACTAAAACACTGAGAATGAGTAAAACTTTTTTCGAGATACTTTAAATATTACCATATGTTACTGACGAACTTCGGCTGCTAACCTGGTCTTACTGTGTGAAAACTATTCGAAACTTCTTCATTAAATGTGTCCTTCGAGTATTTTTTGTCAACTAAATGACTTTTTGACGCTCTGGTGCTATAATCTCTGGTTTAGCTACTAGAAAAAATTAAATAAGTTCGTCCAAAACTAGATAAGCCTACTTTTCTGGATGCCAATATCGAATTCAAACTCTCATTTCTCTCAATTTGGTTAGGCTTTTAATTAATTCAAATATATTTGTTAACAGTTAAATCGGACAGTTTTTTAAAGAATTTCATTTGTGCTTAAATATTATTTATTATAAAAAAGTTACCAAAATTAATTTTCTTAAGCAGTTGAACGTGGTGTTTCCGTGAGCTCCACCAAAAAATTACTGATCCATTTCTCGATTACCAATGTTTTTCAGTTTTAAATGTAAAATCGGACTTTAATCAGCAGTGATAATCAGGGGGGGGGGAGAGAAAATGGGTAACAGGACGAGTTGAAATTGAATCAAGAATGTTTGTTTTACACAATCTCACTTTAATTTTTTTGAAAGTTACTTTCAATTTTGCAATAAACTTTTGTGACATTGCAAATTACTGCCCCGGATAACACCCGTGCTAGGGACGCCACCTGTATATCTAAAGTAAAGATTTGGTGCTTTGTATTAATACAGTGAACACAAAAATCATCGAGACGAAAATTATAGAATATTTTATAATGTAGGTTTTACAAGTCTTAAAAAACTTGTCTTCAAAAAACATCGCTACAAAGAGACAATCTAATCAATCGATTCGTGGAAAGTTTTCAGTATCTGATTTTAAAGTCGCTGAACTAGTAGATAAGCAGACGTTCACCCATTGAATAACCCTATTAACTAAAATGACTTTCTAAAACGATAAAAAAAATAAACTTTTCATGGCCGTCTCAAATAAGCAACTGCTGGTTGGTAAACGTTTATGCCAGAATAATGTTCTTTTGATTTAAACATATAAGCAACCGTAAACATTAAGATTAGAAAGGGCAAGCCCACAACTTTGGAGGAAATTATAAGTCTGTGAAACGTACTTTAATTTTGGTCATATTCAATTTTGCATTACGATAAATTTTTGCCCTATACTATTGAAATCAATAAGAGAACGGAACGACTTCATTTAGTGTAAAATTATGTTATTCCCCCCCCCCCTAACTCTTACCCTCTAAGGTTTTCCGTTTCGGAAATAATTAAGATTTGTAAAGTATCTGATTATATCAGTAATGTGTTGTCCGCGGAATGCTATTTTGAGACAAATCTTATGTAAACTTCATTATTGTATTATTTCATGAACTTAACGCCACGTAGTTCTGTAGATTAATCTTTATTTGTGTAAAATAAAGGAAGCATTGCAATGAGGGAAAAGTTTTCACTCGAATTTTTGCTTGGATTTCTGTTTTTCTCCCTCCCCCCAAATGTTAATTCGTTTTTTTTTTAACACGTTCGTTATAGTCTAAGACCCCACTAGGCTATACCTATTCTCATAGAGTTTCCAAAACGGTTACCATAGATGAAGAGTAAAAGTTGTGAATAAAACACGGAAGTATGAATTTCCACCTTTTTCACGAGAACTAATCAGGGTTGCCAGGGGTTGAAAGGTGCCTACAATGAGTAATTTACCTTCATCGAGTTTCCGAAAATCGTTATCGTAAATGAAGAGTAAAAGATGGAAATAAAACGCTAAACTAAGATTGCCTACCTTTTTCGTCTCCCTAATCAGAGTTGACAGGGAATGAAAGTTATTCAATGAGGGAGATAAATTACCCCTCATCGAGTTTCCGGAAATGGTTTTCATAAATGAAGAGTAAAAGCTGTATAGAAAACGCTGAAGTAAGGTTTCCTACCTTATTCCGGTCCATAACCAGGGTTGCCAGGGGCTAAAAGGTGCCCAAAATGAGTAATTTATCCTCATCGAGTTTCCACTTAAGTTATATTTAAAAAATGTAGGTAAAAATATTACTAAACTGATGGTATAGGGTTGCCTAAGCAAAACTGCTCCAATCATATGGTTACCACTATTCAAAGTTTCAATATTGATGCCTCTAACAACGGCAATCTATGATTGGAGCACTTTTGCTTAGGCAACCACCCTATACCATTGGTTTTGTAATATGTTTAACTACATTTTTTTATATAACTTATGTGAAAACTCGATGAGGGAAAATTACTCATTTTTGGGCACCTTTTAGCACCTGGCAACCCTAGTTATGGACCGTAATAAGTTGGGAAACCTTACTTTAGCGTTTTATATATAGCTTTTACTCTTCATTTATGACAAATTTCCGGAAACAATGAAGGGTAAATTATCTCCCTCATTAAAAATCTTTTATTGCAGACAACCCCAATTAGTGAGCCGAAAAAGGTAGGCAACTTTAGTTTAGCGTTTTATTTTCATCTCTTCATTCAGGATAACGATTTTCGGAAACTCGATAAGGGTAAATTACTCATTTTTAGGTACCTTTCAACCCCTGGCAACCCTGATTAGTTTTCGTGAAGGAGGTCGAAATTCTTACTTTCACGTTTTATTTACAACTTTTACTCTTTATCTATGGTAACAATTTTAGGAAACTCGATGAGGGTAGGTCAAGCCTAGTGGGATCTTGCCCTATGAGTTTCCGTGCGTTTGTACGTTGTATATGTATCTCAGACATCTAAGAGTATATTTTGACCCTTCTTGAGTTAATTACAACATGTAGCTTTTTCGTGACGTCTGTATGGCTATGTTCGGACGTATGTGCACATATTGTATGACTCAAAAATGGTCAGCAGTAGAAAGTTAAGATTTTAAATGTAAGGTCTGGTTGTGAACCTCCCCGTTTTCAGTGCAATCGATTTTCCAAAAGATCTCTGAACTCGTGTGTGTCATAAATTTTAGTTTCAATGCAAATTGATTAACTTCATAAATTGGTGACAGTTTGAAGATGCATCACCAAGCTTTTCGTCACTAATTGTTTGTCGCCAATTAGGCGATTAAAAATGAGATGTCAAATCCAGTGTCATTTTTGGTGAGACTTCCGTTAAAAATGTCGATATTTGATGCATGAATCTATGTAAAAATGTCTTCTCTACATAGGTTCGCAACAAACTAGAATTGGAAAACAGTTTTATGCTCATTCTAATATTTCTTTATGAACAACATGCCTACATTAGTGCACCTACCCATTTCCTTTGAGTTAATAGAAAACGTAGGGATTCGAAGCCGAAACTTTTTTTTAAGTCTCTAAGCTCTGCTCCCAGAAAAGTTGAAACTCCAGCTCCGGATATGTTCAGACTCTAGCAATTTTACTTTCGGATTTTAATTAATTTTTTGTCCTGAAACGGAAGATTAAAAATGTAATTTTGAAATAATCAGCTTACACAGAAAATAACAATTTAATTTAATTCACAATTGAGTAACTTTTTTATTTTTACGAAAATACAATTAAATCTAAAAAATCTTCTATTTTTGGCCTTATAAATAATTACAAATGTGTTTTATTGCCAAGAATAGTCTTTTTACAGCATTTTGGCTAATGTGCAATTTCGTAACATAGCGGCAGGTCTCATGTAGATTTATCCAGAAATTGAAAGCACACAAGTCTTTCATTATTTTATTTGAAGTCTGAAAAATTAATGTCTGAATACATAAATAAATTTATGTAAATATAAACCTATTGAAATATTAAAAAACAAATTTAAAAGAACCCTAGAGCAAAATAAATTTCAAAGCTTCAGTTCCAGAGAAAAAAAATATAAATTTACTTCACGGAAATAATTTTCAAGTTTATTACTCAGTGTCATGACATGTCAGGATATTAAGAAAAAAATACTTTCATGCTAAAAAGTAAATGTAAAATCTACAGCATTATAAACTCACAAATTGAGGGGGGGGGGGGATATACAGTTTCGAGGTTTTGTGTTCAAGCCTGCCGCATTAAATAGTCGATGCAAAAAGATAAACATCATTTTTTTTTCTGTGAAGAAAGGATTCCTTTTCCTTGTAACTTCGAAACAAGTGTACGCAATGTTTTCCAAATTTGTGTTTACACATCGTTGATTTTACTTTATCAGAATAACGTTTCGAAGGCTGATGTGTCATTGTTCAAGCCTACAAAGATTGTTTTTTTCGACAGAGGAATTTAACTTTCTTTTTGGGAAGATAAAACATCAAGCGAAAGGTAATATATTTGTAGCAAGGACAAACTTCGGTTTAAACTCATTTAGTTACGTTTTTCTTGAATTACCATTTAATCACAAACTATTAAGTCATATTGAATTTTTAAACTCAAAAACAGTGAATTTGCTCATTTTTGAATAAGATACAGCTGAACTCAGTTAATACAAAATGTCAGAAATCTACGAATTTGTTCTTATTAGCCGTTGTTTGTAACAACCGTGAATGAGGGATGTTGTGAAAAAATGAAGGAATGCTTACCTATATTTAAAACATATATTTCTAATTATACACACATTGTAATCAACTGTTAGTAAATTCAGAGGAAAACCACTTATTTCTTATTAATGAATGTTTATGGAAAATTTTGAAAAACGAGGATGATTATCGACAATCGCAGAATAGGTGTAATCCACAATGGAAGTTAAACAGTTTTATCTCCGAGTAAATTGAAATGTCCACAGGTAAGCAAATGTACGGGTTTTACTTTCTATGCAAAATATTAAATACTTTCTTCTAGATACACAATGGGACTTATACTACCTAACAAAATGATGAATAATTTCTAAAACAGAAAATTATAGTATTCACTCATGAACATTTTAGGTACAGAGGTCAGAAATGTTTGTTCGTTTCAGCCAACACTTTCAATTAATTACACGTATTATTCTCAAAATCTTTAATGTAATTAGACAGAAAACCAAACTTAACGAGCAAAATGTTCATTTTAGCCGTGATTTCGTATTAAACGTGATCGTATTAATAGAGTTCAACTGTACTTTGAAAGTCAATTCCCTATATTACCTCCGAGGAAGTAATCTGGTAAAAAAAATTGGATGGGCATCAATCGGTTATTTCATTGCTACGAGCTTCAGTAGTTGCTGACGATATCATTAAGGAAGAAAGGGTTCATACGTAATGGGCGTAACTTCCCAAAGTAGAAATGCATTACTCAAGAACTTAAATTAGCAACTTGCCATTTACGCTACTATGCAAAGTCATTGGTCTGGTCCTATTAGAAGTTAGTTTGGAAATTTTGCTAATTATTCTCTGTAATACAGAAAGAGTGGGTGTTTAGTAAAATCAAAACGGAAAGAAAAATAATTGAGCCAACAACCTTGCCAACCCGAGTTAAGAATAATGTAATTTTGTACCTTATTCATTCTATTTATGGTTGATTTCAAAGAGGCCCGTCATTTCAAACTCTTCCAGGGTTGGGGGGGGGGGCAAAGAGTGTATATTTAATGTTACTTTGTTTTTCAAAACCACTCCCACCAGCAAAAACATAAGAATTTTTAAAGGCAGGGAGGCAATTGACCCTCCTAACCCCCTTAATGACGAACCTGATGGCAAATATACTGCTTCGTGCTAATTACTGCTAAATAGAATTTTTACATTTATATCAGCTATACATAATCGTAGGGCTGAAGAATTTTACCCTTAACTGTTGACACTTTTTTTTGCTAGCAAAAGAGTTTATCCCCCATATTTCTTGCTTATTCAGCAAATTAAATTATTAGAATTTTCAATGATTTTTATGCTATATTTATGTAAATACAACTGAACACAAGTGCGGACCCAGAAGGGGGGCATGGAGTCGTGACCACCCCCACCCCCGTAAGTGACCAAATACAGAATAAATTTGCGTTTTAGGGATAGATATATCTCGAAGAAGTCGACCCTGAGTAGCATTCCATGTATTGCACTTTGACTCTCTTTTCCGGTAACGAATCTCTCAATCTCTCACAACTAGGGCTGTGCGATATAATGATATACCGTCATATATATATATATATATATATATATATATTACCGCGATAACGATATCTAGATTTCTATCCGTCCGATATGTCGTTAGAAAAGAAAATACGGGATTTAATTACGGAGAAATTAAAATACTGTCTTAAAAATACATAATCTTTCATAGCTCTGTGTGATGGGTGAGTGTTTGAAATTTCAAGATATTTTCTGCATTCTTCAAACAGTTATTTATTTTAATTATAGTAAAAGGGAAAATTCACAAGGCCGCCGAAGGTAAATGTGGACTCCTTTGTCAGTTTGGTCTCCGGATCCCCTCCCCCTTTAAAGTTTTCAAAACTTATACTACTGCCATTCAGAGCGGGGTCCTTCCAAGGACTCCCGCTCTCTTTCTGATAAAGCTGACATGGCCTCTCGTGGACCCATAAAAGTAACCGTGTATTCCTTAAGAAAGCATCCTAATGCAACAGTAAAAAATTAACCAATTGAGGTATCAACACGATTGATAGTCGAAATTAAACATAAACCATTGATATTGCGCTGAATAAAATATTTAAGAAAAATACTGAACAGAATTATTTTTAAAAAAATGAAAAACGGAAAAAATCCTAATACTTATGTCGCACATTTATCTCACTAGAGGGAGCACATTTCATCTTTTTCAGTTCTGAACGAATAGAACTTTAATTCCAAAATTAAGAGGAAATATATTAACGCCCTTCATAACACACGGCACCATTGAAACGATTTGATGAAATCTTGCTTCGCTGGCAACCCCGAATAGAACAAAACTGAAACTTCCTAATTTCGCCAGACAAGCGGCACATACGAGTTGACGGAACTTCTGGGATGAATGCGCGAAAATAGGGTTTTTATGTAAGTTCTACGCATTCACGGATTTGAAGTCGTAATTATTAGAGCAAAGTGAATCCGAACATACTTACGGTTTTACGTTACATCGGTAGTTCACTGCAGCTCTTTTGTTCGGTACTTTTTGACTTCAGTCTAAGAGTCTTCGTCAAATACCGAAATTGAAAAAGTGAAGAAATTTTCGTATTCGTTTTTCGGTTAAATTGCTTGTGAAATAATGACATTGATGAGATAATTGATTATCTAATAATGTGGATTTTGGATTGGATCTGCTGACGAAAAATTAATTGCATTTTCAAAATCAATATTAAAATATGTGTGTATCGTTAAAAAACAATAGTTTTAAATGTATTATATATCTTAATTAACCAAATAATGATTTTATTAATGCAAATTCAGTTGACGTCAGATTTTTGCCAAATATGGCAGGGTTCCTTTGACGCTCAAGAATTCTCATTGGGCAGTTTTCGTTTGTAATCGGAACAACCCTCCCCCTCCCACCAGGCGTTTCCTTTCACGAATCCAGTTTTTGTCGGATCGTTGCCATATTTGGCACAGAGGTTCTTTGATGCTTAGGAATTTTCATAGGGAGTTTTTCGCCTACCTATGAGGGGTGGGGTGGGGTGCGAAAACACGCTATGGAGGTTTTCCTTACGCAAATCCCGTTTACGTCGAATTTTTACAAAATTTTGCATAGAGGTCCCTTGATACTCAAGAATTCACATATAGGGCAGTTTTCGTTCGCAATCGGACCCCCCCCCCCCCCTCCACCGGGGGTTTCCTTTTACGAATCCACAGTTTTCGTCGGATCTTTGCCAAATTTGGATCAGCAATTCCTTGATGCTTAGGGATTTTCATAGGGAATTTTTCGCCTGCCGACGAGGGAGGGAGGGGGCGAAAACACCCCATGGAGGTTTTCCTTATGCAAATCCAGTTTGCGTCGTATTTTTGCTAAAATTTTGCAGACGGATCCTTTGATGCTCAAGAATTCACTTACGGTAGTTTTCGTTCGCAATGGTGGCCATCCTCCCTCCCACAGGGGATTTCTTTATACAAATCCACAGTTTTCGTCGGATCAGTGGCTCTTTGATGGTCAGGAATTGTCATAGGGGTTTTCGCCTACCTATGAGGAAAAGGGGTAGGGTGCGAATACATCACACGAGAGTTTTCCTTATGCAAATCCAGTTTTCGTCGGATTTTTTTTCCAAACATGGCGGAGAGATCCTTAGATGCTCAAGAATTCACATAAGTTTTTTTTTCTTCATCAAAATGGGGTGTATGGGGACCACCTTGAGGGGTTTCGCCAGAAAATCCAGATTGATTACGAAAAAATCTAACGATGTCTAAATTTAAATTTTGAGTCATAAAATTGTGCTTTCTACACATTGACGGGAAATGTTAGTGCTATTTTTTTTCTTTTTAAAACCTGATTGTTAAACGTGTCACTAGACGAAACTTTTATTTTCGAGGTAGACCGTGCAACGTCGGGTAATGCAGCTAGTGACATATAAATTAAAGATATATTTCATAGTTCTGTGTGCTTAATGGATGTAGGGTGTGATAGTTTCTAAAATTTATAGCTGCATTCTTTAAAGATTTATTATTAGTATTTTACTTAATGTTACTCAACTATGAAGCAAAACGTCTTAAAGCAAAAGCTATTAAATGACTAAAATTAAACTATTAAAACGTCAATACGAAATATAGTTCAAAGTACATTCAAATTATTGAGACTGCTCAGATTGAAAGATTTAAACAAAATATTGAATTGAATATTTAAATCCTTTTCGTTGCGAAGCACTTTTGTCATGCATTGTTCTATACCATTTGCACGCCCCCTCCTCCTCCCTTCTGCAGGAAAGTTTTGAATTAGAAAAATAATTGCATCTATTATATTTGTGGAAATGTTTTTTGTTTTTCGATATAATATGCTCTGAACTATAACCTTTGCACCCCTCCCTCAATAATATATCGATACATCGAAAATATCGGTATTTGGAGAGAGATATATCGCGGTATTAAAATTCTGATATCGCCCAGTCCTACTCAAAACTCCAAGTTTTGGGATACTCCACGGTTCTATTTTATTAAGGGATCCGCCCTTCTGCGAGATCATAGCGCAGCATTCAGCTGTATTTCGACATGGATGATGCTCTGTCTATGTTTATGACTATTATAACTTCAAGCTAAATGTACGTAACAAAAATTCATCCATTACTGACACGATGTTAAAAATAAAAAGGGGTACACCAGCTTTCGAACTACTATGTACTGCATATTAAAACTCCCTGCTTTTCAGGAGGCTAGATAAGAAGCGCATCTAATGCATTTATATCGGCTCTTTTTATCTCATTTATGAATCTTAATGTTAATTGAATCCATCATTTTTAATATCAATTAAAATCTCTCAAGAGTTGACAATGTTTCCTTGATGTTAGGGTGGACATGTGATAACTCCACTGCCTGGTTGTACCGCATTGAAGCCTGGTTCTGCTGTAAGTATTTTAATTGCTAAAAAATATTTTTTCCTCTGTACTAATAGCTAACGTTTTATGTAATGACTGTGTCTTAAAGCAATGCTGTGTTTTTAGACCTTTCCGTTCTTTGGAGTCGTTCCTGCTATTTTGGATGACCAAGGGAGAGAAATTGAAGGCCCCGGAGAAGGTTATTTAGTAAGTTTTTCTATTCTAACAAAAGTATTATTTAAATTTATCAAGTAATCAAAATAAATAAGGCAAAAAAATCTGCCGGCAAAGAAAAAAATCTCGGAACTGAGCAAACAGAAAATTTAGTAAAAATGCTTATTCATATATATGTCTGATTCTGCCCCTGTGTCTTGTTCCCCCTCCCCCAACCTATAAAAAAATTTAAATATTTTTTCCATCAGTGAGAAATAATATTTATTAGAATTACAGCATGCGTCATTATTTCTGTACCTCAGAGCCAGAGGAACGTGAGTCACATTATGATAATGAACATTATGATAACGTTTCCAAAATTTTAAAAGTTTTTTTTCTGAAAGAGCATGCTTAAAAACATAGAATCTGATCATTTTTTAAATAATTTCTTTAAGTTTAATATTTTTTTAAAAATTACTTAAATCGGTGCTCTTTCATCGTTTAACGCTTTTGCCGATGACATCACAAAGGACGAAATGTCATTCAGTGTTGCCATTCACGGTCCAAAATACTTAATTCGCATCTTTACTCACATGTATTGGCAACGATATGGTTGATAGCAAGCGTAGAGCGCAATTGTAACTCGCTTCTTTATTATCATAACGTGGAAATGCGGTAGAAAGATGCGCCAGAGTTCATCATTTGTGACGTCACCAAGACCACGCCTTGTTTGAAGAATCGGACATTTTAAAAAAATGGTTAAAAAATAAGTGTTGGGAAAATGAAAATATTTTCTGAGTCCATGTTTTTTTTTTTTTTTTTTTTTTTTTTTTTTTTTTTTTTTTTGAGCAATAACGATTGCTTATTGTTCTCATTTGACCGTTTTTGGTGTCCGTGCCTTTTTAAACTTGGACCAGAAGCCTTTGCAGCACCACCGTCCTCTGCTAGCGGCGCGGCGCGGCACGGCTGCTCCGGTTTTGAGCTATCCGCTTCTCCTGGTCGGAGGCGTCCATGTCCTACACACACGCACGTTCACACACACGACTTCACACACATACACTCACACACACCTACGTGCATACACACAGGTCTACGCACACACACACAACTATGCACAAGTAACCACCCAGGAGGAGAGGCAGACTTGGGGGGGGGGGACAGGAGCCGTTTCTAGAAACAATAACTCCAATGAGTAGGGTCCTGTCTCAGTTCGTGATTGCGAAAAACATAACTTGAATTCAAAATTTCAGAATTCAAATTAATTTTCTTTTTTTTATTTTTTATTTTTTTGTTCTCCCAATTTCAGTGACAAAAGGTACTACTTTTGACTAAAGGAAACAACCCCATTTTACATTAGAGAAGAAAAACTTTTTTGTGGTGCATGCAAAGGATGGGACGCGCGCTCTTTTAACCTGGTAAAAAATGAAAAAGGATTATTTTTTACAGAATTGCGTTCGCATGGCTCGATGCGGAATAGACTTCTACATACAATGCACTAATCAACAGAAAATCGCAATTTTTGGACTTACGTCCTTCTGGCTCTAAGGAGCAGATTTAAGCCAGTGGTCTCCAATCTTTTCTAAGAACGCATTTTAATTTCATTGAAGCAAGAGGGGCATCAATGGGGTTGTTTCTTTCAATCATAATTAATACTTTCAGTCACTGAAATTGATTGAATAAGCAAAAAAAAAAAAAAAAAACATAACATGGAGCCAGAAAAAACTTTTATTTTCCCAGCCGTTATTTTTTATTAATTTTTTTAAATGTTCGTTTTTGGAGATAAGGCGTGGCCTTTATGACGTCACAAGTTATGTACTTTGGCGTGCTACTCCATTAACGAACTAAATGTTTAGGCTTTGCTGCCTATTGCCAGGACATGATAATTTGCGCTGTGCATTAATGGCATCAGTGAATGGCATTTCATCACTTGTGATGTCATTTGAAGAAGCATAAAAAATGAATTTCAATCTGCGCACCGATTAAAATAATTGTTAAAATAGTAAATATTAAACTTGGTTAAATAATTCAAAAAATGGTTAAATCATTGTTTTTTAAACATGCTGTTTCAGAAAAAAATACTTAAATTCGGAAACAACCCAATTCAACAACATTTCAGTTCAGAGGGTCTTGTTAGCGCTGGCGCCCCTTTACACCCACCAATATTTTGAAGTTAATCGCTTAAGCGAAATATATTATCAAATAAAGTGGTTTTTTTTTTTCAGTTTGTGAGTTTTCGCGGGAAATGGATTGGAGGCCACTGATTTATGCTAAAGCTTAATGTCTGAACTAAGCAATTAGTTTACCGTATTTCATTCATTCCATGAAGTATACTTGACCAGCTTCGAAGCACTTTACTGAATATGATGCGCAAAAAAATTTTTCTCAAATCGAGCGATCGTAAATTTTTACCGCAATAACTTAATAACTAAAAAAAGAAAATAACTATAGTTTTAAAAGTAATATCGAATAGCAAGTAGATAAAGTAAGAAAATCAACGTTAAAAAACGCACAAATTTGCCAATAACAGCAGAACACGTGTTTCGGCGTTTGTTAACGTTGGTTTTCTTACTTTACTGTTCAGCACAAAGGTATTTATTTATCTTAGTAAGTAGATAAGTTTTTAAATCGAAATGAAGTCTACATCCCTTCTTCAAATTTTTCTGTGCTATTCGTTTTCAGGCGTTTTCTAATGTACTACTATAAAATAAAAAACAATCTTTCTTTACCGCCTCATTCGAATCGCGACAAAACCATATTGTTTTCCTTGCAACAACACTGCTCTGACAGAGAAACAAGTTTTACAGAATTTACGCGACGAAGCCATATTGTTTTCCTTACATCAACACTGCTCTGGCAGAGAAACAAGTTCTGCAGAATTTGATCTGCATTCTGCATGTGAGAGGTTTGCGACATAACTGGTTGCTATAAGGGGTCACTCATAATTTACGTAAGGATGATTTTGGCCATTTTCGACCCCCTACGCTTTTGTAAGGGTACGTAAGATTTTTCAAACCCCTCCCCCCCCTTATCCTTACGTAAGATTCCGTTTGAAAGCAATAAATGTTGCTAAAAAAGCTCCAGTTACATTAAAACTCCCAGTTTAACGTAAATGAAAGATTTTTATTTTTCAAATATATTATAGGCTGCGATACTAAATAAAATATTCCATAGATAGTGCTATTCTTTTATTATGCTTCACACTAGTCAGTCTTTGTAAAATAAGTAAAAAACAGCTCATCCCAATACGATTTTTATTTTTGATTCCTGCCGAACCACTTGACCGCGCGATTTCTAATGTGAAATATCGTCTTGGGGAAATACACGTTAGAATTGGTTTGACCCTCCCCCCTCAAAATAAGTGTGTGTAGAGATTTTTTTTACCCCCCCCCCCCCCCCCCATCGGGACCCTTAATGAATAACCCCTAATGTGATGGGCTGTTCTAGACACAAGGCTCTACATAAAGGGCTTATATTCGATGGAAGTACTCTACAACAGGATGCAAGGTATCTACCTATTTTTCAACTGACGCGCTCAAGTAAATCCCAAAAAACTCATTGGGCTCCCCTACTAAATGTTCCCCAGCCACCAGGCCTTTGCTTTCAAAGCTCACGCTCAAGTCACTGCCAGAGATAATTTTTGAATACGTAAAAGAAAAATATATTTCAGAGAAAAGACATGATTTGTGACAAGCAGAGGAAACTGAGTCGAAAATAAATGCGTGAAGTCTTTTTTTTTTTTTCATTTTCAACGAATGTTTGGTGACAGTTTAAAAAACTTTTACAGGTTTTCAAAAAACCATGGCCTGGAATGATGAGGAGTCTATTTGGAAGTCATGAAAGATTCTCAACTACTTATTTTAGGAAATTCCCTGGATACTATTGCTCCGGCGATGGTAAGCAAAATATCTTTTTGTCGTCGGAAGTCGATCCGTTTGTTGCTTTAGAAATACGAAAAAAACACCTTTACACTATCATCAGTTCAGCTATTTTACAACTACTCCCAAGCAGGGGCGAACGGGATCCCGCAAGAAGGCGCCAACCTTGGCCTCCAAAAGGCGCAAAAAACAATAAAGTTGCAGTGAAAAAAAAAAGGTTCACAAAAGAAAAAAAAATACGATGGTACACAGATTTAAAAGTACGATGACACACAGGTTACGAGTTTAAAAAAGAAAAAAGATAAGAAAAGAAAGCGAAGAGAAGTCGCACAGGTTTGTGAACGTAAAAAAAAAAATTAAATAAGGAAGTTGCACCAAAAAATTTAAAAAATAAATAATTAAAAAAAAAAGTTAAATATTTTTTTGAAAAGGTATTCAGGTTTGAGGGCGCATCGGCCCACGGGTCGGCAGTCCGCCCGTGCTCCCAAGATCCAGTTTTTCATGTTATGAACTGTGATATTTAAGGAAGCAAATTCGTATTTTTTAGCACTGCAACACATTTTCAAATCATGATCTTTTCAGGATGCCACGTCGCTGAATTAACTTAGAATGAAATTTCAAGAAAAAAATAAAACCAGCTTCTTTTCGTTCGATATTTTATTATGCAGTTGATCATTAAAAATAGTCTTTTCTGTATTTAGAAAGAATATAGAAACATTCAGTTTGAAACTTTTCTAAAGTTGATTAATTAAAAAAGCATCATCGTGGTCTGTTAGTTTCACAAATTAGTTACTGCAGATTCATAAAAATATAGTTTTCACACGCCTACACAAATACACAAGGCTACATACACATACGCCTACATATACACATGCCCGCACGCACGCACACACACCCGTGATTGCAAAAAAACGTGATTTGAAATCAAGGTGTGAAAATCTTAAATATTCTTTTATATATACATATTTTTTCCTCAATCAGGGGCAAGGAGAGACAAAGATGGCTATTATTGGATAACAGGGCGTATGGACGACATGTTGAACGTGTCGGGACACCTGCTGTCAACTGCTGAAGTGGAGTCGGCCCTTGTAGAGCACACAGCTTGTGTGGAGTCTGCTGCTGTATCCATGCCCCATTCTGTGAAAGGGGAATGTCTTTATTGTTTCGTTGTGCTTAGTGAGGTGAGTATGTGCAAAACGCTTTTCCTAGTGTTTGTTGAACAGGCAGTTCTAAAATGCAAACAACCTTAACATTATTCGTAATTTGTATTTTAGTCCAGTAAGAAATAGAAAATTAACTTGCCAGTTACTCAATTTTGCCCTCGCTTTTATTTTTCCTTTCCTTTAATTTGAAATTTACTTTTCAAACGTACAAAACTGCTGTTTTCCACACAGGCTTATGATTCTTATTAGTCTATGGTTTTGCAACGCTGAGGAGCCCCTTAGCACCTATAGCTGTGCAAGTTGGTACAAGTTAGTTTGGAATTTGAAAAAGGGGCGCTCTTCAAAGAGCTTTTTTTTCCCCCAATATTTTGGTTATGCATATTTCTATCAAGTTCTTTTAGTCTTTTGGTGGGAACAGGACTGTGTATTAATTATAAGCTCTTTACTTCAATTCTGTTATCTATGGGGGGGGGAGAGGAGGATTTCCATTTTGTTTGAAACGAAACTCGAAAGTCATTTTTTAATGATTCTTTCTGATAGACAGTTTAAGTCTTTGGGATTTAAATAAGATTGCGGAGCAATCTTTGGGGGTGAGCGCCAGCGAGCAGGGTCTGAGCCCCCTAGTGATAAAAGTTTGAGATTTCTCTTAAGAAAATTGATGCTGACTCACGTGCAACAGTTAACGTCTTGAAAACAAAATAAAAATAAGTGGTGTAGCATAGTAGGAAAAGGCCGTATTAATGTAATAGAAACGAGCTGATTTGTGCATCACATGACTTCCTTTTACTTCAATTTAATGTCATTTCCCCATTACAGGCAATTTTAATGTGATTCAATAGTTTTCTTTATAAATATCACCAACAATGACCAAAATGAAACAGATTTTTTAAAAAAATCGCCAAATTTGTCTCCAAGTTGGCGACAAAACTTGGCGACCAAAAGACTGGTGCCAAGTGTCCGTCAAATTATAACACCACTTGAGTTTACATCGAAATTAACAATGATTTCCTCCCAAAAAGGGGCAAAAAACCCTTATAGAAACATCCAAATGCAACCAAAAGGGGAGGTGCACAACTAGATCCCACTAGTAGTCTACGTACGAAATTTCAACTTTCTAGGACTTACCGTTCTTGAGTTGTGTCACATACATACGTACATACAGACGTCACGAAAAAATTCGTTGTAACTAACTCGGGAATCGTCATTATGGATATTTCGCGTATCTATACGTTCTTAGGCACTTATTCGCGTGTGGTAGAGTCGAAAAAAAACTCGATCTTCATTCGGGGTTGAGTAAAATGGAAATTAAGGTCGGGTTTTGAGGGAAAAATTTTTCGCGAATACAATACTTCCTTTTTTGTAAAAGGAAGTAAAAAACAGCCTTTTTTTTTCCAGCACAATTCCATAAATGTTTGCAGCTCTTTCCTTTATACGGTGCTTTCCCTAATTCATCGCATTCAAGTTGAAGGGCCAATTTGCATATCTGATCAAGAATCCCAACTTTCTTATTTTCTGCGGTAATGTAACTTTTAGTAGTTCTGGGGAAAACTAAGCGTTTAAACTGATGATTCGCAGTTACTGTGATTGCATATTTATTGCAAAACAATAAAAAAAAAAAATGTTTCTACTAACACTTCATATCCTTTTTCTTCCTTAGGGAATTCTTCCCACCCCGGAACTTGTTCATGAGCTTAAACAACAAGGTAGGTTCTTAGAAATTCACTTCTTAATCACATTTTCTCCTTATCCTCTGGAGGCAACTGTGGCAAATAGGCTGGGGGGGGGGGTGACAAACGCACCTTCAAAATATTTGAGCAAAATATCGTGACATCAATATAACCGTGGTATTTTCCACGGTACTTCTTTCTCTCTCATCAACTTTCTTCCTCAGGGAACCGGTGAGATAAAACGCAAGCCAAACCTATCTAACCCCCCCCCCCCTTTTTGTCTAAATTTATAATGAGTTAGAAATTTTTTGTTCTAAATTGTTAAATTTTAATGATGCATCAGCATTAATTACTTCGTTTTTATGCCAACATGTACCAGTTACGTAAGCAAAGTTTGCGAGTTTCGTGGCAAGAGCATTAAATTTGGATTTTAAACCAAAAGCTAGTAAGTTTTTCCCAAATTAAGTTGTCGCTTTCTTTGCGGTGGTGCGAAATGTATATAAATAACTTTCTAAAATATTATTTGAATGTGTTGATTTAAAGAAACTATTCCACAGTAAAACTATGTATAAATGTTATTTTAATTCTCCCCTACAAATGCCCCCAAACGAAGAAAAACAGCAAATTCGAACTTCCGTTATGTGTGTTGAGGATCGAAAATTCAGGCTTCCTTCTAATTTCGGTCCTTTATGTTTACAAAACGCCAGAAGAACAGCAGATTGGATTGCATTTAAAATTATTTTAGAAATGTTTACAAATGGATAACAAATAAGAAGAGAGAACTCCAGAGTTCTCTCATAGGGCTGTTAACGTAATTTTTTCATTTCAGACTTATTTAGAAACATGAAGGTAGAATTTGTGAAACATAGATAGAATTTGTGAAACACAAAGATAGAATTTGTGAAACACAAAGATAGAATTTGTGAAACACAAAGATAGAATTTGTGAAACACAAAGATAGAATTTGTGAAACACAAAGATAGAATTTGTGAAACACAAAGATAGAATTTGTGAAACACAAAGATAGAATTTGTGAAACACAAAGATAGAATTTGTGAAACACAAAGATAGAATTTGTGAAACACAAAGATAGAATTTGTGAAACACAAAGATAGAATTTGTGAAACACAAAGATAGAATTTGTGAAACACAAAGATAGAATTTGTGAAACACAAAGATAGAATTTGTGAAACACAAAGATAGAATTTGTGAAACACAAAGATAGAATTTGTGAAACACAAAGATAGAATTTGTGAAACAGAATGTGCGAAACATTTAAAGAATAACATTAAAAATAACTTGTTTCGTAAATCTTAGGAATTTGCTGCAAAATAGTTTCGCTTTCTCAATTCACTTTTTCTTTTAAAAAATGATTTTTTTTAAACTAATTAATAAGACTTATTTTTTGTTTGTTTCAGTCCGGAGTAAAATCGGGACGTTTGCATCACCTGATTATATTCACTTTTCTCCTGCTTTGCCCAAGACTCGATCAGGGAAAATTCTGCGCAGAATTCTGAGGAAGATTGCGAAAGATGATAAAGATTTGGGCGATTTAAGTACAGTTGCAGAAGAATCTATTATACAAGATCTCTTCCTAACCAGGCCTGCAGCAATTATGACATGAAGCCAGCGAAGAAACATTTTCTGTGATAGAAATATTTTAGAAAAAATAACTTGAGTACACACACAAACATTGAACATTTTCTACGAAGAATCAAATTTTAAATGTGTAGTATTTCGCCCGTTATTTGGCATGTGTGTGATTTTTAACTCATCTTGTGTCGGTTAATGTACTTTTATTTAATATCGACTCAAAAAAAAAAAAAAAAAAAAAAAAAAACTTTTTTACAAAAATGTCATGATGCGAACTTGGGATTTTAAGGATGTGTTGGTTCGTTCCTTGCTTTTAATTGGTAATTTACGAAAAGGTGTTTTCAAAGCTATGAACTTGTAAATTATATTATGAATTTTATACTTTCAGTAGCTGAATAAATTTAAAAGTGAATGATGGATCAAACCCCAAATTGATCACTCTTTGCGAAGAACTCAAAATGTCACACTGATTCCTTGGTTCTTATTTTTAATAGAATTTTGGTTTCTCATTAGTTGAAAATTTAATTTTTAACCATATTTACAATTTTTCAATCATATATATTAATCAAAATACGAAAAAGGGGTCTATATCGCCAAAATTGTTGCTGAATAAAAATATTTCAAAATTATATAACGAAATAAAATTTAAAATAGTGCACACAATGAGTTTATAACTTCATTTAGATCACTGAAGTTATACTTTTAAAACTAATCTGTCTCATTATTTTCATAGTTTTTCATCTTATGATTGTACCCGAACGCTCAATACGTATAGCTACACGGGAATTATCTCACTATTAAATTGAATCTTTTATTTTGATTTTATTAATTTGTTTCAAAACACACATACCTTCGTGATGAAGGTGTTTCAATGTGCATTAAAAACTATTGGCTAGTAAATCTCGATGGTAATGATTACATAGTAATCTTCCTTTCTTAAAAAAAAAAAAAATAATAATCTGGAACTGCTTTTTACCTGAAAAATACTTGAATCCGTTTGCAACCGTCAATTCTATTCAATTACATGGATGTGCGCATACATGCGCTTCAGTGATGAACCAGAAAATTCTAAAGCATATGCGCTTAAGATGCGAATGACTGAGTTACTGACAAGTCCGTTTCATATCAAAACATTAAGTTATGGAGTTATGGTTATATTCTACTTAGTATATATTGTGGGACATTCTTAGTTTTAACTGGGATGAAGTAGAAATGTTTGTAAATAAAATACTTTGTGTATTGTGTGTATAGAAAACGTCATTCCAAACTGTCATTGTTTATAGCATTTATTATGAAGCATTTGAATAAAAGGATCATGAAACCAGGCTTCGACTCTTTCTTGAAGATCCAGTGTTTCATTTTATTTAAAATATGTTAAAAATATATTTTGTCGTAATTAGTTCAATTATTCTAGAACTGACCTTTATGTCAGTAAAATGTTTTACCTGGAGAAAGTTATTCGAGGTGCTTCAAAATCATAATTTCCAAATTTTCCATGGGAGGGGGGATTAAAGGGGGTATACTTAATGTACATTTTTCCTAAAAACAGCAAATACTACGCCCACTACAAGTAAATGCAATAAAGTCCCATAGCCAGGGATACAATGTACACCCCACCTCCTTTCATTCTGGGCCTGCAGTACATATACAGGGTTAGCATTAAGGAAGATCCCGGTTTTAGAAATTTACATTTCATAAACTTACATTTAGCACTATAAAACTTTACTAATAATGAAGCTGAAAGTCTCTCTGTCCAAATCTCTCATTGTTAGTCAGGATCTCTGTGATGCGCACAGCGCCTAGACCGTTCGGCCGATTTTTATGAAATTTGGTACAAAGTTAGTGTGAGCATGGGAGTGTGCACCTCGAAGCGATTTTTCGAAAATTCGATGTGGTTCTTTTTATATTCCAATTTTAAGAACAAAATTATCATAAGATGAACAAGTAAATTACGAAATTATCATACGGGGCACCGGTATTTCAGGTATGGGGCCCTTTTCGTTGTTTGAACAACGTTTCTCTCGGTGGTGCAAGAGGCATTTTTTATTTTTCCCCCTTTACTATGTGTTCTCTTTCCTCTGTCTGATGCATACAGCAATACTTTTACTTTGTTGATCGTGTTTTAATGTGTTTTCCATGATGTCCTGATTGGATTGACCTTAAGGGGGGGGAGGGAATGGTATCTAGAGATTGACCCAGTACTCCCCTTTAATTGGAGTACAGAATATTCCCAATTGTTGGGGGTACGGGAGAAGTTTTGAAATATATATATAAAATTCTGCATTTTGAAGCCGTATAAGATGTAGTTGGGATTACAAAAATATCAGGACAGAAATAGGCAAACAAATCTTTTTAAAGTATATACTCTTACGAAAATTAAGATAACACACAGTAAAAAAAAATTTGATCCGACAAATCAATGACAGCAGTTGACACAGAGAAAGAGAGCGGGAAGAGAAAAGACAATGCATTATTTGCTCACATTGACTTTCAGTACAATTAGTTTCTAATCACCCCTCCACCCACCGATAAATACTGCAATGAATTAAATATAAAATGGTCAACAGTAAAAAAAAGGCTTTAAAATCAATGGTGTACAGTTTTAGAAAATATGTATTACAAGAAAGTGACATACTGCCCATTTGAACTATTCATAATGTAAACAATTGATAAAAAATAAAATTGAAATCTTTGCACAAGATTTTCAGATTTATCTAATTATTTTCAAGGACTCTAGATTAATTAAATTTTACGCACTTCATTTGTACTTTCCAGTCTCTGATATTTTAGTACTTGATTGTAAATTTCTGCAGTCCAGTTCTAACTTGTAAAGAAAAGCTATTTTAAATTTAAACGAAAAAAGAAACTATAGATTTCTCATGACAACAACTTTGCTTCAGTTGCAAGTAGGGCAGAAAAGGAATAGAGGTAATGTATTTTTTTATGTGCTAAACAGATTAACAATATGCAGAAGAAGTAAGATAAAAGCAAGCAATAGCAAAAGAATTTCCAAAATACTGTCTTTGGAATTATATAAATAGCAAGATATAAAACATGTCAGTTACAAAAATTTGTAATATGTTTCAGAAACGTGAGAACCATGGTTTTTACATTTTTTATTCAGGGTGTAGCGAGGAGCTGAATTTGACATATATTGGCATTCCTTCTCCCTACCCCCTCCCATTTGTGGTTTGTAGCCACACTTTTTCAAAGTTTCGAGGTATTCTCCCTAATAGTAAAGAGTCTTTTTTTAAATTAGGTTGTCCGGTACTCCGGCGAGCTACCAATATATTTGTTGTTATTTTTTCCCTTATACATGGTCTATTGGTAATACTATAAGTGTGTATACAGTGCTGTCGCGGAAAAAAAAATATTTTAAGGAACGCACTTCTTTCTTTTAGGTAGAAGTCACACCGTTTAGAGTCAGTGTTAGAAGTTAGTTTGGGTAGTTGCACTAGAAAACAAAATTTATTTTTTCAAGTACTTCTCTCTTTTTTTTTTTTTTTTTTGGAACGAATCTGCCTAATTTCCTTGAGTTATAGGCCCCTAACAAAACGGGGGCCCTAAACTATTATAGCTTGTTTATCTTGTACGTAAATACTTAGAGAACTGATATTTCTATTTAGAATTAGTGCACTATTTCACGCAAATTCAATTTTGCAAATTTTCTAACGTTATAAACAGTTTTTTTTTCTATATTAAGATTTAATAACTTAATTTTGTGACCTTCTGAAAGAGAACCTGCGATTTATGGAATGGAAAACATGTCTTACCATTCGAAAACTGTGAAATATTTTACAAAATGATTTATAATTGCTTTATACATCGAAACCAAAGTCGAATTTTTTAAAATTCATTTTTACTTCCTTTTACAAACGAGCTGATGTGCATCACATGACTTTCTTTTACTCCAATTTAATGTAATTTCCCCATCATTGTCAATTTTAATGTGATTCAATTGTTTACTCTCTAAATATCACCAACAGTGGCCAAATTAAAATCAAATTTAAAATTTAAAAAAAAATCGCCAACTTGGCGACAAAACTTGGCGACCTAAAGACTGGCGTTATATCGCCAAGTGTCCGACAAATTATAACACCACTTGAATTTACATCGAAATTAACAATAATTCCCCCCCCCCCAAAAAAAGGGGGCAAAAGACTCTCTTAGAAACATCTGAATGCAACCAAAATTGAAGGTGCACAACTAAGTCCCACTAGGAGTTTACGTACCAAATTTCAACAATCCAGGACATACCGTTTTTGAGCTATGCGAGATACATACACACATACGTACATACGGACGTCACGAGAAAATTCGTTGAAATTAACTCGCGGGGGGTCGTTAAAATGGATATTTCGAGTTTCTGTAGGTTCTTAGGCGTGTGGTCGAGTCGAAAAAAAAAAAAAACAACATTCATTGGGGGTGAGAAAAATGGAAATTAAGGCCGATTTTTGAGTGAAAATTTTTTCGCGAATACAATACTTCCTTTTTATAAAAGGAAGTAAAAAGGAAGTATTGTACTCGCGAAAAAGTTTTCACTCAAAAATTGGCCTTAATTTCCATTTTTTCACCCCCGAATGAATGTTGAGTTTTTTTCAACCCGACCACACGTGGATATATGCCTAGGAACCTACAGACACCCGAAATATCCATTTTGACGACCCCCGAGTTAATTACAACGAATTTTCTCGTGACGTCCGTATGTACGTATGTATCTGTGTATGTATCTCGCATAACTCAAAAACGGTATGCCCTAGAAAGTTGAAATTTGGTACGTAGACTCCTAGTGGCGCCTAAATGTGCACCTTCTCTTTTGGTTGCATTCAAATGTTCCTAAGGGGGTCTTTTGCCCCTTTTTGGGGGGAAATCAATGTTAATTTCGATGTAAACTCAAGTGGTGTTATAATTTGTCGTACAATTGGCGATATATCGCTTTTTTTTGGGGGGGGGGGCGCCAAGATTAGTCGCAAACTTGGCGGCAAATTTGGCGATTTTTTTTTTTTAAATTTGGTTTTAATTTGGCCACTGTTGGTGAAATTTAGAGAGTAAACAATTGAATCACATTAAAATTGCCAATAATGAGTAAATGACATTAAATTGGAGTAAAAGGAAGTCATGTGATGCACACATCAGCTCGTTGTAGGCATATTTTCTTACTTTGAGATGATTTTAGTTATTTTTCCTTCAAAGAATATTACTGACCTAATCAAATATTTCGAATGTACATGAGTATGTGTACAGAGAGATCACCTGCAACTTTTTTAAATGAACGAAGACGTTCAAATGTACGAGTTAAATGAACGGATCAAAAGAATTGAACGATCCTTTGATGAACGGATCATTAAAAAAACGACATTGCCCACCTCCAGTATCTATTATGTCTATATTAAGGCAAAGATCTTCATCTTCGTGAATCTCACCTCCGTGACAGACCTTATCAATGTCATTATTTCTGTGGTGAAAATAACTGATGGAGGGGGAAGTAATTCAATGATAGGCGTTCTACAAAAATTATTATTGCCAGTATATCCTCAAATTTACTAAATACTATTTTTTAATATTTTTAACATACATTTGAAACTACTATTTAAGTCGTACCTTAATTAAGAGAGCTTAATATCATGTATATTCCCACTAATCATTAAAATAGCTGATTGTTTTCACAACTAACAAAATTACTACTTTAATATTAAATTCGCCTCAATTTTTAAAGATTAAGTTTTTTTCTTTTTTTAAATATCCGTAAACGTGGCATTTTTTAATTTTTTTTTATTTATGAGTAAAATAATTGGAACTTAGCTGGGTCATTGTTTATGGTTACTTCTAGTAGGTAACACTTTCATGTAAGAATGAAAAAAGAAAGAAAACAAAAGGTTTTGAAATTGAAAAATATTTGCGTTAAAAGTTACGTTTTCTGGAGAACGACCTTACACATTTATTGGCAATTCACTCTGGAAAGAAAGGTTTTGCCATATTTTGTTCCATTCTTCAGGGGGTGCCAACCGCCTAAGGGCAAGGGTGCACCCCCCCCCCCAAAAAAAGCAAGATCAATCTTCCTAAATCAGAAAAATACCCCTCAAAACAACCCTCCTAAACGTTTCAATGTCGCACTCTGCGCCATGACCTGAATAAGATGTTATCCACCTCCAGCTTAGTCACTTCCTATGTCGGGCTGATGAGTGCTAATAAGTACGAAACTGCAGTCCTCGGCTGGAATAACTGAGCTGGCGGTGTATTTCATTGTATTTCTGCCTTAACCCTGGCTATAGGGCGGTACCTTACTGAAAAAAAAAAATGTAAACTTCAAGACTTATTATTGTTTAACATTTAATGTAATATATTTTTGACTAGACATTGCACAAACTTTTTATACACACTTCAACAACTGGATACAAACTCCTGATTACCCACGATCTTTTTAGCACCTTTTCTTATTCCTTTTTTTTTTTTTTTTTTTGGACGATCTTTCACTGAATTTAGAAAAGTACTTATTTTAACTTAACAAATGCTTTTCTTCCCTCCCTTCATTCAATGACATGAAACATTCCAAGGTCACCAAAACCTAACTAGTTACAGCGTGATTTTTTTAACTATACTGCTGACGCGTGTAAACGAGTAACCGGACCAGTTTTGTTGGAAAAAAAATCCCGTCCCCTGCAGGGACACCCAGAACTTTTTTTCTTGCTAGAAAAAATATTTTCAGTTTCCCGAATTCCAATTTTACAACGCATCTCGCATACCGTACTTGTAACCTATCTTGTTCTGTTGTAGTTAATTTGTTTGCACAATTTGCTCACGTATGAGAGTAATCAATCCTTCTTTTTTTTTTTTTTGAGCAATCACGATTGCTTATTGCTTTCATTTGACTGTTTTTGGCGTCCTATCATTTTATTTTCCCACCGCCACCCTCCGCACCATCACCGTCGACCGGCTCCTCACGATGCTGCTCCTATAGCAAAAACCGTCTCCAGGTTGCATCAATGTACTACACACACGCACACACACACACACGCACACATACACACACACAAACATATACACACACATACACCTACAACACAAACACATACACACACGCATACATACAGACACCTACACATACACACACACAAAAACATACACACAACTACCCACACATTCATGCCTGCACAGACACAAACACATACACTGGTGTGCAAAAATTAAGGACGAAGTCGAAAAATTAGCATATCAGCTGAACGAAGAGGCAAAGCGGACAGAAAGACCAATCAGGAGATTAAGTAAGGTGATGTACGGTAGCACATGCGCAGATATGCAGGCAGACGTAATGGGGGAGTGTCTGAGTAGTATAAAGCATGTTGTCGGAGTAAGATCAGTATTTCTGGCAAAGAGATTGCACGCCGTATAGCAGTTAAAATCACACCGAGTTGCTGCCTCAGCGAGAAATGGCGAATAATCAATCTGTTAGACGACATCTGGATGCTTTTACTCGAGGTCGAATCATTGGGAAGTTGGAGGAAGGCCGCAGTGTGACAAGTGTGGCTGCAGAGTTCGGAATTGCTCACAGCATCGTTTCACGACTTTGGAGACAATTTCAAACTACAGGAACAGCTATCCGGGGGTTCAGTAGTGGTCGTGCACGAGGAACCACACCCGCAGATGACCGGTATATTGTCTTACAGGCCAGAAGAAACAGGCGGCATACAGCTGGAGAAATCGTTAGACACACGACACAGGCGACTGGACGATCGATATCGCGTTTTACCGTGGCCAGAAGATTGCACGGTGGTGGTCTGTTTGCACGACGTCCTATACGATGTGTACCTCTAACGCCTGCACATCGGAGAAGGCGTTCTCTGGTGCCGGGAACACCGGAATTGGAGAGACAATGAATGGGGACGAGCACTCTTTACAGATGAGAGCAGATTCAGTCTGAGTAGCGATTCTCATCGCATACTCATCTGGAGAGAGCGGGGAAGCCGCAATCATCCCTCGAACATCATTGAAAGGGACAGGTATGGAGGTCACGGTGTTCTCGTTTGGGGGAGGCATCATGCTTGGTAGTCGTACAGACCTTCACATTTTCGACGCAGGTTCAGTCACCGGGACCCGTTATTGTAACGAAATTCTTCTTCCATATGTGCGTCTTTTTAGAGACGCTATGGGTCCGCAGTTCCTTTTCATGGACGACAATGCACCATGTCATCGCACAGTAGCTGCCGAACAGCTCTTAGAGAGTGAGGATATTGAACGTATGGATTGGCCGGCACGATCTCTGGATCTCAATCCCATCGAGCATGTATGGGATTTTCTAGGCAGACGCTTGACAGCTCGTACCTTAGCACCAGTAACGATTCGGGAGCTTCGATTGGTGCTGCAAGACGAATGGGCAGCAATGCCTCAACAACTCATTGACACCCTCATTCTCAGCATGGGCAGACGCTGTGAAACCTGCCTAGCAGTCGGGGGAGATCATATCCCCTACTAAAGACCGGATGTTTCTTGCTGGACACCCATCACAGGGATGTTTCGGCCTTCAGTCGCATTGCGCTCCATGCTACTTTTTGAATAAAGCTTCTTTTTATCCCTCTGATTTCTCTTTTAGTAAGTGTTGTTACATTACACATGTCCTTACGTATTGGGGATCTTACGGTTTTAAATGTGTTGATTTGGAAAGCTTTTGTACAAAGTTATATTGAAAAAACCGTCTCGTCCTTAATTTTTGCACACCAGTGTATGCCTACACACATACACATTCCCCACCACACACAAACTGTTGAAAGGTTGTGTAAAGCAGAGATTCAGACAGCTGAACATAAACAAATACGTTTAATACGAAACATGGGGACACACATACAGCAAACATATAGTAAAGTAGTGAAGAAGCCCTGATAAACAGACTGCGGCTCTTTAAATAGAATAGAGGGCAGATTTTCAGTATCCAATGATGTTTCTTAAATAGCAATAAGCTTTCTCCTAAGTCCGATGGTGGATTAAAGAAGAGATTTTGCGAACTCCGTGGAAAGCTGCAAATGTCTCTTCCAATAAGATGTAAGCACAGTTCTTTCTTTTAAACCAATGGAGAAAGCGATTACATTCAACACCCGCCCTTAATCGCTTATTACTAAACAACACAATGACATAAGTTCATGCAATTTAAATTTTGGAAGAGCCTTTGTAAACATATCAGCAATTTGTTTATCAGTAGAAACATATTCAATATATATATTTTCAACATTTAAAATATTTCTAATAAACTTTAACTTAACATCAATATGTTTCAATCTACCAGAACTATTTTCATTAGTTATACATTTGATTGCAGACTGATTATCTTCATATATGACAATGTTATTTACAGTAAGAAATTCACATGCAATATTTTTATAATACACTAGATCTATTAAAGACTTACCAACTGCGAGTACCTCAGCTTCAGTAGAAGAAACAGCTATTGAACTTTGTTTCTTCACGCTCCATAAAATTGGACACTTTTTATAAAAAATAACGTAACCTGAAACTGATTTGCAATCACGCGGATCTGATGCCCAATCTGAATCAACATACATAGATAAATCAACATTAGAGTCACAACACTTACTATACACAATTTTATATTCCGATGTACCTTTTAAATATCGCAGAATTCTTTTAAGTCCATTCCAAGCCGATTCTGTTGGATTCTCCTGCAATTGACTGAGACAGTTCACAGCGAACAGTATATCGGGTCGTGTTGTCATCGCAAGATAAAATAAAGATCCAACTAGTTCACGGTAAGGTCCTTTGAAGATAGTTCCTTCCTCAAAGTCAGCTGGAGTTGACTTTGCTTCTAAAGGTGTTGCACTCGGCTTGCACTCACTCATGTTAAATCTCTTTAATATTTTAAGAATATACTCCTTTTGATCTAGCACTAATTTAGTAGCAGTAAATTCCATACGAATTCCTAAAAACTCAGAAGCTGGTTCGAGTTTGGACATCTGAAATTCATTTTGAAGAAGTTTAATCACAATCATTATTTCCGAATCATCTGATCCAGCAATAAGAATATCATCAACATATAAACAAATTATTATTTTTCTTCCATTCACAATTCTGATGAAAATACACGGTTCCGAGTTTAACTGCTTAAAATTAATTTTTAACATAAATTGCGAAAATCTGAAGAACCATTGTCTAGGAGCTTGTTTTAATCCGTATAAACTTTTATTTAATTTGCATACTCTGCCAGATGAATCGTTGAATCCTTGCGGTTGTTCCATAAAAACAATTTCTTGCAACTCACCATTCAGAAAAGCTGTTTTCACATCCATCACATAAGCCTTTAAATCCTCTTGAAGAATCGAAACAAGAACTAATCGTAAACAAGGCATCCCAATGACTGGCGAATAAGTTTCTACGTATTCCTTCTGCTGGTCTCCTCTGGCGCAAAGTCTGGCTTTGAGAGTTCCATCTCTTTTCTTCCTAAACACCCACTTACACTTTATGGGGGTCGCGTTATCAGGGAGATCTACCAGTTCCCAAGTTTTGTTTATCTGGATGGAGCGCAATTCTTCCCCCATCGCGACTTTGCACTGGGCTTGTTGTTCTTCCGATAGTTTTGAGATGTCATGAAAGGTCAACGTTTCTTCTGACGTGTACATTGCTTCAAATCGCTCTGGCATTTTACTTTTTCTTTTTGATCGTCGGGGTGTATCTGCCGGAACTTCTTGTTTTACATTGGTTTCGTTTTCTCCTAACTCTTTATTTACTTCGGTGCTGTGTTTTTCCTCGTCTTTTTCTTCTCCTTTCGGGAGCCCGTCTGCTGAATTACTTCTATCTTGCACATATACTTTATTTTCATTGAAGCGAACATTACGTGACACAGTAACTCTGTGCGTATCAGGATCCATTAATCGATATCCCATGCTAGAATATCCAATGAAGATCATTCGTTTAGATTTCGGATCTAATTTTTGTCTGCGAGTATCAGGAATTTTGGCATAAGCATCACAACCAAATAATTTTATTTCATTTAAATCCGGTTTCTGGGAATATTTTAGTTCAAAGGGTGACATATCATTTATGCTTGAACTAGGGATTCTGTTATGAATATATGCTGCAACTTGAATAGCATATCCCCAACAGTTCTTAGGTAAATTTGCATCATATAAAAGTGCACGGGCTTTATCAAAAAGTGATCTGTTCATCCGCTCTGAAATTCCGTTCAATTCGTGAGTATAAGGGGGGCAGGGATCTATTGTAACTCCAAGTTTATTTGCTATCACTTTAAGTTCACCTGAAACATATTCCTGGGCATTATCACAACGAATTTTTCGAACGCTTTCATTCAATTTGAGAAACTTTTTGATTTCCACGGGAACATCACTTTTCTTTTTAAGAAGACGAACTTCACAAAAACGAGAATAATCATCAACTAATGTTAACACATACCTTTCACCCGCTTGAGTTGGTGGGTTGACCGGACCGCATAGGTCAGAATGGATTGTCATCATGGGAGCTTTTTCTCTTCTTCGGTTTCCTATTCCTATAGGGTTCGCGGACTGCTTCGCTAACACACAGTTTTCACAAAAATTTTTCACTTGTTGGTAATCCTAGTTTGCTCAGAACATGGTTTCCGGAGTGTCCTAACCTGCGATGCCACAGTTCACCTCCATCTTTTTCTGCAACAAAGGAATTTGAAATGAAGGGAACAAAATCACTTGCATATTGACCTTTTGAATTCAGCTTGCACAAAACGAAATTTGTACTTCCCTTTTCAATAACTGCTTCGTCATTTTTGAAGCTCACAGTGTATCCAGCTTTTTGTATCTGTTTCACTGAAATGAGGTTTCCATTTAGTTCTGGAACATATAACACATCTTTCAGTAGGATCTCTTGCACACCGTCACTTAATACACCGCGAACAGTTCCTATTCCTTTTACTTCCAGTTTACTGGCTTTTGCAGCGCATGACACAGTTCCTGAGGATGGTTTTAACTCCTCAAACCATTCCCGATGTGCACAGATATGAGCTGTAGATCCGCTATCTACTATAAATGACCGATGTTCTACTTCGCCAACAACGAAAGTCACTGCAACTGCTCCATCCTTTGATGATGTATTTTTTTTCCGTCTGGACTGTGCAATTCCTCTTAAAATGTCCTTTTCTTCCGCACTGGTAGCAAACTATGTTACTTCTACAAAATTTCGCAATGTGCCCTGTTTTGCGACACTTGTTACACACTACCCGATGATTTGTAGAAAAGGCTGCACCATTCGATGACTCTGTTTTCCACGATTTGGGCTCCGAGACTCGACGATCTCTCATCAGCGCTTCAGCATCCAGAAGACGACCGCAAACAAACTCTAAAGTCAAGTTCTCCGAAGGCTGATTTTCTATTGCAGATTTCGATGCGTCATACTCTGCTGGAAGAGACATCAAAAGATAGACAATACTGTCCATGTCACTCACTTTCACGCCACACGATTTTAGTTGGGTAACGAGCCTGTTCACTTCATCAATATGCTCCTGCATGGATGAGTCCTTTTTCATTTTCAAAGTTGAAAGTCTCTTTCTAACCAATATCTGACTGATCGCTCCTTCTCGAACATAGATCGATTTCAATTTTGCAATTACTTCAGCACAAGTCTTTTCTTCCGAAAGCGAAACTAAAACTTTATCACTAAGAAATGATAACATCAAGGCATAGGCCTTCTTACTCGCTAAAAGTTCATGAGCTTTCGAAGAATCCGCTTCACGTTCCAAAAACATCTCTAAATTCTTTGCTGCGAAAACCGCTTCCATTCTCCTGCTCCACAGAGAGAAATTCCTTCCGTCAAAAGGCTCAACGGAATATTTTATCTCGTCCCCCATGTTACTCCGCTACTGTAGTGATTTAGTAGCTGGGAAAAACTTAGAACTAACCACGCTCTGCTGTTGAAAGGTTGTGTAAAGCAGAGATTCAGACAGCTGAACATAAACAAATACGTTTAATACGAAACATGGGGACACACATACAGCAAACATATAGTAAAGTAGTGAAGAAGCCCTGATAAACAGACTGCGGCTCTTTAAATAGAATAGAGGGCAGATTTTCAGTATCCAATGATGTTTCTTAAATAGCAATAAGCTTTCTCCTAAGTCCGATGGTGGATTAAAGAAGAGATTTTGCGAACTCCGTGGAAAGCTGCAAATGTCTCTTCCAATAAGATGTAAGCACAGTTCTTTCTTTTAAACCAATGGAGAAAGCGATTACATTCAACACAAACACTTATACACACAACTACCCACACACTCATACCTGCACACAGACACAAACACACATGCCTACACACACATACACACACCCCCTACACACAAACACATATACACCCCACACACAAACACACACGCCTACATACACACACTCGTGATTGCGAAAAATATAATTTGAATTCAAGATATCAAAATTCAAATTATTATTATTAATATTTTTTGAGCAATCACGATTGCTTATTGTTCTCAAGTTTAGCTTGAACCTGGGGCCTCTGCAGCACCGCCGCCCTCCGGCTGCTGCAGGCGAGTCGGAATCCGCTTTTCCTGTTCAGAGGCGTCCATGTCCTGCACACATACATGCTCACATACATACACACTCACATATACACACACGCCTACGTGCATACACACAGGTCTACGCACACACACAAGCCTACACATGCATGCAGGCGCGCCTACGCACACACACACACAACTACACACACGTAACCGCCCAGGAGGAGGAGCAAGCTTGGGTGGGACATGAGCCGTTTCTAGAAACAATAACTCCAATGATTAGGGCCCTGTCGCAACTCGTGATTGCGAAATACATAATTTGAATTCAAAACGTCAGTATTCAAATTAATTATTATTTTTTTTAATTTAAACCTGCAAGTCAAAAGTTTATATAAAACCTGCACACATCGATGAACTCAGATGCCACAGAATATTAAAAATATTCTATAAATACATAAAACAGATGTGTCGAAATCATCAAGAATGCGCCAAAACATTTCAGTGGTACAGGCTGCGCCATGAACTTCAATAGGATACACTCAGGATTGAATGAAAAACGCCGGGAAAAGTGATTATTCAAATCAAATTGAGTTTTCGCCAATTTTCTATTGAGGAACCGAGGTACTACGCTTAAAATATGGAAAATACGAATTATTAAAACCAAAGACTTTCAGGTCAAATATTTGGTTGTTTTTTGCAAACAACATTTCTACGATAAAATCTTTCGAAAGTCTTTTGCAAAAAGTAATTCTTTTTCTGCTGTTTAATCAGTTCTGTCATATACCTGCAATGACGTCAAGTAAATGGAATCGTCTCACCATATCGTGTTCCTCCTCTTCGTTCTATCTTCAAACTTCTGATACTCCATGTCAAATCCTTTTTTTCTTACAACTCAACTTTCATTGAAAACAAACTGGATCGAGAATATATTTAGGAAGTCTGCAGACAATTTTTTGGGGTTTTGTGATTGTCATTATTGTTTTCTTCTAACGCGGTAAACAAAAGGAACATTAAACATGGTCTCGGAGTTAGTTTTATTTTGTTGTGAAAAAGTAAAACAATAAATTTTTATCCAAATTTATGAAAAATTAAAATTATACTCTTTGACACATAATGCTTCAGGTAAACATGTTTGAATAGTAGCAAATATTATGCATGAAAGCATTCATTATAGTTATTGCACACATTTATTTGCGCATTCAATGCATCTAAAAATTTTTTTTGTATTCTTTAAGCTTTAATTATTAGTTGTATATGAATTGCTTTTGATAAAAAATTACGGAATAATCCAGAAAACGACTAATTGAGTTTGCATTGTATGCGAATTTATGTGTTACGTTCTCATTGAAAATTTGGTAGCTATTTAATTATAAATTTCGTTTAGAATGGAGGCTGAAAATGTTGAAGAGAAAGTTTCTTCTCCACCTACATCTAAATTAAGTAGTCCCACAACTGAAGCACTCGAAACTGCTATTTTGAAAGTGTTTTTAAATTCTGGGAGTTGTGTCATCGTCAAATTTGCTGTTGACACGTTAGTGAAGGTAAGTTTTAATTTGCAATGAGTTCAATTATTTTAAATGTCATAATTCATTAGCTCTCTTTAAGTGTAATGAGAAAATATCATGTATTATAATTTGCCTGGTATTTGTGCCGAAATAAAAGGTGCAGCAATTTAATTTTCTGCGTTTAACTATTTTTTGTTCTTTAAACATCAAATGTAAACTGCACCTTTTTAATTCAATTTTTGAGGCATGTATTGTATTTCTTTAGTTTAAGACTGCAGCTGAGAAACTCTAGCATAACATATGTGAGTAGTTTTTATAAAAATCTGGAAAAGATTAGTTGAATTAACTTTCTTCGTACAGGATTGATATAGATAACTGCAATGACAGGATAAACTTTTTAAAAAATCAGTATAAACTGATATAATATAATAATCAGTATATAAACTGATTGTTAGGGCTGTAATTCAAAAACTCTCCTTTTTATTGGATAGGTGCCATCATTGATGGATTTTTATTGGGCCCACAAAAAACGTGTTCTCATTACTTATTCATCCATGTTTAATTTTAAAAGCAGATATTTCAGGTTTCTGAGGGTGAAAGGGGGGGGGGTATTTTTGTGGTTGAGGGCAACTACTGGTTATGACGCTTCTGACACCTCTCTCAAACCATCGCAGCATAGAAATTCCACTAACTGGGACTATCTGAAGATGGAATTTTGAGTTATGAAGTGAATCCATAGCAGAATGCTACCAATCTTTCCCCTAGTAGGACCTTTATTACATTCAAAATGTGTAGCTCTTGTAGTTTTACAACAAACACTTTTGTTATGAATTTTCATTTTTTTTCCAAGTAGGTAATTGGTGCGTTTTAAAACTGCTGTGCTGATTTGTAAAAGCATAAGCTGCTCAGATGAATGGCTAATTCAATGAGTTTAACATTTCTGTATGATTTATTTTGGATGTAAGGTCAACACTTGTTAGAAAGACCTCCCATTATTGCCACTCTTATGTTATAGCAAAAGTTGCATGAAACCTAGCTTTCTCTTCCATCGATGCAATGTTATTTTGACATTTGTTATAATGACAAGCTGATTCACTAATTCTACTATAATGTTCAAAATTAAGTTTCAATTTATTCATAAATCTCCAGACTATCAATCCAAAAATTAATATTTAATAATTCTATGTTTCTAAAGTAAAATGTTTCCATTGTAAGGATTTGTTTGATAATGAAATGGTCAAGAAATTTATGAGAACTGAACAAAAAGTGAATAAACCAGCGTTTAAAAAAAAAAGACCAGCCATGACCTGTAAATCAAAGAATTACTGATTTCTGTCTGTTATTTTCAGTGTATTTTGTTGTTAAATGTTGTTGTGCATTCTATAATATTTATTTGTAATTTATGTGATTGTCATTTATTGTTTTGTATCCACATTTTTTTATTATTTTGTTTGTTTCTTGATTTTCTTTTAAAAGAAAGCATAAGTTGGAAAACCTAGTCCAGTATTTTAATACAATATAACTTTGATTTAACGATATACCCAATTTAATGATTTCCTCAATTTACTGATACATTTCACTAGTCCAGATTTGACTGCATTGATGTCTATGCTCCTCGATTCAATGATATCCTTGATGTAACAAAAACTTTTTTTTAGTCGTTTGACAATTGTTAAATCAGGGTTATGCTGTATATTTCAAAACTTATGTTTTGTACACATTTGCATTATGATGGCCTCTCGTTTTTGTAACCAATTTTATTTGAATGACAGGGGTCGTCGTTATAACAGAGGGCAATTGTTGTACAAACTAACATAATTAATTCTCAACTATGAGAAATGAAATTTTGATTATTTTTCCTATTTTCTCTTAGACTGTAGTGCAAGCTGTTAGTAGCCAAATAGCTTGCGATACAAGGGTCTTTGAAAGTTTGTATGGCATACGGCTAGCTCATACTCTTTCGGACGATGTATACTGGATTCATGGCGAAAGTGTTGTTCTACAAGTTGTTAAAAAGTATCAGGCTCTGTTATCCATTGATGAATGGAGGTAATATATTTGTCTTGATGAATAATGATATTTTGTGCTAATTTTATATTTTTACCAAACTCCATATTTTTTTTTCCCAGATATGAGCTGCGAGTTCGCTATTTGCCTAGTGATTTACGAGAACTGTATGAGAAAGATAAAGTAACATTTCATTATTTCTATGAACAAGTAAGTGTCTATTTTCCTTTCTTTTTTTGAATAGGTATCTCAAATGCCTTTCGGTGACCTGTAAAATGTTAGAGTAAAATTAAAAATTCATTATCGTAAACAAAAATTGCTGCTACTTAGCACTAAAATTCATAGCTTTTAAAATAGTTTTTTTTTCTAGGTAAAGAATGATTACTTGAAATTAAAGTGCAATGTTGACCAAGAATTAGCTCTTCAACTATGCTGTATAGAAATTAGGTAATGTTATTAAAGTTTGCAATGAATTATTTTCTTTAGTAAAAAGTCATGCTGGTTATTTTATAAATATTATTTATAAAATTTATATATTTTATTATTTTAAGATTTATATATTTTATATTATATATTTTATTTATATTATGCTGGTTATTTTGTATTTGGGGGGGGGGTGGCACCCCAAATTCCTGCCCCGGGTGTCACCCATGCTAGGTACACCACTGCTACTAGTACTATCTCTTGCCCCAAAACATAGGAGAGGTTCACCTACCATTTGTACTGGTTACCTTGAAAGTTTTAATTTTGCCCTACATCCCTTTGCTTCTCATTTTTTCTTCGTGTAACTCTGATAGTAACATATAACGGTTGTCCAGATGAAAACTGGACAGGTTGAATAAAAAGGTTATCTTTATTAAAATCAAAAGAAATTTCCACGGATGCTGTAACACAGGTTTCATCCTTTCACCTGCATGCTACAGCCATTGCTGTTGAAAGCTCAAGTTTGATTCTTGAGGAAGCCCTGCCTAGTTTTCTCCACTTCATCGTCCAATTGGAAATGCCACCCATGTAATGCTCTGTTTAGTGATCTTAAGATGAAAGGGTGGTAGGGTGACAAATGTATGACTATCGTGAGGACCGTTTAGGAAGGACTTTGTTTAAATTGGTGATTACAATGGTTGCTTGTCCCAGTCTTGGCAATCTGATATCATTTGCTACCCTTCCCATGCGTTGTTCAAATCTCAACACATCAACATATTGCAGGGCATACTTACAACCTCCCTTTATATTCTTTATTGGCATTGTTATAACTGCAGTCATTCTGACACAGTTGTATGTATTCAGTTTTCATCTGGGCAATCCATATATTTATTGTATTTTGCATATCAAAGTGTACATAATAATCTTTTTTTTTTCCATTAAATATAAAATAAAACCAATGTTGAAAATAAAAAGTAAATAAACATGAACAGTGAAGTGATTAGAGCAATTAAATGTGTGTAATGTTTTAATGTGGCATAAGAAGAAAAGAAGGATACTATTTCAAATCACATTAAAAGTTTTTTTTTCTTCAATTCAAGTATTTTAAAATAGTCCAACAACTCTGTTGTAACTGCTTTGGAAAGCAGTTTTTCTTCCAAAAAAAAAAAGAAATCATCTAGTATCCAATTAAATAAAGAGACTTATAAAATAAGTTCTTATTTAGTTAATGTTGAATTAGTTTAAAAAAAAAATATTATTATTAAGTCTATTTCTCCTCTCCCTCCTCCTTCTCTCCCCAAGTTTTGAGTCTCCCCAAGAAGATATCCTTCTGACTTGCTAATATTTGATAGGACAAGGAATTTTCTATTTGTATATTAACTGATTTGTATATGACTGAGAATTTTTTTTATGCTCTATATATTTTTCTGTACTTTTTATATCCTTATTATTTGTTGTATTCATAAGTATTTCAAGTAAATCTCAATGTGCATAGTAATTTAATACATAAATACATTTGAAAGTATCTCATATTTGCTACAGGATTAAAATATTTTTTTCTATAGAATCCAAACAACTAAAAACATTATCATATTCACTAAAAATTACATATATTTTTGACCCTTATTTTCCTGATGAAAAGTATCTTGTCTTGATGTTCCAATTTCTATTTTATTTTTCTATTTGAATGTATATTTGTTTTATTTCTTTCTCAAATAGAACTATTAGTGCCAATTCTGTATCAAAAATTACTTCTTTCCACCAAAAGCAATTAGGTCTCTCTGAATTAAGAACTATACTCACACCAGTTTTTGATTCTGTGGAAGTGCATTCTTTTGCCCAGAAAACAAATCTAAAATTTTCTGCTTTGCAAATGTTGTTCACTTTTTAAAATAACTTATTTCATCCAAAAAGCATTATCCTTCCTCCCCCCTTCTTCACGTTGTCAAATCCTAATGCATGAATTTAGGTTTCTGGGGGCAGAATTAATGTTTTTTATCATTCATTTGTATTATTTTTCACCTGTTAGTTAAAAGTAATGACTGAAATAAAAGTAACAAGTAGTGTATGGAATTATTCTGTATTTGTGAGTAATTTTTAGTTATATGTTGCTATCTTATTTTCCAGACGCTTTTTTAAAGATTTATCACACATAGCTCTTGATAAAAAGTCAAATTTTGAATATTTGGAGCGAGACATTGGTCTTCATAAATTTTTACCAGCTGCAGTTATCACTGCCCATAAGGTAATGGACATTTATTTTTTTAACTTTTAATTTGTATTTGAATATTGATGGCTCTCCACATGTTTTTACATAATAATCCATTTGTCTGTGTTATTTATTACAAAAGGTTTATGCAGGGGCGGCATTTCAACGTTTCATTTGGGGGGTTCGAGTTTTTTAAATGTGAGTTATCTCAGTTTGGATTAAAATACATATTGGTTAACAAGATAGGATCATAAAATGGATTAAGTATTTATAAAAATAAGGCTATTAAGAGAGTTTAAATATTAATTAATATAGTTTTATTTGATCATAAATTATTCCTGAAAATATTTTGATATTAGTTTTTACCTTTCAGAAAATTTTAATGTACGATTTTTAAAATCTGGAAATTGTGTTACTTTATTTCATCAATATGCAATGTCGTACTTTTTTGCCAATATAACTAAAGATGAAAGTCTTTTTTGTCCCATTGTGCTCCGAAGATAATTTTCTAACCTCCTAATGCACAAAAATGATCTTCCACAAGTAGCTGAGCCAATTGGAATGGTTGAAAAACAGTTGAAGCTACAAAGTTAGAAAACACATTTCTTAGATTTTTCTCTTGAAAATAACCCAGGTAACTTTGAATATTGTGCTATTCTTCGTTTTTCATCATTGAATAGTATAGTGGCTATTTGCAAAACAATTCTTCTTGCTTAGTGCTATAAATTTTACTTATAATTGAAACATTTTATTTCTTTTTTTCAATAACCTATCAATATAACATTGAGCTTAAGGCCAACAATACAGATAAATCTTGATCATCAAATCTTATTTTAATTTTATTAGAAACAATCTATTATCTGATACAAAATACTAATTCAATCTTGTGACTTTATATCATCTTGTTGATTTTTGTTACCTTCTAAATTCATTTGGATTTTGTTCCGCCTTTTTAAAATTGGCGCGAATTAAGATTTTTTTTAAAGTTTTGCTCTTGGTTGAAATATACATCCAAGCAAAATTTATTAACTGTTTCGACTGTAGATTTAACTGAAGCATGGACAGTCTGAAAATTAAGGTTAGCGGATTGAAGATGTTTTGATAAAGTACAGAATTTTTTTTAACTCTCCACAATACAAACAAAGCGAATAAACATTCAAACTAAGTCATATGCATGTAAAAGGGCGTCGGCTTTCCCTCGAAAGAGTCGCTTTCAAACAGTCCAAAATTAACAAGGAGGGTTTTTATAAATTTAACTTTTGAAGAATATTTTGGGTCACTCAGAAATGACAAAGTTAAAGAGTAACCAGAAAAGGCATTTGTTGATGAATGACTTTTTTTCAAAAATAGTGTGTCTTTTATAAGAATTTTCTATGAATGTATACAAAGCTTTGGGTTGCTGAGCGTAACAATGTACATAAAATACTAAGGAATTTCTTGTAAAATCGTGCAGCCACACCACTGGTCCTCTCATAACACTGAACACACAAGTATAAAATATTTAGTCCACACGAGATTACTTTTTTAATTGAAACAAACTGTGATTCTCCATCACTTTTTTCTGCTCTGAAAAGGGCTGCAAATGATTTACAATTTTCTAAGTTACATCCAAATAGCAAAATCCGCTTGTGTAGTAGAAATGTCTCAAGATTCATTGACTATTATCGGGAATCAGTGGGCGTGTTTTGTAAAAAAAAAAATTGGCATATCGTCGCTTCAGAGCAACAGTAGGATATCTTAGTGTTATTTCTGGGATTAAATGTCTTAGGCTCTATGTTGCTCTGAGTTAATGTTGCTCTGAGGCGACGATATGGTCTCTGATTTGCAATTTACGTAAACTAAATTTGCCCATTTCTTATCATTCTGTGCAAAAAATTTGGGGGTGCAACTACCCCCTCTCGCTCCCCCTATTTGCTGCCCCTGGGTTTATGTATCTTAATGTAAGTTTTATCACTTTTAATAGAAATAATGTTTAAATTATATATAAGCACATTTTTGTAAAACTGAAAAGCTTTTAGAAAAGTTGTTTTCTCTCTCTCCCTCTCTCTTAAATATATTTTAAAAAGCTCTGGCTGTTTAAAAAGATTGCCCCCCCCCTTCCCCCCTAATGAACTAAAAGTGCCTTTGCTACTTAAATTTTGATTGTCTTGATTAAGGTTGTCTCAATTAACGTAGTTTGATTAAACATTCTTAACGTTAAAAATCGGATAATTACCTCAACTTCAACACAGACTTTAAATTAATAGTGGTCCAGGACCACAAAAGCATCCATTGGATCTGCAGAATATAAATTTTAGTTATCCGTGAGACCAATGAAGTTTTATTCCCTTTTTCTTTTCCTCCAAAAATTATTAACCTTATACCTTTTTGAATCTGTTGGAAGTTTGTACCTTTATTTATATTATTAATTTAGAATTTCTTTGAAAGAAAAAATAGTTCAAAAAATTTCTACAACATTATAACATATTGTTTTTACCACCCTGTTGCAACTTCTTCTCAGAGCAACTAAAAAGATGCGATTCCTTTGGTTCAATTCTTTTACCAGTATTGGTGACCAGAAAAATGCCTGTTGTTTTCTTCTCTTCCCCAGTCACTCAGATATGCCTATTGAAAACTGCTAATCGACTCCTTTTTTCACATTACTGTATTTTGTTTTACATATTTTTGTCTTTTTCCTTTATTTTTCATTATTTAAAACTATGGTGCAAGAATGGACTACTATAAGTGTGTACAGACCACAGAATTTTTTTAGTTACTGGTCCATTTCACAAATGACTTATTTTTCTAAATTTCTACCCCTGCTAAATAAACCAATGTTGAACCTTTTATCAATGTTGGTTTCGTAAGGTATTGAACCTTATTCAGAACTTTGTTTTTACTGTTGTTCCTGATAATTTGTCACAAACTTTGAACAAAATCAATGTAAACATTACGAAAGCTCATGAATGTAAGATCACTTAAGATTAAGAATGTAAATTCACCCCCCCCCCCCTCCTTGGATCAGCTTTTTTTTTTTTTTTTGGTCAAATTATGTCTAAATTTTAAACTAAATTGGAAATGGAGTAAAAAAATAATTGATTTCTTTGCTGCCTTACTGCCTATTTAAAACTGTTCGATTTTCAGTTTAGATTTTGTTGATTTTTTTTAAAAACGAAATTTGTAATGTCATTTTCAGAAGAAATAGTTAACTGTAACATTGTTATGTTTTTTAATATGTTACAGCCAAAGACTCTTAGAAAAATGATGCAGTCTCAGATGAAAAAGTTTGTGTCGCTGAGTGAAGTAGATTGCATGTTCAAGTTTTTACGTCTAGTCCACCCTATTCTACTTTATGATAGGGAAATATTTAAAGTCGCCCTTGGGGTAAGTTTCTGTTTTTTTCCCTCTTTGTGTTTTGTGATTTATTGATTCAATAGCCACTTTGTTTCAGTGTGCTTTTTGTAGTCTTCTGCATAACTTATAATCTTGTTGTATTAGCTTCAGTAACAATTTTGATCTGTTTTCAAGTATAAAACATTCCATCCTACTGTGTTTTGGTGTCTTCCAACATTTATTTAGCCCTTTTTATGGATTTGTATTACATTTCATTATATGTTTCAGATAATATTATGTGAAAGTGTTAAAAACATGTATTTATGAGATAACAATCTCATATAAAATTTTGCACTAAAATGTTGCTTATAGATCCTGAACTGAAGGATTTCATTTTAGACAAGGAATTGTAAAAGAAAGAATGGACAGAAAAAAAATCTATTTTTGTGTTGAATATGTTGAGCTATGTGACGTTATAATTCATAAATATGACCAAAATTTAAAATACCTTCCTCAGTCAGGCTATTAAGGAAATTAGAATGTGAAAGAGTTAGTCAAAACGTTGAATAGATGAGTCCAAAACCAGTCGTTTCCTGGGTTTTACCAAAAAAGATGAGTGGTTTTCGAGCTTATTGATTCAATTGAGGTCATGCATTATATTGTTTCTTTAATGTCGAACAGCATTAAGTATTATGCATGTTAGCCAAAACTACTTTTTAGTCCCTTGTTTTCTTGAAAATTTGAAAACTAATGAATGAATGTTTTAATGATCTGTACCTTGAATCTTAGTTCAAATTTTGTGACATTAATAGCCCTGAATTTTTTTAACACTTAGTTGTGAGATGTTATATCTAATGAGCAGTATTTTGTAGATAGTGTGCGACATTAAACTGTTGATATCAAGATTCTTTTTTAATGTATAGCTATAGCTATGACTTGAGTTTATCTAAATTTAACTTTCAAATCTATAGTTTTATCAGACATAACAATTTTATATGCATTGGAATAGAAATGGGCTGTTTGAATCAGAAAGGATTTTTATATGCAAAAGAAAAATATGATTCTGGAAATGTGTTTCCCCCCCCTTATTGAATGTTTATAAGTTACTAGCAAAAATACCCGGCGTTGCCTGGGGTCAGTAATAATTGTGAGAAACAATCGTTACTTTCATTCGTTTTCTGTTTTAACTGAAAGAACTCAACACACCCTGCTTTGATGTGATTAAAAATTGAGCTTCTTCCTTTCCCATAAAAGTAAAATAGCAGTAAGTATAAAGAACGAAATAGTGTTTAGTTAGAAACGAAAGCACGGCATTTAAGCATATAAAAATTTGGAGAATTTCCAAAATATGAACTAACAAAAACAAAGATCACTAAAAAAACCATGCCTTTATTTATTTAATTAAATAGTGCACACACAAAAAAAAAAGCTTTATTATGTTTTTCTAAGTGTGCAAAAAGTAGAGTTTCCAAATATTTAAATGACTTTAAATTCATGTTTGCTCCAGCGAAGCTTTGATTTAAAATTTTCATTATGATTACTATTAATATTGCTGTTGTAAGGCAACAAATTTTTGTAACAATGAGTTTTATATTTAATCATATAATAGGGAAATTACATGAAATTTACTGTTTTTCATCATAACTTTTTTAAACTAAGTTTTTTAGAAATAAATTATAGCCTTTGTTGCTTCCTGATAACTCAGCTATCTGTGGTGAAAAAATGGTTAAAATCGGTCCAGTAGTTTTGAAGTTTACCCCAGACATACATACAGAAATAGCCATTTATCTATATAGATTAATATTGTTTAGACAAACTTTTTTTTTGGGGGGGGGGGGTCTAAAAAAATTAGTGAGGGCCAAGCGATGGAGGTCAAAAGGTCAAAATTTTAAGTTTAGGTAGGAATTTAAGAATAAAAAAAGCAAATATTATAATTTTCCTTATGCATTACAATAAAAAAGTTGTTAATATACATTTAATTCATTGGTCTGTAATCCTTTTTCATTATGAAGGTATTTAGTGTGGTGCTAAAAATATATTTCAGAGTGTCAATTTCTATTTAACGATGAGTTTTTTCATAGGGTGGTTGGAGTGTGCCAATTGAACTTGTTGTAGGCCCTGATCTTGGTATCAGTTATTTGACTGACAGAGCTACTCAAGTGAGTAAAATTGTCTGATTGATGAAATTGAATCAGTATTCATTTGTCAGAATTAATTATTTGCTGTTTTGATACTTTAGCCCACACATGTAGCAAGCTTTCATCAAGTACAGTCTTTACAAACTATACAGTCTGAATATGAGTCAGGTTGCAAGGCTATATTGCAGTTGAAAATTGCTGGTGCATCTGAGGTTAGCATTTTCTCATGTGACACTGTTATTTTCCATCCTGAATAACATTCTGATATATATTTTTTGGCATATCATTGGATTTTAAGTTTTGCTGCTTTTATTATGAAAGATATTTGTTGTTCAGAGTAAAAATGTATTTCTTTAGATGTTAAGTATATCCTGCCCAACTTTGGCGATTGCAGAAAGTATGGCGGATCTTATTGATGGATATTGCAGATTAGTTCACAAAACACAAACTTCTTTCTGGAACAAAAAAAGTAATTTCTCTTGAAGTTTTGTTTCAAAACTCTTCTTTTTATTCTTTGTTATGCAAAAATTAAAACCCATAATATATATTTTTTTTGTAGATGAGCGATGTCCAAGCTTAAAGTAAGTAGTTTTTCTTTTTGCATTTCTTTCCACCATGTCTTTAGACATTTTAAATTACATGAATGTGTAAAGTTTTCTTCAAACTTTTGATTAGCAGTAAAATAATTAAAATTTCTGTCTGTTGAAAATTTTTTAATACAAATTGAGTTCAAATAAGTTACTAAAGAATTTCTATGTCAAACCGACTTTGTCCATGGTATGTACATTTCCAACCCCCCCCCCCCCCCCATTTCTTTACAATATCATTTGTATTTTAATGTACCTTATTTTGTTTTTAAGGATCTTCCACTACTCCTTATTTTTAAATCCTGTTTTATTGTCATTAATAGCGTTATTTTTTATGAAAAGCGTACATTTAGCCCTGTTGCTGTTCTTTTTATATTTTCCTCTAGCTCATATTTGTTTTTTAATTAATCATGTAGCACAAATAAGAAAAAAAAAATTCTTCAATGATGTATAATTATTGAATTATTGGGAAAAACAATCTAAAAACTTTGTCTGTCAGGTATCTTTACTACCTAGACCGTTTTGCCCAATTTCTTGAAATTTGGCACAGAATTAGTTCGTAGCATAAGGGGCGCACCTCAAAGGAATTTTTCGAAAATTAGATTTTGTTCTTTTTCTATTCCAATTTTAAAAACGTTTTACCAAGGAAATTATAACATGAATGAGTAAATTTCTATGTTATCATAACGTGGAACCGTAACATATGCAAGCAAATGAACATCGCAAATTGGCGAGAAATTTATCATCCATTATTTGTAAATATACAAGCAAATCAAACCACCTTTTAATTTTCTACTACGGGCAAGGCCGTGCGGGTACTGATACTCATATAGTAAAAGACAATCAATAAATCCTTTTTAATATTTATTGTGCTGAAAATTTATTAAAAACATATGTTTTCATAATACTGTTAAGTTTTATTGCTTTAAAGCAATTTAGGAATTGAAATCAGATATTAAAAAGAACAGATTTTTCCTTAAAACGTTTGATTAACCTTTTTTTTTTAATTTCCTTATCTTCAGTTCTCCTCAGAGTGATATTGCAGATGAAAATGACAAAAATCAAGAAATTGTATTTAGAGGTAAGTGATGGTTAATATAAAAAAAAAGGTGGGATTTTTTTTTCTTTTTTTGGTAATTTACTATTAAATTTATTTATTCAGCAAATCAATTTTATTTGTATTCAAATATCAAAATGTTATGCATCATACTATAAAGAATGTTTTAGCTATATGATATTGAAATTTGTGCATGTAAAACCTCTTGTTTTTTTTTTTTTTTTACATCATTGCAAAAATTTGTATGGACTAAGGCATTTAAATTATTTTACCAAATTGTAAATCAATAGTTAAGTTGCTTTCAAGTAGTTTTTGGTAAATTTTAAAACATATTTGTTCGTAATTATTTCATAATATCATGTACAGGTACTCCTCAGTTTATTATGTACTTGTTCAGCCATCATTTGTACTTGTGACCAATCAAGTTTTAATCAACCAAGACATTTCCCTAGGCTGTAACAGCAACAGAAAATTCTGTAATAGCCCCTCATGATTTTTGGGAATCTTACAGCATTTTAGATTGCAATTTATTTTCTATTGACATTTTTGTTTTTATTAAATAGCATTTACTTTCATTTCTCTCATGTAAGAAAAAATTCATTTTTAAGATCAATCACTGTTTAACATGCCCTAGAGATGTATTTGCCCTTGTCACTAAACTAAACAGTATTAATAGTCACTATTTTTGAATGAACTAGGTTTTTAACTTAAAGGATTCCTTTCAAACTTCAGTTAGGTTTTTGAAGTAAAGGTATATAGTGAAACCTCGATAACTCAACACCCCAAAGAAATGTGAAAACATGTCAACTTAAACAGATGTCATCTTACTGAGGTTCTATAATTTTTTTCCAAAAGAGTTTGTGTCACTTACTCACTAATGATTAATATTCACACTATGAAATTTCATTTTCCTTTCTTTTTTTGAAAAGTACAGAATAAATTGAATACTAATATTTGAATATCTCGTGAAAAATAAATCAATAAAAACTTCTTGTTAGTCAGGATTGTTAAAGAGGAAGTAAAAGTACATTTGAAATAACGAAGATGGAAGTTCCAGAAACAAAAATACTTTCCAATAAATTTGTATTACTACAATTTTTACACTATCTTTCACTTTTGTTGCAGCTATTAGTTATACTAAGTTTGATTGCATCTGACATTTCCAAACATTTCAGGGGATTCTAGTGATTTAATTGACGATGAAGGGGACTACTCTACTCCCGTTGGTGAGTTTTAGTTAATTTATTATGGTATTAATGTTGTCTCCCATTTCTGTTAAACTTAAATTTTTCAATTGGTGATTCCAACATTTGATATGAATGCAGATTTTAAAACATATTTATTTGTGTAAAACTATCAAGAAATCATGATATTAATGTGTCAGCATAAAAAACTGTCCCTCCATTATTTGGCATTAAATTTATTAGAAAGGAAATATAATTTAGATTATATTTTCGATTTGTCCTGTGCAATAACGTGGAAAAAAAAAGTCAAATTCAAATTTGTGCTGCAATTTCATAATTAATTATTCATAGCAAATATGCATTCGTAATCATGCTTAAAATCAACTTTAACTAAAAGGCAAGTGAGTGATCAAGGAAAAGAAAAAGTAAAAACATGCTACACATTAACTCACGAAAATGCTATTCATCACACCATCTAGTGATGAAGATATCATTTTGTAATCTTTCCGCTACTTTTATTTATTTGTATTCTATTAGTTCGTAATTTTCAAGCCGAATTTCTACATTAATATATTGATTTTGGTACTTTCTAATCAAAAAAGAAAATACATTTAAAATAACATTAGTTTTCTAGTAAGTTAAGTTAAAAACTTGGTAATTAAAAGCTATTTGTTATTTTCAGCTGATACCGAAAATACTAGTATTTTACCTCAGCAAATACCGGTGTTACAAAACTGTAAAATAGCTCAAAATACCGATATTTGGTGTACCGGTATCCCGGTATTTCAATCACTACTTGTACATCACTATTTTTATGAGAACGCAATTTACGCTTAGTTTTTGAATGACTTTTCAATTTTGTAGTTGAAATTTAAAAAACAAAATATGTACATATTTTGTTTTTAAACATTTTATTATATTTTGCATTATTTTTTAAAGTTGAATATTATTTTACTATTGCATCAAAAATAATTTTACCTTTTTTCAGCGAGAGATTATGAATTAAATCGTGCTGATGTTGTTTTGGGTGATATTATTGGTGAAGGACAGTTTGGTGATGTACACAGAGGAACTTATAAATCTAAAGTATGTTCTATTAGTGTATCCTATTTTTTCTGTGTGCCTATTCTGTTTAGTATTTTACTTTTGCCCAAGTTTCATCAAATTCTTCTCAAGTTACTTGTCAATAATAGTTGTTAAAGTTCATTAAACTATCTTCATTTGCAAAAAGTTTCAAAAACTTTTTAAGCTCTTTTAAGAAACATCAATGAACGTGGTCTTTTCATAATAACCAGTTTCTGCATAAGTAATATGAAGTACAACCTACACCTTTATTGTGATAAAGATGCCTAGATTTATTCAACTGCAGTTAAACTTCCCATTTAGAGAATTGTTACATTTATAAGCGTAAACTAATTAAGTTGTATAGAGCAAATGATATGCTTGGCATGTTTTTTTAAAAACTTTTATGGTGTTAAGTTAGTGATTAATCACAGAGATAAGCTAATATAATAGCATTGAGACTGCCATCTTTTAAAAAAGAAAAAGTTAAATGATTTCAACCTCACCCGACATTGATCTTTCATGCAATGTCATTTCTATTATCTTTGTGATTGATCAGACCAGTCATATGACCCTTTTGAAATTTGGTGAATATCTAATACAAAAATATTCACAAAAACTTGATTTTATGTTAAAATTCATTTCAAGTTCAACCCTATTTATTGACATTTAAAAAAAAAAAAATCTGTGAAGCATTTGAAGGGTTTTCAAAAATGAACCATCTACCAAACTTAGGTATACAAATTGCGCTTATCCAAATTTTCAATGAGCTCTGAATTTTTCCAAACGGATAAGATTGCCTTCCTTGTACCTCTTTTTGAAAATATGAAGTTATATATTCAGTCATTACTGCACCAGTGTCATGTAAAAAATAAAACGTTAAATTTTTTAATGAAATCACATATTTAAAACAAAAGCACCATTTTTATCCATAACTTATAACAGTGATAGTGCAGACACTAACTTAGACAAATTATTTGTCTAAAAGAGGGGTGTCCGCAAGACTAAGGTTTTATAATATTTATTTATTTTGTGTTTATTTATTTTTTACTCAAAACATAACTATCTTTACATTATACCCTTTAACAGCTGCATAACTTTCTAATTTACTATTGTTTTTAAATATATCTATAACAATCAATGCTATTTTATCCGGTTATGTTATATCAATATAGGTTTCTGAACCCTGTTTGATACACTAATGATTGCAAACTTTGGGGTTAATCTTTGCCACAAAATTGCACTCTGACATATTATGATCTGAATCCATCGGGAATAAAGGAACTCGCTGTTGCTTCAGTTTTAGTTCCCCTCCAAGTGTATTTTACTTAACTGATCACATCCAAAACATCAACAGTTTTGAGCAATTCACTTTAGTTTTAGAATTTTTTGTTTAATGCTGAAATGCTGTTAAACTAGCAGTCTGAATGAATTTTAGAATTTCAAGTTCAGCATCCATAGGTTGAAATTTTAGCGTTGTGTTTGCATATAAAAAGATGGTCCCAATATTTTTTATATTAATGTTTTTTAAATGGGAAGTCACATTGTCTATGTTGAAAACAATATGTTTCTTTTCTCTAGCAAACTTTTCATCCAGAGATCACAAGCCATTGTGACAGTACCAACTAGTTATCATCCAGTCCCTTTAATTGAAATACCAATCAATTGGTAAGATTGCCCTGTCTGCCAAGATATGAGAGGGTGCCATAAACTGATCTTTTGCTGCACAATTTAGTTCTTTCCCCCCCCTTTTATTAAGTATTTTTGTTAAATAGTTTTTATAATTAGTTTTTAGAACACATTAGATTTGGTTCCTGTCTTTTTTGATATGCAAAGATAACATGATCAATAACTAAAATCAGTTATGATTAACAATTTAGATATGAAAGTACAGTAAAACCCCTCCTAATGGACACTCCTCAAACCCCCGATTCCATGCAAATAAAATTATTAAACCCCTGTCCAGCAGACACCCCTCTCTTGTGAACAGAAAAATGTGTCCCGTTAGTGTCCGCATTAGAGGGTTTTTACTACATTCAGTACTTTTCTACTATACACACCTGTACTCATAGTTGTTAGCTTGAGTTTGGCAGCTTTAAAAGAAGGCCAATGTTCATCTTATTGTGTATTGAAGAATTCTTAATCAGCTTGATTTATGTATGTGAGGGGCAGAGGGCACCTGCAAAGGTTCTCCCTGGGCGCCATCATCTCTTCGGAAATCCCTGAGTATGGCTGCTTTCTAGTCAACAACAGATTTCAATTTCCTGCCAAAACACAAAATCGAAACAAAATTGTTAGTAGTCTTCGAAAAAAATCTCACCTGAGCGGCTTTCTGTTCACTAAGAAAAAGTTTTATCCTGCAAAGTTCAGCATAAAACAAGTTGGTATCGTCAACTTTATAAGTGTAAGAAAGCTTCCAATATTTATTTATTTTATTCTTGAAATAATTTGTCTGCAAAAATGATATATGAATGTAATGTCTAAAGATGTAGTCTAAAAATAGTGAACGTCCTCACATTTGAAGGTGTCCATATTAGAGATTTCTAATACTTTAGGCTTAATGCCTTAGTGTCAGGGAATTAAAAACTGTCCACGTAAGAGGGGCTTCTGTTAAGACTAAATTTACTGTAATATTAATCTTTTTGTTTTCCCGAAAATATAATTAATGCATGCAAAGCAGCTTGTGTCGCATTAGAGTAATAAACTTCTGGAGAAAATATGCAAAGGCTTTTGTCAATTCATAAACTGGAAACATTGTTTAATCTGAAGAATTCACCAAACTCTGCAGTTAGTTTTACTTCTGTTGTTTGTAAATCACATACATTATTGGTTTTTTATTAATGTATATCAGTTAATGCCACTAGTTTTGTTTTATGCTGTCAAATACAGCACAGTGGTTGCGATATGAATTGCATATTCAGTGTGAATGTAATTGTATGTGGTGAATTCCAGGAAAAAGAAGACATGACACTTGGATTTTAAAACTTAATATTCTGTCACTTGCCATATACCATTCTCTTCAGAAATAAATGGACTTCTTGAACCTTAACCTGTTTTTCCCAAATAGTTTAATTACTTCCAGAAAATCAATTTTTCTCTTTGTATTTTTACAGAGCAAAAAATCTCATTTTTGTTATATACTGTAATTTCAATAAACTTATTATCAGCATATAATATTTAGGTGAACTTTTATCTTTTGAATGTCGAGTTAAACATTTTGGTAAGTAATTTAAAATTTCTTTTTATTCAACCATGAAATAGGTCCATTACTAAGGAGACAATTTAATGTCCTTCCGTTACCAAAATACTACATTTCAGTTAGTTCACCAAGAACCTATTGGGTATAGAAACTAATGTTTTTTTATGCGAAGCAGAATTATGTCCCTCGTCAAGGAGGCATAGTTATAATTTTAATGGATATTTAATTTATATGTTTTTTAATGGTAACTGAAGGACAAAAAAATACAGCAACGAAAGGACATTTAACTATAAACTGATAAAGGGTAAAATTTTAGAATGCTAGTATAAAACAAACTATTGTTTAAAGTTAGTAGTCACATTTAAAACATATTTTAGTAATAAAATATTTGTACAAAAACTGTGCTTGTATTTAAAAAATAAACTTTTTTTTTAATGTTTCGTGATTTTATTTCTTCTGTTGCATGTGATGAAAATCATGAAAACTACAGTTAAAAATTCCTAAGCATGTAAAAACCATTTTCATATGACATGTTTGTGATATGACATGCCAAATCAAGCAGAAACATATGTTTAAAAACTTGAAATTTATTTTGGAACAATATTGAAACTGCTTTCAGATTTGTTGCCACAAGTCACAGGAAAGGACTGTTTAGAGCATTGATTTAACCGTTAAACGCACTGGGAAAAGATCAGTAAATTCATAGATCAACTTTCAAAAAGATAGAGAAAAACACAGGTCCATTCTTATCCTAACACACTAAATATGCACCATTTGAATCCTGTAACATGTTATTGAATATAATAAATGCTACTTCAACAAATTGAACGAGATTTCATTTCAAAGTCAACAGACTCTCAGTTATAAATAATGTTAAATGTTCTATGGATTATGATAAAATTATTGAGTATTTAAAGAATTCAGAATTGTAACATATGGCTAAGGCATTAGATATCATTGTTTCAGACTGCTGTATCAGCTGAATAAATGTTTGTAAGTTGAAATTTTTCAAGTATAATTGTTTTGAACCCCTTGTCCTTCTGTTACTGTCCTTCTGTTACCCTTAACAAACACATAATTTATAAGCTTAAAATAATTATATTTTTAAACTAGAGGTGAAATTAATGACTGAACACTCCTGTATGTGCTAATTTTTTAGAGAATCTTCCCTTTTATAGTTTGGCTAAACTTTTGGGAAGAACATGATAGCGTGAAAATCATTTCGCAAAAATGCCCTTCCGTTACCGTTTTTTAAATTTGATTTTAAAAAAAGTTACTAACAAAAAATTCCCGGCTTTGGCTTTTTTAGCAACTTACTATGATGTGTATGAAGTCTAAGCATCAATTTTTGAAAAAATATGTACTTGGATATGCTCACAGACAGAAATACATCAATTTTTTTTGTAAAACTGTCCTTCTGTTACTGCTGGAATTCACCATGTGTCAAGAAAATTAACTGATTAAATGCTCTCACCACGTCAGAAAACACACTTGGCAGTTTTTTTTTTTTTTTTTAAATTTAAAAGTTAGTTGAAATGTGTGCAAAATTCTAACTTTTACAAACATAGAGATCACTTGGCTGTAATCCCTGATTGTGAAAACTTCAATCTGTCAGAAATGGATTATAATTTTATATTTATTTTTTAATTTTATTTTTCTCTTATGAAATGATTTTTTAGAACCTTGATAGACATTAGATCTAAGTTTTTCTGTATATATTTATCTAAATAAAACAGAGAATATATATGTTTATGTGTATGTTCTAAATAAATCTGCAGTTTACATCAGATTTGGCCAAATTTGGCAGAGAGGTACTTGTGCACCCAAGAAGGAACGTAGGGGGGCATTCAAACACCAGAAAAATACCAAACCATTCAAATTTTAATTTTTGGAATCCAAAATGGCATTAAATGGCTCTTTCTGCTCGAAATAATTGTCTTACTGTCTTAATTTAGTCTCAATCGAAAACCCGCGAAAAATACCTCTGTGGTGGTTTACTTCCATTGGATTTCAAAATCACCAAGGCTGTAAAATCACAAGGAGAAAAGTTAGAAGCATTTTTAAATAAAGGTACATCAATATTAAATTAGAAATTTTCCGTCTGCCGCAAGCTCAGTTTTAATTTGCGTGAATAAAATCATTGAGAAGAAAGATCTGTTGCCATTTTTTCTCGACTGTGAACAAATAAAATTTTTGCTTTTGTTTTGTGGCTTTTCCTGTAACCAGGGGATTTAAAAATTTTACTTTTTGGTTATTGTTCCCCGATCTATCGGGAAATTTTAGATTTCTTTTTCCCATTCAAGCCTGATTGTTGAACATGCTTCACTTGACATAACTTTTATTTTCAAGGTAGACTATGTAAAGCCGAAAGGTGCAGCTAGTACTGTATAAATATATATGTGTGTGTCAGCAAGAATTAGGTTGCTTGATTAGAGAAAAATCAATTTATGCGTAATATTTTAAGTTTTAAATTGTTTAAAACAATTTGCTTTTCTTTTATTTAGGATGCATTAACTGTACCAATTGCTGTGAAAACTTGCAAAGTTGAAAGTGAAGAATCTGTTGGGGAAAAATTCTTAGAGGAAGCATGTATGTATTGCATTGTCTTGCAGTTTTGTTCTTTATTATGCATAAAATTGGTTGTCTAGGCATCTCTGGTTTGCCCACCCCCACCCGGATGACAATGGCGCGCCCCCTCAAATGCTGCTTTGCATCCCCCAACTCATCCTCCAAACGAGATCGAAACCCCTCTCAAATTACTTTGCCCCTTAATATTTTTAATGGTGACTTCTGTGCCATGAACCCCCTCCCTCTTGGTGGGCACCCCAGCATATCATCTGTAAGAGCATTACTTTTATAATTAGAGAAAAGGTCAATGACATCTCTAATATGCATTATGTTGACTCTAACAGTTACGCAATAGTTCTCTTTAGCAATTTCAGTATAAGCCAACAAGCCCTTTTAATCAGTATGTTAATAATGTAAGGCATTCAAGTAGCATTTTTTTTTTTTTTAATTCATTGAAGGCATTTTGTTTTTTGAACAAAAAGAGCAGTGAAAAAAGGAAATCCTTTAGATTAGTGTGAGTTTGAAAAGAGAAAATGCTATACATTTTTATAAAAAAATATTTCATGCAAAGTTTGATAGATGCTCTAAAAATTATTGGTTTATGAAAGAAATAGTTGTTCACAGCTTTTACCTAGAAAACTTAATGTGTATTTAAATTTATAATTCTATGTGGTGTACATGAATATATATCCCGACTTTGTGAGGATTATCAAAAAGAAATATACAGCCTTGTAATTCATTGGGAATGAAACACAACAGTTGAAAACTTTCAGCCTATTCTTTTTCTATAGAAAAAAATGTTAGTAAGATTATTTATCTGGATAGATGAAAGATTTTATTAATTCCACAGTTATAAGAAAATGGAAATTTTATTCTACAGCATGATTGTGTGCCATTTGCCACCTAGTTGGATCATAGTTTTCTTAACCCTCTAGAGCCCAATTTATTATTTCCTGTGGAAAAAATATTTTTTGCACAGAATGCTGAAAAAATAAGGTATTTAACACACATAAGGTGAAGGGATTTTTTTTTTTTCAGAATAGGGTTTTGTGACTCTGACTGAAATATTAATTTGTGTCAGTGCCAACTACGTAAAGGTAAATCAGCCATGCCAGACCATTCAAGCAACACTGGTCAACAAAAGGATAACTCTCCTGTAGAGAAATTTAATGATAAAAGTTGATAAATCACCTATGATAACCACGGTGGGCTGTTGAGGATTAAATAATAGTCACATTGGTGCATTGGTCACCGTGAACCAATCTTCATCAATGATCTTTGCTTGTCTCATTCAACATTCTGCATTGTGATTTCAAAAAAAAAAAAAAGTGTGAAATTAGTTTTTCTATAACTTAACCATGAAAAGAAGGCGCATGACCTTGAAGCAAAAACATCATTTGTATCATTTGTAACAGGCTGTTTGTTATTATTTTGGAATAGATATTATTAGCGAGACCATGCCTCTTACTATTCGGTGCTTTTTGGCAGATTCCACCTATTACAAATGATGTTTTGCTTCAAGGTCATCTGCCTTTTCATTGTCAAACTTTACCACCACCCTCAATATGAATATTGTTAGTTTCTGGAGAGTTAATGTCTCTGCTGTCCATAATTATTTTTGGATCATTTCACGTCAAATAGCCTAATGCCATAATGCCACTTCAGAACACTATCTTGATAACCAGACAAGCTAAATTTTGAAAAATGTTGAAAATGAACTTCCATTATCAAGTAATGCCTCATTATTATTTTCTAGACAGAGTCACATCACTAAGCCCCTCCCCCCTCCCTTCTCAGTTCAACATTCTTAAAGAACAGTTGAACGGCTTAGAAAAGGCATGTGTCACATATTTTGCAATTCAACAGTTTTGTTACATTTTTGAAAAATATTTCAGTTATTGTAGAAAGGAAAAATGAGTCTTATTACAAGCTACCGATTTTTTTTTTATTGGTGGAGAGGTACATGTAACAGATACATATCATTTTTCTTTTGAATGCCAAACATTGCTTTGCTAAGGGTCATGCTCTTTCTGTAATAGCTGATTCAGTGGTTCATTTTATCACCTATCTTTTCTGTGTTTTCTAAGCCAAAACCATTTACAAATGAAGTAAATAATTTAAAGTAAAAAGGTTTTCGTTTTAAAAAGAAGTGATTCTTTAACTTAGATTATCTGAGCTTATTGTTTTATAACTGGTTTCACAACATCTGCACAAGTTAGGCAGTAACTAGTGGTTTTATTTTAAATGTCACATATGCCACTGATATGCAAACTTGATGTATTTATGAGTAATTTATTCAAAGAAATGCCTTTAAAATTTTTCAAACTGTCGTGTTAAAGCACTCCTAATATTTTAACTATTTATCATTACTGTGCATTCTGAAAAATTGGTTTTATTTGGAAGTAATGTGTTACTCATACTTTTACTTGTAATACACATTTCTTAAATGAACAAACAATTCCAAGACATGTTTTAAAAATACTCTAAAGGAAAAATAAATTTTTAAGAAATTTTCAAAAAAATCCATGATGCAAAGAAAAAATGAATTAATCAGGAGGATATTTTTGCTCTAAGAAGTTTATATTTTTTGAACAATAAAAAATGAAAGAAAATATGCTTACATGCCTCCCCCCCTTATCAAACATTTGGAATAACCAATAAAATTTGATAGGGGAGCCTCTCCTCTGTTTTGGGGTAAGACATAGTATTACAGCCGTGGTATGTTTTACAGTACATCAGGGTTTTGAAAGAAATTTCAATGAAAACCTACTGAAGATCTTATTTTTATTTTTCAACGTGTCTTACTCAAAACTTCAAAACCTCCACTTACATCACTTTGCTTTCCACTGTCTCATATCATTTCCATTCTGAATGCCCAGCATTCCCTTGTCAAGATTCATGCTGTTTCTAAGGCAAGAAATTTCTCCTTTTATTGCATTTTGATGAAATTTTAATTTGTTGCAACTTTTAAAATGTTACATTTTTCTTTTTTATAGATATTATGCAGCAGTTTGATCATCCACATATTACAAGACTAATTGGTATTTGTTCTGAATCTCCTATCTGGATTGTTATGGAATTGGCAAAGCATGGAGAAGTAGGTTTTTTAGTTTTATTCAGAATTGGAAAATTTTGTATTTTGTGAAAATAAATAGGTATGATATTAATGTTTAATTACACTTAGAAAACTTCTAAACAAGTTCTTTCATTATCCTTACAGATGAGGGCTTATTTGCAGAATAATCAATCAAGACTTGATCTAGGTACACTAATATTGTATGCTTACCAGTTGAGCACTGCATTGTCATATCTGGAGTGTCGCAAGTTTGTACACAGGTAAGTCTGGAATTTTTACCTTAAAACTTTGAAACAGTTAACCAATTTTGATTGTTTGCTCTCACATAACTTCATTCCCTATAAATGCTTTATTTTTTCTTACACCACTTTCTAAATTGTATACTGATTTTTTCAAATATGAATGGAATATACAGAGGCAAATTATTTAATATTTTTGAAAAATTTGATGTCTCAGTTAAATTTTTTTAATATCATATAATGTTGGATTAATTTTAATTTTAAATAAAAAGCTGGTTTCGTTAAAAATATGTGCTAAAACTTGTAAACAAAAATATTTGAAAATTTAAAATAGTTTGTGTAGGAGATTCACTTTTATGTTTCTGAAAATTCACACCTAAGTTATGTTATTCAGTTCACTTCAAACATTAAGCATGATTTCTCCCCTTTTTTATCTGAGATGAGCTGTTAAATAATCTTTAAGACATATTTTAAGTATCAGAAAAAAATATGGACTATTTTATTATCTTTTATTGGAAAAACACTCTAGGAAAGACTTGTGCATGATGTTGCATGAATTTTGATTGATAAATTATTCATCTGCAACTTTAAATATGTTATTAAATACATTTATTTTCAAAGAATCATTATTTGAGAACACATTTTCTATTTTTCTCATTTTTGTGTTGCTGAAATTGTCATGTATTTAATATTTTTATGTTTTTAATTGTAAATTTTTCACTAATGTATAATTCTAGGGATATTGCAGCAAGAAATGTCTTGGTGTATGCAAAAGATTGTGTGAAGTTAGCTGATTTTGGCTTATCACGATGGGTTGAAGATCAGTCTTATTATAAAGCATCTAAAGGAAAACTACCTATAAAATGGATGGCTCCTGAATCTATAAATTTTAGACGATTCACAACTGCTAGTGATGTCTGGATGTTTGGTTAGTATGACATTCATTTTTTGTAGTTTTTAATAGTAACCAGACTTTTGTTTCAAGGAGGATTTTACCAAGCATTTTTTCTTGAAATCTGTATGACTAACAAAATTTGATTTCATTTGTATATTCTATTGGTTTTGTTACAATATGTTATTTAAATGAGAGAGTACTGCTTTAAAGGCATTAACATAAACAAATGTAAGAATGGCATGTCTATTACGTGAAAGGCAGAGGCGGTTCCAGGGCCGTGCAGTCTGTGCAGCTGCACAGGGCGCCCGTGATAAAGGGGCCTTTGCTGACTTGTATTATTTAAAAAAAAAAAAATTATTATTATTTTTTAAATGTCTTTTTAGAACAAGCTTGATTAAGTTAAAGGCTCTGTTGTACGTGGGACCTCATTATAAATGCAAAACAAGGACTAGCAGGGCACTTCAAGAGCTGGCAGGTCCCCCTTCACCCAAGCACTAATACTACTCCAATGTGCCCCCTACCCTCAAGGACTCGGCCCCTAGTTTCTGGCTATAGGCTGACACAGTCTATAGATCGCTCTGGAGGTTATTTCCAGATCTTGTTTTCAGCGGGGGAGGGAAGGGGTTAAGCATTTTGGTATTTGCCTTAAGACTTGATAAGACTTCTGAAATAGGGATTCTCAACTCTGCTACATAGGATGGGCAACAGTCTGCGAAAAATTCGACCGCATCTGAGAGATTTTTACGTGCTGAGTTAAAAACTATTCCTCATTAAGTTATATGTAAAGTTATTTTTCATACGATGGTTTTACATTAATTTTGTGAAAACTTTTTACAATTTTCTCCTTTTTTCTCAAAAATTTATTTACTTATGTATTTATAATTACAATAATTAGGGGACAGTCAGGAAGAATTGGACTGCTGGAGAAGTGGGGCAGCTGCATTTATAACCAGAAATAAAGCGTGAAAAATTATTTCTATCTTGTCCAGTAGATGTTGCAAAGCAGCAAGAGCCTAAAACCGCTGCAACTACCAGACTAGCTAGAAATTTATTTTCCTCATTTTACTTCGGCTTATAGATGCAGCTGTCCTATTCCTCCTGACTTCACACCCCTCTACCGTACTTGTCTCTGCATTAACGTATTATTGTTAGCAGAGCTAGATTGTCCCATAAGCTAAAAAAGTTATAGCTTAGGGACCTTGCTTTGTTGGGGGCCTCCAACTCCCAAAAACTGCATGATTTATTCAAAAAAAAAAATGAAAAGTTAGAAAAAAAAATATTCAAATGCTCGAAAACCTTGAACATTTGGAAAAATGTAGTTACAAACTTTGAATTTTACTCAAAAAAATATTGTTGTGAGAAATCTAGTTTTTGAAAAAACAAAAACTTAAAACAGAAATTTCTAACAAGTTTAGAACGATACAGTAAAATGGTGCAGTCAAGTTTTAAACTGTTACAGACTGGAAAGGACCAATGAAGTGCTTTAAATAAGTTTTAATTAGGTATAATTAGGATCAAATTATGTTAATGTAGATTCGTTTCATTCATAAATCAACACAGGTGTCCACCAGCTGGGAGAAATGGCAAAAAGATTCATTCCTATCTTTAAGGGGCTGTTTCTATTTTTCCACTTTTTTGAGGGGTCTCGTTCAAGGTGGGGGAGACATTACTCTTGTGATGGACATCCCTGTAATGAATACAATCATTAACATTTTCTATAGGGGGCCCGCAAAAAGTCCTTGCCCAGGGCCCCGCAAGACCTACGGCCGCCACGGCATGAAGGAATCAAATCTGATATCTGTACACTACATAATGTCACCCCTGTTAAATATTCGATGTCCTTCTAATAACTCAAAAGAACAAAGGAGTGTACTTACGTACGTACATTCGAAGTAATACTTTTTAAATTCATATTCTTTGACAGATATAAAATAGGTTAAATATATAACGAATACATACCTTTGTGCTTGGAAATTAAATTAATTAACCAACATTTTGACGCACAAAAATTGCATACTGCAGACACGTGTTTTGGTGTTACAAGGAACACTTTTTTCAATGCATTGAAGTCTGAGCTTTTGGATGAAAGTCATCCAAAAAAAGCGACTTGACTTGGATGACTTTTCATCCAATAGCTAACACTTCTTTGCATTGAAAAAGGTGTTCCTTGTAACACTGAAACATGTGTCTGCAGTAATTTGCAATTTTTGTGCATCAAAATGTTGGTTAATTGATTCATTTAATAAGTTAAATATAATTTAGCGCTTTCAAATTTAAAGAACTCTATTATGTCTTTGTTAGTGGACGGTATTAAAAATTTGAAAGAGAATGCTGCAGTTTTTTTTTTTTTTTTTTTTTGTAAGAAAGAATGTTCCCAACAACATCAATAAAAAATAAATACTTCCAGATAAAACACTGTGTACAATTTTTCAATTAGAATTTTTTTTTTTTTTTTTTTTTGTCAAAAAAGTATGACCAAAAGCATTTTTGGAAACAGTTTTGAAAATTTTCGAAGGGAGGTTTGAACCTTAAAAACCCACCCTTTGAATAAGACCCTATCTTTAAAATAATGTGTAAAATCTGAAAGATTTCATTTAGAAATTGATAAACTTTTAGTGACTATATGAATGCTATATTCTCCTCCCTCCACAATGAGATACTGTAAGTTTCTGTAAGTCATTTATGTGAAAATCTCTCTTAAACTCCACTTGTTTAATTATATATTTCTATTGGAATTTTAAATCTTCCATTCTTAGGGGTTTTTTTTTAAATATTCATCAAACTTCTTTTTTTTTTTTTTGGCTTTTTTTTTGGTAACATAAGAACAGCATTTTAGAACTTAAGTGAAAATGCTTCATTTGTTAGTTTATTGTTATCAAACTGATTCTGTTTTACTTTCAGGTGTTTGCATGTGGGAAATTTTAATGTTTGGGGTAAAACCTTTTCAAGGTGTACGAAACAATGATGTCATCGTTAAAATTGAGAATGGGGAAAGACTTCCTTTACCACCAAATTGTCCACCACGACTTTATAGCTTAATGTCACAATGTTGGTCCTATGAGCCTTCAAAGAGACCAAGCTTCAAAGAAATGAAGCACATTTTGAGGTAATTTGTTGAATAGTAAAATGTTACATTATGTTCGTTTTCGTTATGTATTTTCTTGCATAGAAAAAATAAAGGAGATTTTTGATTGTGATTCTTGTAGAATATTTGTATGCATTTTGTTTTCTCTAAAGTAAAACAAATGTTTGTTTTTTTTCTTTTTTAAAAATGTTTGTCTAACCTAAATGCTTTTTGTTCTTGCTTAATAAATTCAGTTCATGATTTATTAAAATTTCAGCTTTTAAATTGTTTGGAAACATTTCATGTGCATTGTCATATGAAATCCAAATCATGTCCCCCCCCCCCCCCCCCCCCCCCCCGTTGTTGAAGAATTAGTTTTGTGGTGTACTTTTCAATTACTTTGTAATTCCTTGCATTTAAATATTTAGATTTTAATATACCTAAATTTTTTATTCCTTCAACAGAGAAATTTTAGAAGATGAAAGAACACAAGTTGAAGATACACTGAAGCGTGAAAATAGACGTATTCAAGCAATGTCATGGTGTAAGATTTCTAAGCAACAAATATGATTGTTTTTTCATTTAAAATTTTTTCTTAGAAATAATTCAATTTGTTTATTTTATAGGTTCTTCTGGATCAGATGAACCACCACCAAAGGTATGTTTTGTATTTTAGTTTTAAAAGATATACTGTTGGACAAATGCAGGGCCGGATTTAGACAATTTCAGGTATGAGGCCCTTTTTGTAGTTCGGTGCAATGTTTCTGTCGATGGCGAAAGAGGCCATGTTTAAGTGTTTATTATTATTATTATTTTGTCCCACTATGTATGCTTTTTTTTTTTTTTTGCATTTTTTTAATGTGTTGCCTTCTGTCCTTTTTGGATATCCCTTAAGAGGGGGAATAGTATCGAGAAAGTGACCCAGGGGTCCCCAATTTTAAGGGGTCTGGGGGTTTTCCCCTGAAGGAAATTTTGAAAAATAAATATAAAATTCAACATTTTGAACCGTATAAAGGCAGATTGGAATCAAAAATATCCAGAAAAAAATAGACAAACAAAACTTTTTTAAAGTTGTGTACTCTTTTGCAAATTGATAAAACACACAGTAGAAATTTTTTGGGGTCAACAGAGGTATGGAGCGAGGGAGGAGGAAGAATAATGCATTGCAACTTGCTCATGCTCACATGAGCTTTCGATACAGCTAGTTTTTGATCACCTCTCTAATCCAATCATAAATACGAGGATCAATTTATTAGAAATTTTAAAATTCGTTTTTTGTAGCCACACTTTTCTAAATTTTCTTAAGTTTTCAAACACTTGAAAATAAAACTGATTTTTCCAAGTATTTTCATTTTTTAGGAACGAATCAGGCAATTTTTCAGGAGTTAGGGCCCCCTGGTAGAGCGGGGGCCGTAAGCTAAAGCTTGTTCAGCTTATACGTAAATCCGGCCCTGGATACATGCATGTTGAAAGACTCGTAATCAAAATATGTTATTTGAAAACATATTTGGCTGACACACTGTCGTGTGTCTAAATTATGAATGGGTCTCTAGAAGAAGGACATATGTTACAGTGGAAGAAGGGCCATTACATATGATCTTCATTAATATTTAGTCCTTCCTGTACATTTTTTAATTTCTAACATCTGCCCTTCTTCTAGGGACACATTTAATTGTTAATGTTATCTTATCCCAACAAAACATTAATGCGAAAAAGAAGCCAAGTTCAGTTGAAATGAGGTGCGGGATAGACGGTGTCACTGACAAAAATAGTTCAGATCTAAACAGTTACCAAGTTCCATAGCAGTTCCTCATAGAAGTTGGATTTTCCCATGTTTTTCAATTCATTTAGAAAACAATTTTTTACTTGCTTTGATAATGGATTTTAAACTTGCGGCAAGTTTCAGTCATCACTATTTTGTTTTATTTTTTTTTCAAAATTGCCAAGTTTTAAATCCAATATCAAAGAAAGTAAAAAATTGTTTTTTAAATGAATTGAAGAACATGGGAAAATGAGGAACTGCTATGGAACTTGATAACTGTTTAGATCTGAACTTTTTTTGTCGGTGACACCGTCTTTCCCGCACCTCATTTCAACCAAACTTGGCTTCTTTTTCATATTAATGTTTTGTTGGGATATCATTACTTTTTGAAAAGCTAAATCAAAGGTTATGTTCTAATTTAGACAGTTATAAATGCAAAAGTGTACATTACAAATATGATTTCCTTTTTTTCCCTGCTGTTATGGTACGCTGGTTTGCAGTTTCTTTTTATTAGAAGTTATGAATATATTTTGATAACTTGGGACATTGCGCGATCGCCAATTTTGGGCAATAATCATCTGTGTTTCCATTTTTTAGCAAGGCCAACGTTCATTAGCTCTTGGTCTTTGGCTTCCTCAAATTTGTTTACAATTAGGAAAATTGCTAAGATTCATCTCAAAATCTGTCTGGAGTTTCTTTATTGTTCGGGGGGGGGGGGGGGATTATCACAACGTAGATCGTAAAATATGCAGAATTTGCGAAAATATTTCTCAATTGTTGAAATTATTGCTGCTATTTTTGCTCCTCCTGTAAAATTTTGCATTTAATTCAGATCTAAAATTTTTATAAAATTAAAAGGCGGTTGTTTTTTATTTTAAAGGCTTAGCTCTAGGTTTGCAATTTTAACTATTTGATGGATCATTTTTCATTTTAGTGGAACTTAAAGTATTGTTTCAAGCCCCATTTTGGTTAGAAATTAAATTGTTAGTTTAAAACTTCAACACCCTTGTTTTGACAACATTTGACGAGTTCATTTGTTTTGATTTATTTGGCAAAATATTTTGCAATCGCGCGGTGAAGTGATTACGCCGTGATGCCCATAAAAAAAGCATAGTTTTTTGCTATTTTAATGTAGTTTTTTTATTTTTTAGATTTTTCCCTTTACATATGCATGAAAATCTATCATCATGCCAAATTTCGAGTATGTGAGACACTTGGAAGTTCGTAAACATTTTGATGAGTGAGTGACTCAATGTAAAAAATGACACTTTTCAAATAGTAATAATTCCATAACTGTAAGAGGTACACTCATGAAATTTAGGATTATAGGTCTGCTAGGCAGCTCTATTAGACATACAAAATTTCAAGCACATAGAATTAATAGTTTTTGAGAAATGAAATAGTCAAAAGTAGCTTCAAATAGTTCGTGTAAGATGCACACTGGCAGATATGTCGCCTGATTTCCGAACTTGGCTGACACGCTGCCGTGTGTCTAAATTATGAATGGATCTCTAGAAGAAGGACATATGTTACAATGGAAGAAGGGCCATTACATATGATCTTCATTAATATTTAGTCCTTCCTGTACATTTTTTAATTTCTAACATCTGCCCTTCTTCTAGGGACACATTTAATTGTTGTAATAGCTACTGCTTTAAATTCAAACTGCCATATATTTCTTGAAAAGAGTTATACATTTTTCGATTACATACGTGTATACAGAGTTCAATAGAAATAAAAAAAAAACCTTTGGAGTGCAAAAAAAAAGAAATTTTTTCTATACACATGTGTGGACAAATTTTTTCTTAATTTGCTGCCGTTAGCACAAAATTTGGTGTGACATGGATTGTCAATATGTTATTTTGCAATGAATAACTTTTCAGTTGGAAGACATCAAATTCAAAGAAGAAAAAAAAATGAAAAATGCATAAAATAAAATTTTTTGCCTTTAAATATGAGTAACGTAAACAGTCAAGCACTGTTTATGGATTTATCTTTCTTGCGTCTTTTTTATCATTTATATGTTTTTTAAATTGATCACTGAAGAGTTAAATACATATAAATGTGTATCTATTATATGTTTTTTTTATTTATGTGCATATTATACACTTATTTTTCATGCAATCCCTTCAAAAACGTATAAATGGTTCTTCACTTTACCAGCACTAATTGCACAATATGACAGCTTTACAGTATAACATTTTGTTGAACACCATGGTAGTAAAAGTTTTCTTAGTTGAGCTGGTTCTTTTATTGAATTAATGATTTCATTTATAATTGCATGCAGTTAATGTTTTGCCATGTAAAAGTGTCTTCAATCTTTTATCATTTTATTCACACAATTTTTGTTTCAATCTTAGCCTGCTAGACATCAAGTTGATATAGTTGCACCTCCTGTTGAGCCAACAACATATATCGTAGCTCCAAATCCTGAAGTACTTGCCAAGCTGATTCAGGAAAATGCAAACAGTCTACCTCCTGCTTGGGCATATGTGGCACCAGCATCACCTGCCAATACATTTACAATTCAAAAATATGATACAGAAGAGGGAGGAGAAGAAGGAGCAAAGGTTGGCTTAAAGATTTTTTTCTAAAACCTTTTTATGTATATTTTAGTTATGATCAGTTTAAAAGTCAAATATTCATTAAAAAAATCTAATCCTGCATTATTTTTTCAAAATTTCATGTGTTTTAACTTTTAAATATGTGTACATTTGTCGCACTTTGTAGTTCATGTATTTATTTGTTCATTTTATTTAGTTTTTATTTCTGCTTCTTTAGTTCTTTCTCTCTGTTTTGATTATTAAGAACTGTACGTTTTAATTTGAATTAATTGTTTTGCTCAGGGGTCCATGCCCTTCCTAAAAGAACAAAAATAATTTAACTATCTCCATTCATTATTTTTAAATTTATTTCCCAACGACATAAATCACTTTTGTTTGCTATAGGAGCAACAACGGAGTCAGAAGTCAGTGCAATTGAATACTTATAACTCACTTAACTGAGTTGTTTGGAATTCAAGGGTACATAAGATCGTGATTTGTTCATTAATTCTTCTTTCGTAATTTTTTTTTTTGAAAAAAAAATTGTTGCTTCAATCAAGGGGGCGTATTTAAAAATTATAGAAATCATTTTCAGTTTATTAAAATGAAAAATGCAAGAACCACATGTTACCTGGTTGACAAAACTATAATATTAATGTCAATAGCATGTTCTGCCAAAGTAATCCCAACAGCCTCATGGCTTTGTGGAAACAGTAACTACAGCAGAATTTGCCAAGAAATAGTTTCTGAATGCTTGAATAAAATTTATATGTTGTATCCGTGTTTATTTCAGGCATCTCTAAAAGTAATTCCCGCCCCCCCCCCCCAGGAAAAATACGTGCAATTAATTAACAAAACGATATGTTTCCCCCTTTTTATTACCCTCTTCTGTTTGTTGTTCATTATTATTGTGGTTGTGATAGGGATGGGGTGGTAACTATGTTATCTATTATTTATATAGTTGTTAACTGACACAATACATTGGTGAGGTTCTTATCGGAACCTTAAGACATGTACTCTGTGAGCACTCTGGTTTATCTCGTTGGAAATCAAAAGTTTCCTGGATTACGATCATTGTATGGAAGGGAAGGGATAGTGGGCGGTGTGAGTTATCTTTGTTGAGCTGTAATGGAAACGCCTATAATACCTATATTTGTTTCTCTTTTATATGACAAATAACATAGTGTCATCAATGTATTCTTTTCGAAAGAAATTTCTGTTTATTCAGCATCTTTTACTGCAACCCCCCTCCCCCCTTTTATGTCATCCCACAGTTTTCAGGCCGATAAAACATTTAGCCAATCAGAAAATTTTTGAAAATCTATGCGGATTTTCTCTTTTATTTTATAGTCATGCTAGAACTTGAAGCCCTCTAACTTGTGAACTTGTTTAAGTCTCCCTACAGAAGGTTTTACTGTCTTTAGCTATCATCTTTACAATCAGAGTCAAAAACAAATTATTTTGAGAAAAGTTTTTGTTTTTTGATTTTTTTTTATTTTTTTATTTTTAGTTTAAAAATTTATTTAAATACTCAATCACTTGTGATAATATTGTACTGTTTGCTTTCAAAATGGTATAAAAAAATGAACTCCAATATTTAATTTAAAAGGGTGTCCAGAAATCATTCTCCAAGTTTTCTTAGCTTAACAGCTTTATCAAAACTAGTTTCAATAAAGTTGTTTAAACAAATAATAAATTTCCATTCATAATGTGTTTTTTTAAATAAAAATCTCTATCTACTTAATAATAAATAGTCCTTACATAAGCCTCTGTTTACAATGCAATTGAAATCCTAAATTGAAACTAATTTGGCGTCTCATTACATTACCCTCATAACATTTTCTTAAATTTTAAGTAAAAGAAATAACTCTTTGAAAGTTTCTCATGCGTGCTTATTTGGCAATTAATAACTTATGTTCAATTTTACTATCACCCATTTTTTTCAATTCAAAAAATTAAAAATATTGCAATTTTTAACAACCCTGAGTGTTTTTTTTTTAACTTTAGATTTATTTATTTATTATTTATTTTTGTGCATATTATAAAACAGTCTTTTGCATATGTGCATATGTAATCACTCATTTGGCCCCATTTGATGTTAAGTGCATATAAATGCTTAAAAACGTTTTTTTTTTTTTTTTTTTAAAGCATATTACTGAGTTTTTTACAATATTTTTTCTTTACTTCTTTCTTTACCTAAGTTTAAGAAAAAAAGAACAAAAATTTTTTTGTTTTTATTGGATATTTTTTTGTGTTAAGTGAATAGTTTAAGTATTTTTAGTGCATATATATGCATGCATTTTTTATGATTATTTAGTGCACATAATCTGGGCTCTAATCATTTTCCTTGTCTTTTTTTCCTGTGAAACTTAGTCAAAGTTATTGTTCATCACTATTTGCAATTTTTATTTTATTGCATATTATTGTCAGTCAAATGTAAGACAATTAATAAAACAAAATTTGACTTCAGAAGAGGCAATTCAACAAATATTTGTTTCTGTAAATGTGCTTGGTTTTAAATAATTTTTATGGCACGATATTCATGCTTCGTTGAGTGTTTTATAAACTTAAAAGTTTCTTATGCATTTGCAGTGTGACGGAGGACTGTCAATGTAAAACTTGATAGTATTTTTCTCGCATAGAATGACTTTTGACCTTTTACATTTTTATGGGAATGATATAAAGAACCAGGAGTGTTTTTTAAAACTCAAATTGTCCCGCCCGTGTACATATACAGGGATTTATTTAAGGATGGGCGGGCAAGCCAAACATGAAGGTAACTTTACAAATTGATATTATCAAATTATTCAGAATCGGTAATTTTGAATTCATTTCTTGGGGAGGGGGGGGTTGCATGTCCAACTACTTAAATACACCCTTGACCTCTTCTGAACTCTTAGAGTGCCCCACCCCCTTAAATACGCCCTTGCCCCCTCCCCAGACTTCCAAAGTCCCCCCCCCCCCCCGGGAGAAAAAGGTCTGAAAGAAACACCGTGCTGTATAGCTATGGATTTCTACATTATGTTATATTAGTCAAATAAATCTGACCCCTTGTCCATGTAAGTAGGGCGGTGTTATACCACTAATCTCCCATGGAAAAAAAAGGGGGGGGGGGAAATAAATTTATGAGTACTCAGCTTGACTCTATGTGTCTGTTTCATAACCTATTTCTATTGTTATAATCATTATTACAATTTGTCTAAATAATTCCGCACATTGTCATAGTATTTGAGTGAAATTGTATAGGATTTAGCGTTTAATCGGTTCACAATGTTTAAAAACATAATTTACAGCCACATTCAAGGAAATTTAGTGCATAATATTTATGTACTTTAATGTAGACCAATTGACATTAAATGATGATAGTAATAATAAAATCATATTTTGAAAGAACCTCATGAGAACTTGGCTATCAAAAATTGTATGTGAGGGAGTAGGGGTGTAATTTTTATTCTTCAGTATACCCTCCAAAAACTTTCTGTATCCACCCTTGTTGACATAACTATTTAATGAAAAAGTCCAGTTGATGATTGAAAAGAAAAGGTGTTGGCAGCCGCTATTTCATATTTTCAATTTAACTGCTGTCGTCACTTTTTCCTTCACAACTAAAAACATTTGTAATGATGCACAATTTTTTAACAGTTTTATTTTTGTTTCTTTTTTTAGGAGCTAACTAGTACAACAGACCAAGTTTTAGAAACTAAAATCGAAAATTTAGCTCAAAAGTGTCAAGAACTAAATTTGGAACAGGTATGTATAACTTTTTCTCTTTGAAAATATTTTGTAATAAATAATGGATTTATATACTGGCTGAGATTTTGGTGTTGCAATATTGTAAATAATAATGTATGAACAAACTTCTAAACTAAATTACAGTACAACCTCGATATCTCAAATCTCTCCGGACAGGAAAAAAGTTCGAGATATCGAGTTTTTGAGTTATCAAGGTTTTGAAAAACTTACACTAGAAATTCTCACAATTACATACACGTACGCTATATGCATTTATATATGTAATATGAGACCACTTTGAATTACGATCAATAAAGTTGTCTTCAATATTTTACTAGATTTGAAATTTTATAATTGTCCAAAGTGCACAGGAAGAGATTTTGAAATGAACAACAACTTCAACTTGGTTTTTCACCTAAAAATTTAAAAATCCTTATCTTCAACTAGTAGCTCCCCACATTCAAAAAAGTTTTCAGTAGCCATTTTGTAGGAGTTCAAAAAGCAGAATGATGAAAATGAGGAACGCATTTTCCGTTTTCACTTGAAATCTGACTGGCGAAAAATCAACCCCCTTTCCTCAAAGTGGACAACATGTTCGAGAGAAATGCACAAAGATTCTAAACTCTGGGGAAAACACAGCACCCCTTTCATACCAACACTTCTCTATTATCTTGCTTCAATCCCTTAATTAAAGTTTCCAAGAAGAGAGATGAAAACTGGTCCCTGGAACTGGTTTTACTACAAAAATTGCCCAAGAAAAACGACAACTGAAACTTGCTTTTGTGCAAAAATTTTGACACATGAAGGGTTTTGAAAAATAAATTTCGAGATAACTATGGAAAATACATTGGGGTTTTTATAGAAAATGCAGGGGAAAAATGTTTTTTCGTCACTTCAAGGGTTTCGAGATAAGGAGGTTCGAGATATCAAGGTTCTCGACTGTATTTGATTTTTTAAAATAGTTTTATTTTTTTGTTTCATACAAATGTTATGAATGAATGTTTTTTTAATTCCTAGGAAATTTTTCTGTAAATTTTTTTCTTGCAAAGTAATTTGCAGCTCAAAAACTCCATTAATTAGGGACCTATTATACAGAAATATTGCAGTTTCGGTCTGGTTAGAGAAATGCCTCTGAAATAGTAGAGTAATAATAATGATGATTAAAAACTAGTTCTCAAATATGTAGCATAGTGGAATGAGAAGAAAAATAGATAAATTTGATGAAAAAGCAATGAGTTTAATTTTAATAAATTAAAAAATATTCTTTTGCATTTAGTATGCACTTAGAAGTTCTTTACAAAATTTAGCTTTAAAAATTAATGTGTCAATAAAATATACAGCCAAACTCTCTTATAACAAGCCCTAATTTAGCAAGGAAATCAGAAAGATTTGGCTGGGATATAATGTTAGGTCTGTGGGAACGTATCTCGCTTTTGACGAGCAAACCCCCCTTAAAGTGAACACTGATCAGAAACACAGTCTGTGTTTCTGATTCATATTTGAATCAGTTTGAGAGGCAGATCAGAATCATATTTGAATCTGAAATTGTTATTAATTTCTAACTTAAGTTATCCTTTCTAGGAAAAATTTGTTTAACATTTCAAAAGATAAGTGATGACGTCCAGTGATGTAACCAGGGGTTGTCTGAAGTGACTCCCACCAGGGGCACAATAGCAAGAGAGATGGCAATTGGCCAAAATAATTTTGAAAAATTAAGATTTTTACGGAAGATAATTTTTGTAAAATAATTACATTAGAAGGGAAAAGAATCGGCAAGTAGAAAGAAAAATAGAACAGTTCCAACAGCTCATAAATAAATAAATAAACAAGGAATTTTGCATGTGTGGTGTATTTCCTAGATCAGTTTAATACTTCTACACACCAGTTGCTTGTCCGGGAGTACGGGTGGAGAGCGTCAGGCCCTTAGATGATCCCTTTTCTTTGTAAACGAGCATTTTAACTCTTGATAGGAAAAGAAGTATTTTTTAAACATTTTAAAAGTAAGATTAATTTTTACAACATAATAAATATTATGCTTTAAAAGAAGAGGAAACTCCTGCCACTAATGTACCAAAGATTATCCAAAACTGTTTTTAAAACTACAACGTCAAAAACAAAAAATGGATCCGTTTCTCCCTTACCAACATCATCTTAAATTTAGGCTTCAATTTCAAGGAAATACCAACGGAGAGCCCCCCAAAACTCCTCTCCTGAATATTATTCATCAAAGTCCAGTTAATGTGACGTTTTTGGAACTTCAAAAAATTTAAAAAAATTACTGGTCCTCTAACATTGGTAAAGATGGCCTATAATTGTATTATTAAGACTTCAGTTTAGGAAAATACCTAGGGGATGGTCACAATTTCAAACTTCCCCTTTCCTAATACAGTCAAAGATAATCTACTATTGAGGCGTTGACATTGAAAAGAATGTAAATCGAAGAAGGTGTCTTCTGGCTTACTTTTCCAAATTGTGGATATATATGTGTTCAAATTTTTGAAAATAATGTGCTGGCAGAATGCAATCACATTAAATAAGTTTGAATGCTCCGATGCTTTACTGTATTTAGGAGTTTTGCATAAGTTCTATCAAAATTATTTTAAAAGGTTAGAGTTAGAATATTATGCAAAAAACACAATTTTAAGACAGAAACTATTAACTGGAAAAATATTCTATGGGCAAAAGAAATGTCATACTAAGGCTTATAAAATTGTTCTACCAAAGAGAATTAAATATTTAAGTATACAAATAGATGTAGAATGACAAAATTTCATTTTATTGTTAGCTCTAATTAAATCACATCAACACAACTTGCATCTGAAAATTTGTTTGTTCCTTTTTGCTATCTTTTTTCTAATCTGTTTTAATTTGTGAAAGCTTTATTGTTTTTATTTTAATGAGAATCTTAAAAAATATTTATTGTGGGGAGAAAAATATTAAGAAAAAACAACAAATGAATTTCTGAACTGCATGACATACAGGATGATCTAAAATATATTCCCCAACCTAGAACATTTTTTATTACTTAAATTCAATAATCCAAAAACTGTTATATCTTAGTTAATATAACTTAAATGTTCAAGTTTAGTTTCTGGGAAAAATTTTGAATTTAAAAGTGAATGTTGTGTATGAATAGGAAAATTTAGTTGTTTGAATTATGTTTTAATTTCTAGGCAAGAAAGAGATTGTCGTATAGCGATCATTCACATGGATCAGATTCCGAAAGTGCTAGCACAGTACCAGGATCTCCAACTATGGTTGGAGAGCAATTGTGTGAAAATTTGGGTAAGCAATAAATATAATACATTAAAACCTGTTTTTGTGTGCTCTTTTTTTTTTTGTGAGATTTCTTTTGTACGGCATATGAAAATTTCAATCAGATTGGGACTCAATTGACAAAATTATAAAAACAAGTGTGAGGTAGTGTCTTCAAGTGACAACAGAGGCACCCCAATGATAGGTTATTGTGACCTCCCCAAAATTTCCTTATTCGGAAACTTTTATGATGATTCGGCAAAATTATCATCACTTGGTTTATTTTGAATTCATTTAAAGAAGCCATTCCTAGTTATTTTGTTAGTTTTTATATTATTTTCTATGTGAGACTTTTTTTATGCAGTCCCTATCCAATGTATAGAAAAAAATTCAACTGTGTTGCGAAAACACTTTTAATAGCTACTCCTGAAGTATCAAACGATTTTTTTAATGCAGTTCCTATCCACCACAAAGAACAGGTTTGGGTGTAATATATTTTCTTTTCTTTTCCGTTTTTTGGAAATAGAACAGTTTGCACATGGTGTATTTTGACACTATTGTTAAAACCACTATTCTGATTATAAATATCATTCTTTTTTTTTTAAACTTTCCATTCTTTTGTGTAAAGCTGTTTATTAACATTTGTTTTTCACACAAAAGGAGGAAGAAAATGTTTAGTTATTGTTGGTAGAAAGTACAAACAATCTGACATGCTTTAGCTGACAACTGTCATAATACATTTGTGCTGTACTTATGAATAGGAAGTTTTTAAATATTAGATTCTCCACAACTACACCTTTTTTTTTTTGCAAATTAAACCCTGGATCTGAATCGGTTTTTAACTTCATTTACTATTTATAAAATACATGTTAAGTAAGCAGTGTCTTGCTTTCTGGAAAAAAAAGTATTTTTTTCTCTGGAAGAAAAATTAACAATGACAAAATTTTTCTGTTAGTGTTTTATCAGAAGAACTTAACTAAAAGATAACAGATGAAAACAATGATCTTTACAGCTTTTCAATATTACCAGTACTGGTCTAAGTTGAGTTATTGATAAATCCACTTGTTTTCTTTCAGTGTATAAAATTTTCATCCAGGTGGATGACAGTATAATCTGCTAGTATCTGATTAAAATGTTAAAACTTCATTCTGGTTACTTCAACTGAAAATCAAGCACAGACTATGAATGTCCAACTAAGTTGCAATTATGCATTATTATGACAAAAAAAGAAAAGAAAAAAAAGAGCAATTCTTTCTGTGTTCATTTTTTTGTTAAATTTTTTATTTTATGTGATTTTAGTCTAGAATATAGCTATGCACATAGGCGTCGGAACGGGGGGAGCTGAGGGAGCTTGAGCTTCCCCTGGAAAAATTTCAGACCGGCTTAGCTCCCCCGGAAAATTTTTGCACTGCTGCTTTTTGCCGTACATTGTTTACCTCAAACCTGATTTCAAAAATGTGATCTGCCTTTTTTGGGAATTTCGGAATTTCTACCCAATGAGCAACAAAAGCAGCGAGCAGACGGAGTGGTCAGTGCACTTGAATTCACCTTCACCTTTTTTTTTCATTGTTTAAACACTCTTGATTGCCGAAATGCGGGAAAGTGGACTCTACTCGGCGGCCTGCGAAAATCAGTACCAGTCAGAGGCGTAGCATAACCAAACATTTTTTTTTGGGGGGGGGGGGGGAACACCAGAGCCATCACCAAGAAAGGTTTTGCTACCCCCCCCCCCCCCCCCCGCCCAGTTTTTCTGAAATGGCGTCACCAATTTCATATTAGTAATGAAAAAAAAAAAAAAGCAGAAAGGAAACCTTTACGATTTTAAGAACATGTAATAGAAATGATAAGTGAACAAATAGAATAAAAGTGTCGAAAAGAGTTTTTTCTGCAAAATTTGAAAGCAAATGCAATCTCTGAATATTATTTAGGAACATCCAAGCAAGGTTATGCATTATGATTTACCTCTGAGGAACGCTGAAACGAACGTTTCGAACATTTTTTAAAGAAAAGAAAGTATTCAGTGTTTAGTACAAGTCTATGACAAGCGTCAGTCAAGTAAAAAATGAATACGTAAATAAACATAACTTCATAGGGGCTGCCAGCATTTTTTAAATTTCTTTTTTTCTTTTTCTTTTCTTTTTTTTGTAAAAATATCATCATGAAAAATAGTGATTAAGTAGAGAAAAATATATGTGCCACCAAAATACATTTTAATTAGAGAAAAAGTTGAAACAGAGTAAGGCGAGATTTAAAAATGTCATGACTAGTCACACCATTGCTAGTGTGCTAAGTGTTTAAATACAAAAGGCGAAATTAAACGAAAATTTTATCGCGATGTTCTGGACACATTACATCTAAAACAAAAGAAAGTGTAAAAACTAATAAGTTGAACTACCAAAAAATTCAAAATTTTTTTTTTTTTTTTTTTTTTTTATTGATGGAGGCCGCAAAGGCTTGTATTTCAAACAGATAAAAATATAAGGCTAGAAATTGAAAATTTCATTATGGAAAAACCAAACCACTCAAATAATTTTGGAAATGAATAGCACCTGAGAGCGAAGACACATTGGCTTGGTTGGATAAAGCAGCGTGGTAATGAGGGAAAGGGTGGGAGTTCAAATAATCGTTTTAATGGGTTTTTGTTTTTCAGCAGAATTTTAATCCAAGTTTCGAAAATTTTATTAATGAGCTTCAGCCCCTCCACCTCCGCCAATATAATTTAAAATAATCTTAAACTTCGTTTAAGGTCTTACCTTTCAAATAATTACTGGGGTAAAGCACCCGAAAACTCACCCCAAACATCATTAAAAGTCAAATAAAATTGTTTTTGAAACTCCAATTCGGAAAATTTTCCTGTCTTCATAACGATATCAAAGATGGCATACAGCTGCGTTTCTTAGATTGTTCATTTTCGACCAATTTCTGGAAAAACTGCGTTTTCAGAACAACAATTTTGAAAAATTTCCAAGAAGAATCCTAAAATACCAACCTCCTTAACGTAATTAGAGAAAAAATGTAAAATTTTTCAAGTTTCAATTTCGAAAAATGCCGAGGAAAACGCTCCCAGGCCACTTTTTCACCCTATAGCATTAACAAAGATAATCTAGAATACATTTTTAAGACCACACAAATTAGAAAAAACATCCTATTTTTGATTTTTGGGCAAATTTCTTTTTAATTCTGGAACAAAAGATTAAGTGTCTAGCAAGCTGGGGGTGATGAGTCAGTTTGGCATTTAAATATGAATACCATGGGTGCTCCAGACATAACTAAAAAAGATTGCTAAGGTTGTTTGTACTTGTTCAAATAATTTCAACTTTCCAAAAACTTATCTCATTTTAAGTTATCTGACTCCTCAGATTATACTTTACGAAGTTACAATTATTCTTGTTTTTTTTGCTTTCTAAATTACGGTTTTCTCGTCACTTACAGATATATTTTCATGACAACATTGTTACTTTTCATCTACTATTGCAGAAAAAAAACGCAACAATATTATTATATTAATATTTTATAGTTTCTATCAAAGACTTTTACAAAAACTTATCTGAACAATATAATATATAACAAACACTTCATTTTAACACATTTCCAACGTTCTGTTTCTCCGCCCTCCTGTTTTATCTATTTGCTTTTTTCTAGTTCTCAGAAAATAAGAAATTCTTCTAAATGCTACGCTGTCGAAGCCTCCCCTTTCCTCCAAAATTATTACAGAGCACCTCAAATTTTGTTTTCAAGGCTCCGATTCCCTGAAAATTAGCGGAAGAGAGTCCCTTTATATCTTGCCATCCAACAACATGGGAGATTATGTAATGTTCCGTTTTTGAGATTTCAATTAAAAAAAATTGCTGGGCCCCTAACGCCAACAAATATGATCCACAGTCGCGTGTTTTTAGCGATTACAATTTCGAAAAAATTAACGAGAAAGAACCTCTGAACCTTTTCTGATAACACCATTGAAAAACGCTCTCTAGTAGGACTTCAAGTTTAAAAGTTTCCAAAGTAGAGCCCTAGTACAGTCTTTTCCTCTGACATTATTGAAGGTTGTCTACAATTACGTTTAAGACTTCAAAATCGAAATATTGGGCGGGAGATGTAAATCGATTCGAAAAATCGATCAAGTACAATCCTTCGAGTCGTATTTTCACTAAAGTCAACAAATATGGTATACAATCGCGTTTTTAAGACATTAATTTCGAAAAATTTTCAGGGAAGTTATTCAAAACTTTTCTCCCCTCAACATTACCAAAGATCGCCTAAAAATTCGTTTTTAGGACAAGAATTCTGAAAAATTTCCGGGGGAGGATCCCCGAAACTCATCTATTTCTACGTGCTCATCATTGAGTATTAATTGACCTTCTTTCAAAACTAGAAGTTTTATCACCTCATTCTCTCCACAAACAATTGATACAAGATAAAAAAGAGATGAAAGCTTCGAAGCTAATTTCATATGTAGAAAAAAAAATTAAAGTCCCATCCCCACCAATTATTTTAAGGGGCCACTGCTTCTGCCCCTTACATACCAGACACTTCTCATAATGCGTCCCAGCTCCCCCTACTTCTACAAAGTTCCTACGCCTCTGGCTATGCATTAATTTCTTTTCATTGTTTTTCAGATTTGTTGCATTTTTTAAAAAGTAAATGGAACTATACTGCTGTGTACAGGTAAAGGGCAGTAACTGCAAATTTTTCATTTTTTTCTCATGTTTGTCTTCTATTGTAAGTTATCTTTATTGTACAAGCTCGCTTATTTGGTTTCCGCTGAAAAAAAAGGTGCGAAAAAGACATCTAATTCCAACATTTCCCTATTGTTAGTATTGAATTAAAAACACGTTTCTTCAAATATTCTCAAACTCATTCCTGCAGATACTGCCGTTTACCTGCACACGGCAATAGATTTTTACTTGTCAAATATTTAGGTTATTTATAATCATTATTATTTTATAGATTCAATACCAGGAGAAAGAAAACTTTCCAATGGTTATCCTGAACAAAATGTTTTCTCTGATGAAGCTGTAAGTAAAGCATTTTCTGAGCAGTTTAAAAATTATTCATGTAGTTTACTAAAATACTGTTTTTTCTCCCTTCTCTTTAAATATTTCTAAAACTTTTAACTAAGCTCTCTACAGTTTTGTTACATCTCTAAAATAGTCCCTCACTAATCCTTTTTACTTTTAAAAGATTAACTTTTTTTTTTTGTTGATGTGTGCAAGGGAAAATGTTGTTATTAAAGACTACAGAATTAAAAATATTTTGTGTTTGTTAAAATTTTTATATGCTGTTTCTCACTGTATTAAATAAAAAAAAAGAACTCTATGCAAATTCTAGATAGAGAATTTACCATATTTGTAATAGCAAAACTTTTATGCGTGTAAAGCTAGCATTGGATTAAGAATATAAACATTAGATTCCTATAATTAGTCGATCAATATACATATACAATAGCCTCACGGGTATATATTCATTTACGAGTATTTATTTATCATGCATAATTTTGGAAGCAGTAGTTGCACTATTCTTGGGCCCATCGTTAAAACACACATTATTAAAATTTATTGAAAGTTTTCTCATCATAGAAGTATTGAAATGAACTCTCTTAAAAAACACTTGTCATGATTTTAGTAATATTGTTTTCTATAGTCTTCTTCAAAACCACAAACTCCTGGTGCTTCAATTCTGTCACCTTCGCAACCTTTGAACCCTAGTCATGGTAGTGATCCGATCTACGAATGTACAACAAGCGTTGTTCGTTCAGTGATGCAGTTACTACAAGGAGTCCAAAAAGGCCAACATGCTGATTACTTAGAATTGGTCAAGGTAAGAATGATCCAAAACTTTAAATGTTTCATTATGGTACAGCTATTTTGTATTAATATGAAACCTTCTCTTGCTCATCATTTTGGAATATGTTAAAAGTGTCAGACTTTTTGGTTAATTTTAAATCAGATATTTCTTTAAAATTTTGTCCAATTTTTTGTATGGTATCAAATCATAGGCGTAGAAAAAGATGCCATTGAAATTGTTTTTTACCCTTCCAAATCCATTAAAATGCGAAAGATGGATTTTAAAAGCGTAACCATGGAAACGCGAAAATAAAATGGTTGACAACCTCAATCAAAATGACATATTTCGAAATTGATTTAAAAAGGCTTATAACTTTTTTTCCCTTGAAGATAGAAGGTAATTTTTTCGACCAAAGGTCGAGAGAGATCTGGAGTAAAAAATCTCGCTTTTTCCAATGCTGTCGAAAAGAAAACTGTGGGACAATTCTTTAACTTTTTATTGATAGATTTAATAAAGAAAGTAGTGCCTAAATTTCAGCTAAGCCTAAAAAAGTTCGATCTAAAAACGCAAATTACTCCCGCCATAATTAAGTTAGAGCATTGGAATAAATTGTTTAGAATGCAGAAAATTCTACCCTTTTTAACGATATATAACATTAATATGTGCAAGTAATGTTTCACCCCTTTAATAGCCAATAATAGGCAATTTACGTGAAATTTGGGCCTAAATTTGAATAAAAAAAGAACTATTTATTGGATTTTTTCGAATTATAGCCTATGTTACTCAGTAAGAAAGCACCTTTTATATAGTGAAAGAATTTTTCAAATAGGCACAGTGGTTCCGGAGATTTCCTCGAACATATAAACAAACAAAAATCCGCACTCTCTCTTTATAATATTAGTAAAGATTTTATGTCCCATATTTAAGAACAAATTTATTTTAGTTCTGCATTTTCAGTTCTTTTCCTTATTTTCTTTCAAATTCAAACATTTGACATGCAAGAATGCATGTCAGTTGCTGATTATTTTTAACTAAAACTAATTTAATATTTGCTTTGATTGCGTATCATAGTTTACGACAACAGGAGCTGAAAGTGCTAGTATTTTCAAATGATAAATGGATGTTCGAAGGAATGTTTTCGTTTTTCACAAAACAAATCTTTTTAAAAAAAATGGTTTTATTGCTCCAAAATAGTAGTTATTATTATTATTATTATTTTTTCGCAATCGCTGTATTGCATTTTATTCTTTCACACTTAAAAATTTTATTACTGTATTGTTGAAAGGTGTTTCTTTGTTTGGATTTTATTTTCATATTTTTGTAATTAATATCTTTGTTTCCACCAGTTTATTTTTCATACTAATGATTGTCAGTTGTCTTGACATGTGTGTAGTCTTATCTCTTCCTATTTTTTCCTACTTTTATGAGTGATTTTTTTCCTACTTTTCCTACTTTTAAAATTTTTGATTCCTTATTTCCTACTTTTTCCCCTCAAAAAACCACTTCGGGGTCTGATTTCTTATTTTATTTTGGATTTGATTATAAGCATATATATGTTTTTAGCACTGTTTACAAGTTAAGCCTAATATAAATTTCAGTCATAATGAATGAGTATTTTGATTCTTGTTTCGATCTTTGTAGAATGTTGGGATTGAGCTTCGAAGTCTGCTTGCTGCTGTTGATCATTTTGTTCCCCAACTGCCTTCTTGGTCACATAAAGAGGTAACTAATTGTTGTAGAATGAAACTCAAAATTTGTACTTTTGATTTTAAAATATTGTGAACATATTTTTGATTTTTTGAAATGTAAACATTTTACTTCTTAAAATATAAAGGTTTCTGTACAATCTATTGAAAATCCTTCTCAAATCATTTTTAATAAGCAAATGTTTCAATCCATATGAAATTATCCAGAAAATGGGAAACACATTTTTTTATTATTATTACTAAGGGCTTCTCACTAATGCTCACCAATCTGCAAAAATTGCTACCCAATTTAATTTAATTCGCAAAAATTGAAATCATCTGCTAGAAAGGATGAAATTAATATTTGCATTACAATTAAAACAAAATAAAAAGCCTGCTCTCTTTAGTAAAAAATGGAATTAAATTAAAGCAATCATTGTAATTTGAACAATGAGAATCCTGATCCCACTCAAAGAAAAAAGAACTATTAAAGTATGCCTAACAAATTTATTTTTAAAAAAATCTTTGCTTTTTTGAAGTGCAATCATCCTAGAATTCAATACCAAATTTCACAGGTACAGGTACTGAGTACCTGTACAGCAAATCTGGCCATTTCATACGTTTGAAAAGTACTTGTCAATTTTGCGGTCTCTATTAGGGCTGGGCGATATCAGAATTTTAATGATGCGATATATCGCTCTCAAAATATCGATATATTTAAGTCCTTAAATTCAACATTTTATGGTGGGGGGGGGGGGGGGACACTGCAAAGCCTGTTACATAAGCATCTGCAACAAAGAAAAGCCATTGGCCATCTTGGTGAATAAATATTTTAGCAGTTTATTCTAATAATATAGCAAGGATTTTCATGTGTTTGTGTCAGTGTGGGGGGGGGGGGGAATCATGAGACAGATTATACCACAGAAATGTTTGGAGAAATTACCTTAGAAGAATTTAAGTCTTTTTATTATTGGATCGCAATTCTTGAGGGAAAAGGTGACTTGGTAAAATCGAGGGATGCCTTTGCAGTCGTGGGGGGGGGAATGGGCGCCCCTATTTATATCATCTACATATTAAGATATGCTACAGAGAAACGCTAGTGAACATCTTGAAAGAAAATATTCCATCCATATATTGGAATGATAATAGCTAAAGCAGGTGTGCCCATTGTGGGGAGAGGGGGGTCTTGATGTTGAGTATACAATTTGAATTGTCAGAGAAGTTATTTTACAAGGACTTTAGTCTTGATGTTGAGTATACAATTTGAATTGTCAGAGAAGTTATTTTACAAGGACTTTAGTCACTTGAATAAAAGCTCATGTTTTGGGGGAAGTGCAATAAATTTGAGGGGCGAGGGGAATTTATGCAAATAATAATACCAATAGCAATGTATAAGAATAACAGCCCTTGCAGGGGGAAGGGAAGTCATGACGCAGACAATGCCATTAAATTTTTTACAGAAGAATTTTAATCCATTAAAAAGGTGGTGGCATTTTTCTTTTGTTAGGGTAGGGAGGGGGGGGTGATAAAATTTTGGAGAGCCACCACCGCACTTGGGGAGAGAAATTGGCACCCCAGCTACATCACATACATTATAAGATCTGCAATACAGAAAAGTCATCAAACATCATAATAAGCAAATGTTCCAGCAATTAAGACGAATAATAATGCCTAGAGCAGGGTACCCATTCAGTGGGGGGAGGGGATGGTCTTGAAGTTGACTATGCCATTGAAATTATCAGGGAACTTATTTTAAAAGTATTTTAGTCTCTTAAGTAGGGAGTCTTTTTTTTTTTTTTGGTGGAGGGGGGGGGGGGGCTCCATAAAATTAAAAATGAGGGGGAGGCATCATACTTATTGGCGATTGGCAGCCCTAGCATTATGATCTCTATATTAAGATCTGCAATAGTAGAAAACCTACAAAAATCTTGAAATGTAAATATTCCAGCAATTTATTCTAATGATAAAGCTGGGGTGCCCATTTGAAGGGGGGCATGAGGTGGGGGGAATGACACTTAGTACAATTGAAGGGTGTCATCGCAGTTGGGGGGATATGCTTCCCTAACTATATTATTTATATATTGAGATCTGCAATAGAGAGAAGCCCTCACACATTTTGAAAGCTTAAATATTAAAGTAGTTTATCCCAATAATAATTGCTAAAGCAGGGATATGCCCATGTGGGGCAGGGGGCATGAGGCAGACTATGTAACTGAAAGAATCAGAGATGTTATTTCGAAAGAATTTAGCCTCTTTTTTTTTTTTTTTTTTGAGGATCTTGTTTTTTTGGGGGGAGGCTTGGTAAAGTTGAGGCGGGGCAACGCACTTGGGGAGAATTGGCACTCCTAGCTATATGATCTGCAGTAGAGAAAAGTCATTGTAAATCTTGATCTGTAAATATTTCATTTATTTATTCTAATAACAATAGCTGAAGTAGAAGTGCCCGTCACACACATTGGGGGGGGGGGGGGGGGAGGGAGCATGAGACAGACTTTACCACTGAAATAATTAATGAAGGGTCTTTAAACGGATTTTAGTCTCTTCAATGAGAGGTCATGTTTATTTTCGGCGGTGGGGGGAGGGTCGTTTTAATTGAGATCATCTTTGGGGGGGGGGGGGCACTTGGACATATATCTATGCATATTAAGATATGCAATTGATAAAAGCTCTCGATAAGTAATATTTCTGTAATTTTTTCAATAATATTCGCTGCAACGTGCCTCCCCCCGCTCATGCAGTGAGGGGGGTCTCACAAGCACGGACCAAATTGTTGAAATTTTACAAAGGGTACATGAAATTTTTCAAGTCTTTGTGAAACAGATCTCATTATTGGAGAATATCATTTTTAGGAGGGGAGGAAGGTGCCATATAAACTTTCGAGAAAGGGTGGTAACACCCATATTTAAATCATCTGCACATTAAAATTTTCTACCTTAAATCAGAATTTGCAAAAACCATACAAGTTCAGAAATGCAAATTTATTCTCGGTTTTTTATGACAATCGATGTTTCGCAGAGAACCAGAAATCCTAATATATGCTACCCCAATTCCACAACCTATGTTTGATAAGTCATATCAAATGAAATATCAGATCTTGAACGAAAAAGATATAACCCCGGTAGCTTCGATAAATTTCAATTTCAACAATACAATCGGTATTTCCTTGAAATCAGACGCGCGAAAAACAACAGATCGAAAGGATTTACTTTTTAAGTACGGAAACTTACATTTTCGAAGTTCTCAAATCTCTAGTCTAGTAAAAACTGCTTACACTTCCGGAATGATTTTCATCTAATGGAACAACCGTCTCTTGGATTCTTTCTGAATGAAGCAAGTGAATCCTCTTACAGCAACCCTGGCTTTAGACATGGTGCGGTGCTACATTGGCGTGTTCTTAGCTCCAAAACTGGCGAGACACAATTTTTTTGTTCTGCAAAGCACGAAAATACTGAAAAATTTTGCTTTTAATCATAACAAAGGAAAAAGACATGAAAATCCGTAAAACTTCTGGAAAATCTGGAAAAGTTGTCAGGTATGATCCATTCATTAAGCACAAAGAACTATGAATAAATATGCATATTTAAGTCATTATTTCAATTAGTTCTTAGTTAAGTCTGGTCAGACGATACATCGGACAGATTTAAATCTGAATATTGTTACCGCAGTAATAAATATATATCGATACATTTCGGTATATCGCCCAGCCCTAGTATCTGGTAAATCTTTAGCTTTGTACTTGAATTGAGTTAAGCCTTGGATTTTTGCTAAATTAGAAACCTTTAATAAATTCTTGTTCTTGTTAAGAAAATTTGAACTAACTTCTTTTTGTGAGGGGAAAAAAAGTTCTTAAAAATGACATAGAGTGTTAAGGGGTGTGAGAAACGTTTCATCTCTTTAATCGGCAATTTATGTGAAATTTTAGTCAAAATTAATTTTTAAAAAAAAATTGAAAAAACTCTGAGGTCCAAACTTGGGATCTGAATAATTTTGTGCCAAATTTCCTAAATGTGGGAAAGCTACTAACATAATTCGACAAATATTTTTTGTAATGTATAAATTATTGATTATTTTATCCTGACAATTTTTTACCTTGAGAATCCAAAACAAGATTTAATAGATATTTTAATTCTTGACATTTTTCATGGTTTTTCTATCGAATTGTTAAGTCAACTTTCGCAAGAATTTTTTGAATAATTTCGAGTATTCACACATTTTCAAAGAAAAAGTGTAACATGTATGTCAGAAAAAAGTCGTTGATGAACACATTTGTAGACTTGTGAAAGATCCATTTGTATGAAAACATTTGTAGACTATTATGCAGATGATCCATCTGTATGTAGGAAGTTTACTTTTCAGAAAACATTTTTAATACTGCCCACTTAAGGAAAAAAAAAGGCATATCTTAAAAGAGTTAACTTTTGATTGTGATCATCTTTATGTAATTGTTTCTAATCCTTTAAAAAGTTAAACCTTTATGATCACTATTCATTCAATTATTGGTCCACATTTAGCTAAATCTAATATGCTTATATTTCAAGTTTAAACGATGCTTAAATGAAAAATAAGTGTTTTGTTGCTTAATAGGCAGTATAAGAATATTTATAATAATGCGAAACATCTTATTATTTTTTTTTATAAACATTCTATGTCCTTTTAGATTGAAATGGCTCATAGTGTATTGAGCAAAGATATGGTTAATCTTGTTCAAGCAATGAAGCAAGCTCAGAGATTTGCACAAACAACTCTTGATGGGGAATACAGAAAGCACATGCTGTCTGCTGCTCATGTGATTGCAGTAAATGCAAAAAATCTCCTTGACACCGTGGCAACAGTTAGAGCAAGAGTACACTCTGGACTTGGACCTGATGAATCTTTTTCTATAAGAACTGTAGCACCCCCTACGGATGAAAGCCCTTCATTTGTTGATAATTCTGTACATCAACCTGTTGAATCGTCATATTATAATATTCAGACAGAAACTGCTATTAGAGAAAGAGACTGTGAAGCCACATCTGAAACACAAGAAAACAAAGCTGGCGAATTCGTAACGTAGCTTTTAACTACTTCAGTATTTTTCAGAGTTTATAAAATACTCAACCAGAACAAAATTTATACAGTTCATACTTTGTCTTGCATATATCTATACATATGTATCTATGTCTAGATTTATGTATATTCTTTGGTCTAATATTTAATGAATTTTATTAGATATTTAAAGATAATTTTATTTCATAGGAATTTCCCCCTTTTTATGGCGTAAAAACTTGATTTGCATTCGCACTATTTTCTGATATACTGTAGATTTTATTTTTGCTTGATTTTATTTTAGATGTTGATTTGCTTGACTCTTTCCAAGCAATGTGTTGTGTTTTGTTAGAATTTCTTTATATTTTTATCTATTTATTTTTTAAAAGAATTTTTTTTACGGTTCACTTAAAACTGCAATATTTCCATCTTTCATTCTCTGCAAGTGAATTTATTATGACTTCTTTTTATCTCATAGAAATCTTACGTGTTTCTCATTGTCACCATTGCTTGTGTGATATTTTTAAGAATGTTTATTCAATGCCAAAGATGTTTCAATATTCTTATAATAGTTCCTATTGTAAAAGATGAAATTCTTTTTTTCTTCAACTACATCGTCTTTCTCATATTATGCAAATATAATTTTGGGGAAAAAAATATATATTGCACACCTAATACAACACCGCCACAAGTCAAAAATTGTCGATTTTGTGTTATATACATGTCCTGGTGCATATTTATTAGTTATATTCAAGTGCAAGACAGCCACAAATGAAAAAAAAAATCTAACCTTATTTTTGAGATGTGTCAGTGTGTTACTATAAGAATTTAGGTTAAGGCGCATTACATTTAAATTTATTTTTCTCGAAATGTAGGTTTTGCAGATGTGGCAGTGTTGTACTAGGTGTGGAGATATATTTTACAGTACAAATGTGTAAGACTCTTCTTTTTCTTAAAATACCTTCTAAAATTACTTACAATTTAAATCCATACTAACCCATCAATACTTGTTAGCAAGTTTTTTTTTTCTAATTATGATGATCTGTGTATTAAACATTTCTTCATGCATATTTTAAGTGAAAATTGTAGCTAATAGTTATTGGCAGTTGGCTGCCTGAATTATATTCCTGTTATTACATTAAAAAATTACCCATAAAAAAAACATCCCATTGTCATAGTTCTAGATGAAAGAAACAATATTACAAGAATATTAAATGAAAGGAATTTTTCTTTCCTGTTTTTGGTGCTGAAATTCTTAGGAAAGAATTCCAGGACCAGGCTCCTTTTCTACAAACTCGTTGATTGCGTAAAAAAGGATGAAAAATTACATTGTTTAAGTGGGAGATTTTTTTGGGACTGAATAGTTCGTAAAATCATGAGCGTTTGTTAATAAAAGGTTCTTAAAATTGAGCAATAACTATACTAATATTTAAAAAATTTTTAGAGCTTCCCCCGATCACAAAATATCCATTTTCAAATTTATGGCTTATGAAGAATAATGAATTAGGTAAATGTGTTTTTTTTCCCTAGGTTAAAAATTTTAGAAATTTTTATAGAGTAATTTTTATTCATTTTTACCGAATTATTAAAATCTTGCATTTGCTTAAATGTCAATATTTTATTCAAAATATGATTTGGTAACAACATTTTCCATTAATTATTTGATGTCTTATGAATATTTGATTAGATAGTGAAGAAATAAATACATTGGATTTTCTAAAATAGAAACCTTAATAATTTTTAACATTTTAAGCAAAATAGATGTATTTTCTTCCTGTATAGATATCATGATTTTTATTGATTGCATTCTATGCTTTTTAAGCGGTAATGCTTTTCATATGTATTCATTTGTTTAGAAATATTTTATTTTTAATGTTACTAAGGTTTTTATTTTATATTTATTTAGGTATAATTATTTTAACACAAACTTTTTTTTTCAAATAATTATTTTTAATGTTGAAAACAAGATATTATATTGTTATTATATACTTGATTACAATCAGTTATGTGAAGACTGTTGCTTTTTATATGTTATACATGATTTTATTATTATTGCAGAGTTTCTGTATTAAATAGCCATTATTTCAGATTCTATGATTATTGGCTTGTTCTATTTAGATCATTTGTTGTTTTAGCTACTATGAGTTTTAGAAGTAGTTCACAAATTTTGGATTACTTTTTTTTTTGTGAACTTTTAAACTTTTGCTTTGAATTTATTCAATAATGCATATCCCTTATGCCCCTATATTTGAAGAAACGCGTTTTGGATCCCATATCAGGGCTAGAAAAATCTTTTAAAATTTCACATGGCCTGCCGGGGATGTTTGTCTAAAAAATACATGCCCAAATTTTTACATGCCCAGTTTTCCTTATTTTATATCAATAAAAGCATTTAAATTTGTCGTACAGCATTAATCAGACAAATTATTTTTACATAAATCATTTCAAAAATAGTTTGAGTAAATAGTACATAATAAGCTGTCATTAAATTTAACAATATTTTAATTATATAACTGGAAGGATCGCTTTTGTGCAAACCCGAAACAGCAAACTATCTTTGCAATAGGGCTTGAAAGAAATTTTGAGCTCCCAAGTAAGGATACGGTAATTTTTCAATAAATACGAAATAATCAAGTTGTAGGAAAAAACATTTGATCAAACAATTACATGCCCGGCCGGACATGTAAGGGTAAAAGATTCATGCCCGATCGGAATTTTTACATGCCTTGGGCATGTTGGGCAGTATAATTTTTAAGCCGTGTCTCATATTAACAATAGACCCTTTTTTCGTGCTCTATTTTCAGCGGAAACCAAAGAAGCTTGTACAATGAAACTGTAGAAATCACAACAATGCAAAAAAGTAAAACATGCCTTCCCGCCACAGTAATGAAAGCGCTGAATTTCTTATTGTCCTTTGTTAGATATTCACCTTAACAATGGGCAGAAACACATAGGGTAATGGCACCAGTAACAGACATCTATAAGTTCAGATTTAAATAATAAGAATTTTAGGTCGGTAAAACTGATGTTGCTGTGGCCCATGAATATGGTGCAACCATCTAGTGTTATCAGAGTGAATTTTGCAAGCCAGTCGGTATTTACAAGACATTGGTGGAAGGTTAAGCTGGTGTTTCATGTTCATTCAAATTAATAAAGCTTCAGTTCTAAAAATAAAAAACTTTTGCACATTTTGAAGAGAAAAAAGGATTTTTATCCATTACTCATTCCATTTGTTACTGGGTATCATCAGATTGTTTTGGTGCCTGTAACTGGGAGTCGACCTTTTTTTCGAAATTGAGCAACTAAAAATAGAATTAACTCATTCAGAGGATCCAGAAGCAGCCAAATGTTAGATGAGATGTAGTTGCGTGAGAGAAAAATAGTTTAATAAGTCTAAATACATTAAAAGGCTCCGAAAATTGAGTTAATCTGAGAGCGATGTCTTAAGCATGACTGTTACTGGTGCCGTTACCCTGTAAATATTTAGACAAATAAAAACGTTTTTAATTGATCCTTGCAAAATGCTTAAAATTTTGGGTATGAAAAGTTGGGCACTCTCTACTCAAAAGGAGCGCTGTGTAAAAATTTCAAGTAGATCCATCACCTACTTCTCAAGTTTAGCAGTAACAAACATATGGACACTTTCAGAATTCAAGTTGTACCGAACCATTGCTTCGGTCACTCGTCTGGTCAGTGCTAATTCTGTATTAGCTACCAGTTTGTTTGGCACTCTTGGCTTCCTTAAGAGGTTTTCCACCTCCAGCCTAGTCACTCCTATGCCGGGGGCTGATGAGTGCTAATAAGCGCGAAACTGCAGTCCTCGGCTGGAATTGACTGAGCTGGCGGTGTATTTCATGTATATGGCCACTACATTTTTTATATGTTGCTGACCCTGATCTGCAGAATATTACTGTCAATTCATGTAAAATTATTTTTAGTTCTTTTGTGTGTATCCTATATAAATTCAATTATATGAATGTTTACCGATTTTATTTTTCACTTTTATTGATATTGTGTTCCGGTGATGCCATTACTTTTCCTTACTGAGATACAGTATGAGCAAAATTTTTTATATTTCAAAAAAAATTCTTACAATAAGTAAAATCTCAAAATTCAAATTTACCAGACATATTTCATGCTGAACATTTGATAGAAGTTTGATGTTTTGAGATTTTTTAATGACTTGTGTCTGAAAGTTTAAAAATAACCTGGTTAAAATACAAATGTTTGATTTCTTAATGCATTTGTCTTTGAAAAATGTTGATTTTCCCATGTGTTTTATACGTTATTTATGCTTTATTTTTCCTAGTCCCAGTAGTTTACATAAATGTGTAATAGTAATTTTTACTTTTTCACATATGTGCACAAATACTTGATTCCATTCATCAAAAGCTTTCACCTTTCTTTTTATAATAATCAATGTGACAAATTTGTAAATATAAACAATACTAAAGGAATGATTTTATTCTCTTTAAATTTAAAATCATTTGTATAATTAAAAGTAATTTAAAATGCATAAAAATTTACTACTTGGTAAATTTTTGGCATTGATAGTATTTGAATATTTGCTTTATTCTTTTAAGTGTTTTGCATTCTTATAATTTTTGTTCATTTACTGTTAACCTAGATCTGATTTTATCTGCGCTTTCAAGAATTTTATCAAATTAAAGTTAAGTTGGTGCAATAGTAATCAAAATGTTTATTTTTTGAAACATTATGTAACCACTAAATCAATATTACAAAGCATCATTAATGTTGAACATTGAAACTGTCTCACTCAGTTCAACTTTTGATCTTGAAAAACCAGTGAAATATGGAATGAAAAAAAAAAATTAAATGAAAATCCAAAACTACGTAATTATAATTTGTGTTGTACATTTAAACTAGTTTATTCCTAAAGCTTAAGTCTGTTCAAAAAAAAAAAAAAAAGGAGAAAAAACTTGGCGTTTTTATATATCTAGAAAACTAAAAGCCTGATATTGTCATTAAGATATTATTTAAACTGTTTTTAATGTGTAATATTCTAAAATTTTCTTTTCTCTCTTTTTTTTTTTTTTTGAACAAATCTAACATGCTCAATACATGTTTATTAAATATTTTTATTGAATGACCATTAAAATATACTTATACTTTAAACAAAATTTTGCAGAAATGGCCCCAATAAAAATTCAGTGTAACATAATTGTATAGAAATGTATGCATTTAAAGCTAATATTCCATTTTTAATTTTCAACTGAAATATTATTTTCATATAACCTGCATTGTATTGACAAAATATGACTTTCTTTCAGCAGATTAATTTAGTCAATGCATCGTACATTTATATGTAAATATATATGACATCTTTTCTTTGTTTCAGCAAAACTTGTGTTTCTGTATAGCTTTTTTGACATTTTCGTAGCATTATTTTTGTACAAACTTAATACACAGCTTCATAACAAAATGTAAGCTGCAGCAAAATATTCTAGTCTTTTTTTTTTTTTTGGCTTTTATTTAATTAGAATATTAATGTTGTTCATTTTCTTAAAGTTATTTATTTACATACATTAAATATGTATTAACTTGTAATATTGTCTCTTTCTACGGTGTAAAGTTTTATTTTTATTTAAACATTTTTTTTTTAAAGTGTGGCTCTGATAAGTTGAGCAACCTTGACAAACTGACCTCTTTCGAGGGTAATTGGAGCTGAGTTGGGTTACTTGTAGTAGTTATGCAAAAGTATTCCAACTCAACTCAGCTCCAATTACCCTTCCCTATTTCTTCCAAGAGAGGTAAGCAGGGGCGGACTGGCTGACTTTGGCCCAGTCGGCAAAAGAGTACTTTGATCCACCTCTATAAGTTTAAAAAGTTAAATTAACCAGTCCCGGATCTCGATACTTCCGAGTCAAGCAGAGAAATTAAACTAACGCTAGTTCCTATTTTCCGTTAAGTTTCTAAATCAAGTTTTAAAGTTCTAAAAAAAGAAAAGTGTGAAACGTAAAATAAAGCTAACACTGACACTATTTTTTATGTGCCTTCAAAGAAGGATACTATGATTATAAGTCCGAAAAGGCGCATCTTTAGGCTTCTATACTGACAACATAAGAAAGGCACGAGGAAAGGGAGGAATCAGGTTATCCCCCCGGAATTTTTTCGAAATTGGTTGATCTATATAGGCCTAAGGAGAAAAGAATCAGGAGAAGGGGTTCTATATAGTTCCCTTCCATGCGTTATTTTCAAAGTTGATGTCAAAACCAATTTTTTGGTAACATTGAGGAGAGGGAAAAGAAGTTCCCCTACAATTTTATTATTTTAACTTTTTTTTTTGAAATTTGAAGTCTATTTTAGTCTATCTTTGTTTTCAATAGAATGTGGAGGGCTCTTCCCAGACATTCTGAGAAATGAGAAGTTTTAGAAATGCAATTTTAAGTTACCCTTGGTAACACTAATGGAACTGAGAAGCATCGGGCAAGGCCGTAGCCATGATTTTGTTCCGGGGGGGGGGGGGAGGATTGAAAATTTCCGACAAAAGACGAAAAAGTCGCCCATTGCTATGATTTTTGAAGCATTACGCATTGGTAGACGTATGGCAGTAAGACGGGGGGTTGGGGGGAGCAACACAACAAAGTGAAAAAAAATTTCAAGCCGGCGTGGGTGGCTGATGGCAGCGGTGTTATTGGTTGTTTGTTTGGAATTTTTTCTTTTGAACAGTAAATTTACTGTTCTAAGAGTTAAATCCAAATCCTTTATCCAAATGTGAACAAATGTTTTCTCAGACAATTACAATTTATTATTATAATATCATTTAATCAAAATTTAATGATGTGTTGGTTCAGAAAAAGATGTGTGATGTCTTAAATGTCGCAATTGCAAAAGATACCAATGTCATAAGGACCTTTAATTGGCGCTCAAGTTGGACATTAAATATACCACCAATCACTTTCTATGAACTCTGAGGATCAGAAGTGTCCAAATGATTGTTTGTATTGTAAGGGAGGAGAAGACCTAGGAGTATTTTTAATATTTTAAAATTCATGCCAAACTGACACTGGGTTCGGTATCTCATTTTAGACACAATTTCAAAAGACATTTTTTTTAAACGCAATTCAGGCTTCATTTGGTAGTAACGCAAGAGAAATGATTTGGCTTGCAGATAGTCCCTTGGAAAATTTTTTAAGCTTTAAAAACGCATTTAGGACTGTCCCCAGAAAATTTTGTTATTCAAGTTGTAAAACGTAATTTTGAGATACATGTTGACATGTTAGAGGAGGAGGTGGTTGCTCTAACTAGGAAATGCTTTTTAAGCTATAAGATCTACGCTTATGATGCTGGGGGTTCTCAAAATAGGAGATGATTTGGGAGTTCTTATTTTTTTTTACAATGAGACTAAACGCCACTACAAATTTTCTTTGAGTTTGCGCGAAGGAGATGGAAATTTAGGAGTTTTCCCTTTCTAAAACACATTCTAAAGTTCTCTTTGGCAATAGTAGACAAGAAAAAGAGGTTTCCCAGGGAAAACTGTTTGCAATCGAAGTCTAAGAAACATTACTTTCTATTTTGTTTGGTACGACGGCATAAGAAGCGGGAAAGTGGCTGCTGTCCACCCGTGAATTTTTAAAATCAAAATCCTGAAAATGAACTCTGAAACCTTGCCTCCCCCTCCCCCCTCATAGAATTTAGTCCTAAATCCGCCTATGTTCAGAAGCTCTCTCTTCTAAGTCGAAATTTTGTCCTGCTACAGATTCAGTTTATCGTAGTCCAGACATGTTTTCCCGTATGTGATTCTGAGATGAAAAGTCTCGTATAACGATAACTAACTATAGACCAATAAAATATCTTGCCAACTGACAGCATTTAGTTGAATCTGTCACAACCAGTGAATACTACGAGAGTGCACGGAACTTTTGGGGCCCGTCACAAATGACTTTTACGGACTCACATTTATCTTGTTCATCCCTACGTCCCTACATATATTTCACCCCTTATTTAAAAAATCTTGGATCGGACCTCCTTCAGGCTCGAAACCAGGTCTCTTCTCTCCCCCCCCCCCCCCACAGCATGGCCCAGCATTTATAGCTGGGTTGAAGCCGCTTTGTCTAATGGTGCAGGTCCCTTCGTTTTTTGTTAATAGACGTACAAGTATAAATTTTTAACGCTCTTTTTGCGTCCCGGGCCCTCTTTCAGGCCTCGTCGGACCCCAATTTTTCTGGCCCCCTCTCGTTTCTTCAATGCAGAAGCCATGGCCCACGGAGCTCTAAAAACTAGAAAGGAAGTTGCTATGAGAGGAAAACATACGCACGTGTGAACTTCGGCTGTTTACTTTGGTCCCTGCTTAGGATGGAAAAAAAAAACTGTTTCCAAACGCTTTTTTCACATAGAGTATGCGAATTACATGTTTTTTATTCTGACACTTTAAAGAATGTTTGATGTGAATAAAATGTACTAAGTTCAATAAAAAATTGCTTAAAGTGGCCCAGTCGGGGATCCCCGACTAGCCGACCTGGCCAGTCCGCCCCTGGAGGTAAGCATTATCAAGGTATTTTCAGTAAGTTACCGCCCTATAGCCAGGGCTAAGGCAGAATTACATGAAATACACCAACCAGCTCAGTCGTTCCACCCGAGGACTGCAGTTTCATGCTTATTAGCACTCATCAGCTCGGCATAGGAAATGACTGAGCTGGAGGTGGGAAACCTCTTAAGGAAGCCAAGAGTGCCAAAAAAAAATGGTAGCTAATATAGAATTAGCTATGACTAGATGAGTGACCGAAGCAATAGTTCGATTCAACTCGAAGCCTCGGCTGGAATGACTGAGCTGGCGGCGTATTTCATGTATTGATTGGTGCCTTAGCCATATCTATAGGGCGGGTAACTTACTGAAAAATACCATGCCTTGCCTTCAATCTTCAAGTTGAACCAAACCATTGCTTTGATCGCTCCTCTGGTTAGTGCTAATTCTATATTAGCTACTAGTTTGTTTGGCACTCTTGGCTTCCTTAAGAGGTTTTTTCACCTCCAGGCTCAGGCACTTCCTATGCCGGGCTGATGAGTGCTAATAAGCACGAAACTGCAGTCCTTGACTGGGATGACTGAGCTGGTGGTGTATTTCATTGTCAAGGTCAATGCTCAATTTATCAGAGTCACACTATATCAATTCATCCTCAGCAACATTTTATGTTTTCTTTTCAGCAGTAGTAAAAGATTTTTCGGGTTGAAAATACAAACCAAATATATCAATTCTTCATTTGACAAAAAAAGAATGCCTTTCGTACTATATATAGTTGCGATTCTGGTTATCTGAGCTATGACGTAGACAATGTTTACCTCTTTTGGGGAAGTTTAGTGGAAAAGAGATGTGTTATTGGGGTGGATTTAAGTTGGGATCCTGTTGACAAAATTACTAAGAAAGTAACCCAGCTCAATCCAATGACTAACACCCTTCCAAATTACGTGAAAATTGTCAAGGACATCGCTCAAACTAACCAAACCACACTATACCAGTGGCGGATTTACTAGGGGGGGCGCGGTCAGGGCGACCACTCCCTCCATGACCCTCATTTTCTGAAATCAACAATATGGAATTGCAGAAATCACTAGCAATCGCTACTATTTTTAATCTAGTAAATTCCATAAATTTGCTTTAAATTAATTTTAGACAGTTAGTTAGTCAAGGATGGACCAGCGTTACCCACTTTTTAATTTTAAACCAAAGCTTGTTTCAATCCTTTTTTTTTTTTTTTTTGAACTTATAAATTATTTGTAAATATGTCTTTTCACCTTTTTCTTCCAGAACTGCACAGTACTGGTACGGCTACAATCCTTGAATAGACCATAAATCCGCCCCTGCACTATACCAATAGTTTTTACTATAGCTTAAGTAATTCACACAACACTTAATATCCACATGAAACCTATAATTACACTATATGACCAAAAATATTGGGACTCTTTCAAAAATTTACATTTTGAAGGATTTCTCGAGAAATAAAAGACCAATTGCTTTGTAACTTTTGTCACATAAAAGGTATGTTCTAGCTGTCATTTTTCCATTGAAAGTTATATCACCCATGCATTTAAGAGACCAACAACAAATTTTGGGAAACAAAAATGTTTTTTGATCATTGTTCATCGTAAATAGCCGAGAATAAGCTGCAAATTTCAGAAATTAGTTACGCTACTATGTACAATTACTTTACGGACTTTCGAGAAAATATCACTGATATTAAGGAAGATATAAGCATTTCTTTTGTTCTGAACTACAAATTTTATTTGAAGCTTTTTAGCTCAAAACACCCAAAGTTTCCCATCAAAACTTACCAAACTTTCAGAAAACTTGACTGAGAGAAGTATGAAACTAAAATTTGAAATTTAAATGTTGAAAATTTGATGAGATATGAATGTTTAAAGCAATTAATTTTTCTGTGCGCATGCATGAAAAATAGCAATTTATAACTTTCATAATCTAAACCGAAACTAGATTTTCCAACCTATAGTAAAATTTCAGTTCAATATCTTAAAAATTAAAAAAGTTATCCGCTTTATAACAAACTGAATTTGAATAGCTCATGGGCCGACTATGAATCGTGAGAGATCATTTGCAAATAATCCATTTTATCATAAATCACACTGAGCGATTGCATGCAAACTTGCGAACTTCCCCTAACAAGTCGTCGCCTATCCAAGATCTATTCAAATTGGGCTCATTATATCGCTGATAACTTTCGGGAGTTTTTAAGATATCGAACTGTATTGTTTTAGTGAGTTGGAGAATCTAGTTGGTGTTCGGATTATGAAAGTTATAAATTGCTATATTTCGTGTATGCACAGAGAAAAATTAATTGCTTTAAATATCCATATCTTATCCAATTTTCAACATTTTAACTAGAAATTTTAATATTATACTTCTCTTGTGTGATGTCAAGTTTTCTGAAAGTTTGGTAAGCTTTGATGGAAAACTTTACGCATTATGAGCCAAAAAGCTTCAAATAAAATTCGTAGTTCTGAAAGAAATGCTTATATCTCCAGGAATATCAGCGATATTTCCCCCAAAGTACGTAAAATAATTGTACATAGTAAGGTAACTAATTCCTGAAATTTACAGCTTATTTTCAGCTATTTATGATGAATGACGATCAAAAGACATTTTTGTTTTCCTCAATTTGTGGCTGGTCCCTTAAATGCATGGGTGATATAACTTTTTATGCGACAAAAGTCACAAAGCAATTGGTCTTTTATTTCTCGAGAAATCCTTGAAAATGTGAATTTTGAAAATTTCCCAACACTTTTGGTCATATAGTGTATGTATGACAATCAAGGGAAGCAATAAGGAGAGGCGGTGGTAGAGCTCTTTAAGTAGGACCCCTGTCGTTACGCCGTATTGCAAATCTTGCATGTTAATATGGCTAATATCAGTGATTTGGTGCCAGAACGCCATTCTGGTACTGTTTTCAGGAAAAACAAATTTTCCTTTGTTGTAAAATGGGTCATGACTGAGATTCAGTTGGCATTCAGGAAGTTAAAATTTTATGAATTCAGCCGATATTTATATAATTTTATGAGTGAGATGGAAAACAGAGTGAAAATTCTAACTGTGGTAGGTAGTGTTCTCATTTATTTAAGATTATTATTCAGATATTAAATTTTCCATGTTCAACTTGATTATGATTTTCTTTTTCTGCTAATGTGTGTTACTTGAAGCATTTAGTTGTTTGATACAGTGCTTTTATTAAAAGGCATCTTTGAAATTAAAACACTATAGATATACTTCCAATACCTTTTTTAACAAAGAACTGTTTTCAAAAAAACTAATTTTAATGAACAAACATAAGCAAACAAAAATGTTAATGAATGATATACATTTTTTTCTTTTTTTGAATTATTATAAATTAACATTTGAGACATTTGACAATATCTACTTAAATTACGTAATTAGATTGTTAAAAAGTTCAAAAATGTTTAAGGATGAGATTAAAAAAATATAAAACATTTGCAGATCTTGCACAATATTCATGATTCACAGTATGCAAGCAGCAATACATTCATCAACTTTTCATTCAAGAAAAATAATTTCTTGAGTTTTCTCAGTCTTACTTTACATGGAAAAAAATATAATTACACTAAGATCACTTGGCACTTTTTATACGTTCGAAATTGCAAGTCTAAGTTTCATAATTAAATTACATTAGAAATATCTCAAGTATTTTACTCATAGAAAACTTTAAGCATTCAAAACTGCTTGATATGATGTATTTGACTTGAAGAACTTTTGACATGATTAATGTGTCTAAATTTAATTACAAAATGATCGAGATTTTGTTCGAGACATTTCGTCAGCACTGACTGGAATGTTATTAAAATTTAATAACTCTAAGCTTACTTCTAAATTAGCAATATTGCAGGAAGAATTTAAATCACATTTTTTTTTAAATACCAGAACATCTGGTATCACATTGGAAATAGGAAACTTGCCTTAAGTAGCACTGGGACTTGCAACTGATTCATCATCAGCATGACAGTTTAGTAAAAGGCAGTTACAAGTTGTGATCCTTTGGAATCGAAATCACTATGTTAGTTCGTCGGTGTTATATCACAAGGCTATATACATCAGTATTTAAAAAATAAAACGTTGATCCTCTGTCAGTATCTTCACCTCCAGCGTTCTCTTTCCTTTTTCATAGGTTCGGATTTGTTAGAAGAGTTAGTAAAAGAGGGAGTCCTTCTCACTGTGGGGATTCTGGTACCAGATCCACGACCTGATGTTTGAGAAGATGCGCTGGGGGTTCTCTGGCGAGCCCCGTTAGAACCCATTTTTCTCGCCCTGTAACTATCGATGTTGTCACCGGACAGGTCACTGGCGGCTCTGCTCGGTGGACGACTCGATGGCCTGCTGGGTGGCCTACTTGAAGGTCGACTTCCAGCACGATTAACGGAGCCTATGAACGGTAATCAAACATGTAGTTATATTACATCCGAGCAATTCAATTCCACAAATAACTGACATTTTGATTTTAAAGCAAAAGATTAACCCCGTCAGACCTCGCGTCCGGTACACCGTACATGAACTTTAAACAGCTGCTAATCATTTAATAATTGATTAAATTACTGGGTGTTTTTGTAGTTGACTCTTTACATTCTGCTTAATATTATCTGTGAAAGGATTTTTCGTAATTGACTAAATTACTTGATTTTTTTTTTTTTTTTTTGTAGTCGACCCTTTACATTCTGCTTAATAGTATCTGAAAGGATTTTTCGTTTTGGGATTGATATCATAAACATATAGAGTAAGAACTCATGAGTGCCAGACCTACATCATAGTATAAAGGCTCAAAGTTTTCTCTGTAAGGACGTCACAGCAGGTAAGAAAGGTTCACTATTATTTAAGCTGAGTTGCCCTGGCTTTGGCAGGAAACAGGTAGCAAAGTTGCATCAAAAACTGAGTCATTCCATGTCAAGTGACCTCGTCGTCTCCACCCGACCATCTCCGATTTGAATGAAATTTTATAAAGGTGCAGACATGCCTTTGAAACTCACCTGTACAAATTTTCAGCTTGCAAGACCCAAATCCCGAGGATCTGGGATCGCAAAAAAAGGGGGCTCCAATATGGCGGATCAGCTTTAAGAAACAAATATCCATGTTTGGCACGGTTTCCCATTGGAGGCCATTTTGGAACCCACTTTTTTTTTCTTTTTGGGGTAGCCTAGATTCTCATAATTTGTGTCTTGGAAGCTGAAAATTTGCATAGGTTATTTTCAAAGGCATGTCACCTTTGTAGATCGTCCTCCAAATCGGAGATGGTTGAATAGGGATTGTCAGGTCACATGACATGGAATGAACCCATGATGTCTAGCTTTTTGCATCAATTTTACGCACCTCTGCTACCTGTTTCCTGCCAAAGCTAGCGCAACTCAGTTTAATTAATAGCGAACCTGTCTTACCTGCTGTGATGTCCTTATGCAAAAATTTTTTGGGCCTTTATACTATGATGTATATCTGGTACTCATGGGCTCTATAGGGATTGGGAGATAGAGAGTGGCTAATTTTCCAACCATGGATTCTCATCACAAAAGTGAGGTTTTCTTTCTGATTTTTTAAAAAATATACAACCTTTTATTAATCATTTCAAATGCTTTTATTATGTTTTAGTATTGTTTAGAGAGAATATTTTACAGTGAAATTTGTTTGATATTTCATAGGTTTTTTATCTGAAATATTAATTTCAAAAATCAAAAGTTTGGAATATTGGAGGAAGCATAACTCTTTTAATTTTTTGCCTACAAACTTGAAATTTTGTGTATAAGATACTCTTTGCCATATAGCAAAGTGTATCAAATATAAACATTTTTGGTTAAGTATTTCATAATTTTGACTGAAGGGGCTAAGTACAGTGAAACAAATCCCAACAGTATTGTTAGGCAGGTGTTATTATATTTTGTAACATTCAATGCAAAATAAAACATCATGCAGAAGAATTTCCCCTGAATTGTTGTATATTTTAAGCTGAATTTCATGCTGTATTTAAATTCCTAACATGCAATTGAGAATTTTTTTAAAAGTTGTTAAAAACATGGTAACTAACGGAAATGCTACTTTCATAATTGTTAGTCAGTTACCATATTTTTAAAATTAAAAATCCTACAAAACATATTATAGCATTAGATTCAGCTTAAAAAATACAATAACCAAGGGGAAAAGATCTTTTGTACAATGTATATTTTGCATTAAATGTTACAAAATATTTACTGTTTTGCTTTTAAATGTAGTTCAGTTTGCTGTGGAATTGCCCATTTACAACTAAACACAATGAAATTGAGAAATAGTTCACATGTATTTCACTTACCTGGCGTTAAACGATTTGGTGTTATTCGTGACTTGGCTGATTTTGATCCAAAACTGCTATCTGCATCACTATAGGTTGCACTAAAATCACTGCCAGAATCATGGCTTCTTTGTTGCCTCATTGGTACACTACGTTCACTCTTTTCTCTTACCTATATCCATGTAATTTAAGAGTTTTACACTAATTTCGGTACAAAATTTAAAAAATCTTCTGCTAGCATTTAAGCAATGTAAACATGAATCAAAAGGAAAAAATATAGGTAAATAAGTACAAAGTTACTGGATATAATTCATATATGAGACAGAGAGAAACAAATGAAGGTAAATGGCATAAGTAAAAAATAAATTTAAAAAAGAGCAATAAAACAGATTGTTTTTTCTGTCCTTTACAGTAGTTATCTCCAAATTTCCATTTTTGTTGCTAACACTTCTTTGCTTCTAGGTGCTACATATCAATGACAATGCTTAACACTTCGGTAATTTTTTAAGTATAATAATTTGAGTAACCATGCTTCATTAACTGTGTGCATATGTGCAATGGCTATAATGTTCAAAAAATTGCAAGGCTTTGGTGATTAAGACTGAAATTTCATAAATATGCACTCATGATGCCAATGAGTTAAGAAGCAGCATTCAATTAGTAGATAGCCTAAAATTACTGATTAATTCCAAAATCTATGCTGCAAAGTAATTCAAAACATTCATTTTCACTTTTAAATTGTTCAATCTCAAATTGAACTTTAAAAAATGAGTGCTCATCACAGCTCAGAAATTTTATTCATTGTTAAATCTCTTGGACTCACATTTAATTCAATTAATACAATACAGCACTTAATAGTTTCTTTTCCCACGAAGTTATAATTATATACATATATATAAAGGCATTTACTGAATAAGGTCATCATTATGTTATTTTCCATTTAACTATGCATTTCGAAAATCAAGAAAACATTTCAGCTTTCTTGTATCTTCGAATATAAGAGTTCAATGTGAAAATAGAATTAGGTTGACCAACTTTCCTCTTTTAAACTGATTCCTTATCACAGCAAAGCTTTTATAGAACCATGGCCCCACTGAATACTTAACGGCCGTGGCAATCGCTGAAACTCATGGCAACAAAGAGGGCGCCACTGGCTACCCCTGTTTTTGTTTCCACTTGGCGTGATTGTGAGCGTTGGCGCTTTGGCATCTGTGAATACGTGATTTCTCGACTTATTATCGGGCGTACGTCATTTGACGAAAATTTTAATTTCAAAAGAAGGAATGAAGAGAAATAGTGCTGAATAAACATTGTATTACAAAGGTGAAGAGCATTTCTTATTGTTATTTTAATATCATATCAAAAATTACGCCTAAAAAAATTTAACTAAACACAGAAAACATATGATTTTTTTTAATATTAATGCGTAATTCTTAATATATTTTTTTCAAACTTTTTTTTTTGTTGTTGTTGAAAGCTTTGCAAATAATTTTCAAATTTTTTATTGAAAATCCCCTGGAGTTTCCTTTTTGGATACAACAGTTCTAAGATTGATGATATATGGCAGGCAGCCCTCATTTCTAATTTTACATGCTCATTTACATGCGAATTTTTTCTGCTCATAAAATTACATCGAAAATAAAAAAAAATAAAAACACGCTCCGCAATCTGTAAATACATTCATTTCTCAAAACTTGAGAGGGTCATTCATTGCCCCTTTTGACCCTGATGGGGATTAGAGGGGGGGGTATAGGAATTTACGTTACCAATTGCCATTCTTTTTACTCGTAATGTAGTGTATATTTTACAACGAACAGAATTTAATTAAAAATGTACGCTTGGGAACAGGCTCGACATTTAAAAATTCGCGGAGGGGGGGGGCAAAGGTTTTGTGTTCGGGGAAAAACGGGGGAAAGTTCGGGAAAAAAATTAGGCATTTTGCTCGTATTTTGAAAAAATACGAGCAAAATGCCTAATTTTAGTATGTTTGCAAAATTTAGTGGAGTTATAATTGCCCCCTCCCCCCCCCCCCCGTGATATCCCCACTTGACAGGCCTGGTTAGGAATATTCTTTTTCAAATGAAGAAGAACAATAGAAAAGTTAAAAATATGATGGCAATTTAAGAAAATGAACCATTAACATAATTTTAAAAACATTTAAAATCAGAGTGTGACTAATACATGGTTCTACGACGGGTCCGTGATTCTCGCACCAATATTTTACGGACACCAAAATAATGTCATTTATCTTTTTCCCCTTCCATTTTTAGCACATCTCATGTTATAATAACTTTAGTGTAGATTTTAGTAGTATATTAGTGCACTATACGCATAGAGATGCACAAACGTTTAGTGCACAAGAGCTATTTCGAAAAAGTGCAGATTTTTTTTCCTTACAAAAGGAAATTCATAGCATAATCAAAAAATAAATAAAAATAACATGGAGCTAGAAAAACTTTCATTTTCCCGAAGCTTAGTTTTTAATTAATTTTTTTAAATGTCCGATTTTGAAAATAAGGCGTGGTCTTTATGACGTCACAAATGATGTACTTTGGCGCATCTGTCTACCGCGTCTCTACGTTATGATGATCAAGAAGCGAATTACATGTTGCACTCTACGCTTACTATCAATCATATAGTTGCCAACACTTGTGAGTAAAGAAACTAATTGAATATTGTGCTCTGTGAGTGCCATAAGTGAATGGCATTTCATCATTTGTGATGTCATCGGCAGAAGCGTAAACAATGAAAGCGCACCGATTAATGCATTTTTTTTTTAAATATTAAACTTAGTCAAGCTATTTTAAAAAATGGTCAGATCCTATGATTTTAAAAATGTTCTTTCAAAAAAAAAAAAAAAAAACCCTTGAAATTTCGGAAACGACCCTGTTGCTTCACACTCTTTGAGCATCAAAAAAATGTATATATATTTATATACACCCATTCCTCTTTTTATGTAATGAATAGGGACCGCATAAAAAATCGTGTAAAAAAATGCTTCAAACTTCACCAGTAGCTTTAAAAAGTTTTCGCAACTGAGTTAAAAAATATTTTTTTATGCGGTGGATAGGGACTGCATAAAAAAAGTCTCACGTAGAAAATACCCAAAATATTGTATTTAAACGAAATCAAAATAAACCAAGCGATGATAATTTTGCCGACTCCCGAAAAATTTCCCGAATTAAGAAATTTTTGGAAAGTCACAGTGACTTCCCATCGGATGCCTCTGTCGGCCCTTGATGATACTACCACGCACTCGTTTGATAAATAAAATTCAAATTCGGATTGCAAGTGAAGGTGAAATAATTATTCTCCCATAGTCACTTCTTTCTTTCTTTCTTTTTCTTTTTTTTTTTTTTTTGTTCTTTCATAATAAATTTCGAGTAATCTTGGAAAAAACTTCGAGTTATTTAGAATAATTAGAATGGAATTAAAGATAAAAAAGTCGGGACTTGATAAAAACTTCGAGTTATAGTAAATATTTGAGTTATCGGACTTCGAGTTATCGCAAATCGACTGTATTTTTAAGAAAATCAAAATATTTAGCGATGTAAAATCCGGTATACATTGAATTCTAGTCATAAAAAACTATTTTCTACACTTGAAAAATGAATGAGAAAGGAGCTTTGAACTAGAAACTTTGAAAGAAATTTGATCGCCAAGTTTGCGAAAATTAGGATATGAATTTTCTGTTGGAAAAATAAAATACACACACACAGTAGACCGTCAAGAATCCGCAGGAGTCTAAGATCTGCTTACAAATTTTTGTAATCTTGTTCTAATTGCAGCTCTAAATATCTAGCATTTCTTAAAATAAAAAAAGGGTGGGGAGGGGGGTAATTTTCCGTCATAGGTACGTAGCGGTGCATTTTTTAAGCTGGCGATTAGTTTCAATTTTATTTATTGTCAGGGACTATTTCAAGTTACATATAAAGTACTTATTTGGCGATACCATAAACTATTTTGTCTTTTTAAAGACTTATAAGCGAAGCAAGCCTAGAAACAAGATCAAAAAGTCCATTAAAATAAAAAATAATCCTCTGAATAATTAAGTTTCTCCATTAAGCGTAAAATAATTTGGCGGTGTATTTCAACTTTAGATGCTCCATTTACGCATTAAATAATCAGCTGAATAACATTACTGATTCGATTCGAATTGGTTGATTCGGTATATTTCTGAGCATCTTGCGAAATATTGATGGTTGTTTTCTGTTTCATTTATTAATTAAAATAAACAAGCTTTCAAACTTGTCGTTGATTGGTTGATGCAACCGTGGCTTGTGGCGCCTCCTTGCAGTCAGAATGGGCAAATATGAAGTTTTGAAGTTTTTCCATCTAGTGTGGCCATGTTCAAGTACAGAAATAGTTGCCCCGGTTTAACACAGGAAAGTCAAAAATTGTCAAGGCCTGGTAAGCGCCAGCGCATTCAGTGGGGCCATGATAGAACACATTCAAAAAAAAAAAAAAAAACACAGACTAAGTTTTCATCTTTTTTTTTCAAAGTCCCTACTTCAAATGGAAATGAAAATATTGCACTTAAATCATATGGTAGTGATGAAGAAAAATATATAATACATCTATAATTCTTCAAATAATGAAAAAAAAACCTTTTGAATAATTGAAGAAAATTTTTGTAAAAACATATGCAAAAAAACTAAGACTAAATTTTAGTTTCAGAAGGACGTGTATAAACATGGAAAAATTTTGGTTTTAAAAAACTTTAAATCACTTACACCACGGTCACTCTACATTTATAGTAGGTAATGTTAGATCTATTTCTAACAAATCTAAAGAAGTTCTTCTGACCTTATATAGAAGTTTGGTAAGACCTCATTTGGAGTATGCGGTTCAGTTTTGATCTCCTTATCTTAAGAAAGATATTAATGTATTGGAAAGAGTTCAAAGGCGAGCTACAAGGCTAATAAATGGACTTTCTCATTTAGACTATGATTCCAGGCTTAGAAGGCTAAAAATGTACAGTCTTGAGCAAAGAAGAGACCGAGAAGACATGATTCAGTTGTTTAAATTTATTAAAATGAAAGATGTTACGGGGCTGAAGTTCAGCACCGAAAACAGGACAAGGGGTCATTGTTTTAAGCTATTTAAATCTCAGGCTAACATGAATATTAGGAAAAATTATTTTAGCAGGGTAGTGGAACCTTGGAACAGCTTACCGGAAGAAGTGGTAATGAGCAAGGGAGTAGATAGTTTTAAGAGGGCCATTGATCATTGGGGATTGTAAGTTGACTAGGACCAGTCTAGCTGGGCCCAGAGCCTGTTGCTGGTCGTCATTTTTGTATTTGAATAGAAAAAGGTTCCTTGGAAGAAAATTTTTAACTGCTGTAATTAAGCAGCTTGAACATTACTTATTCCCCTATCTTTTTTTAAAAAGACGAATTCCTGATTTTCTTATTTTAACCTCAAACCAAAATAAGGAATCCAATACATGCAGGGGTACATGCACTGGATCCCCCCTTAACAAAAATGAGATTCCTCTTCAAAAAAAAAAAAAAAAACACCAAAAAAAACAACTTCCTAAAAATTTCAACAGAACTAACCCCATGACCCCCTACTTGTATGTATTTACAGTAAACATTTTAATCCCTAGATTAGCATTAGTCTTTGTGAAACATGAAGATTGTCCTTCATTTTTTATTGAATTAATTAGAAAATAAAAGCAATTTTAAAAGAATCAAGATAGAATAGAAAAAGCTTTGTTACCCATTGGAAGACAGGAATACGTGATCCCTCATCAGAGGGCACTGGATTATAAAAAGAAGGCTCAGGAGTTTTAACAGGAAGACATCGTAGAAGAAGACAAGGAGCTGAAACAAGTAAGTGGCTTCTCGTCACCAAAGAGTCCCCAAGAGTAGTTAATAAGACGATAAATTTAGGTTTTAGAAAATGTGACATGCGTTTCAGAATAGCATGCATGAAGCAGAGGAAAATCGTGCACTATGCTAAATTTTAAAGCAGAAAATAGAAAACACAGGGAAAAGGAAGAACCAAGTGCATTATTTAATGCAATGTCAATCAATGCTGTGCTGTAATTACTCAGAGTTGCAATCTACCAACTACAGTAATCACAAAACTAAGTCAATATATTGACAAATCTGCATTTATGGTATGTGCAGTGTAACAAATTTATACATGCCATTCATAATTATTTTTCTTGCATGAGGCTGCAATACAGAAAGTATGATTTAGCAATCACAAAATATTGAACACTTTGAAAATAAACTTGCATTCATAATGCCTTTATTTATCAATGCACACTATAAACATGCACATGTTATGAAAATAATTTAAAAAGGAACTATACAATATTATTTCCTTTCAATAAGAATAAAAAATTTTGCTCCAGTACTTTTAATAGCTTCAGTTTAAAAATTGAAATCTTTCAGGGACAGTAATTATCATACAGTACACAAGATATGAAAATTTATGGATGTATTTAATGAAGATCTTTTCATAAATACCTCAACTACGATAAAGCAACAAGAAAAGATTATTCCAAACTGCTTGGTAGAAAATTAGAGAATAGATGCAAGTGTAGATTACCCAATTCTCTCAACTAAGCCTTGAAATCATTTTTTTAATATCTGGCAACTTGTTTTTCCAATAAAAATTTCTATTACTTCAATGCTCATATTATTTCTCAATATGGTAGTAATACCTAAATACTTAAGATATTTTGAAGGAAGTTATTTTTAGAATGTTTTATTGCAAGTGCTTTCTTATTTGTGATTTTAAGCAATAAGTAGTTGCAAGTGTGCAAAGACATGTACATTGGTATGAAAAATTCAAGAATGGTAGGAAAATTATACTTCTTCAAAAAAGTAGGCAGAAATGAATTGTCAAATGCATGTACTATGTCATACATAGTTGAGACAGTTAAAAGTTACCTGTATTGCTTACATTAATCACTATATTAGTTATCTTTCTTCCAAAAAAACATACAGTACAAACATTTTTTATTCCATACTTACGCTACTCTTAATTATTTTCAAAATTAGTAAAATTAATTGTTTTGAAGTTATTTTTAGTTCAAGATTTAGCTATATGGCACATTCCCAGAATGTGAAAAAATTAGAATATCAAGTTTAAAAGCACATGTAAGTAAAACTAATTTGCAGACATGTTTTGGGATTACAAGGAATCAAATTAACAATGGTATCTTGAGCTGTTACCCTCAGGATATAAGTAATTAGAATGACTGATAGAACATACACGAAAAGCTATTGAGAATGCCAACTTTTCACTTCCGTTAAAAATTGAAGATCTCGTTAAAGTCTGGAATCACTATCCATAATCAATTATTTTTGCTAAAAACTTCTCGCCAGTTGCTTTGTAATATCTCTACAGCAATGAAGTGAGGATGGTGCAATGGACCTCATTTTAAAGAATAATATTTTCAAAACTACCGCACATATTTCAACAAGTGATACATGAATGCAAAGATAAATAAACCAAGTTTTTCAGTAAGAAATGTTCAGTAACAATGTTCTATCTCCTATAGTTGCACAGCATATATCCAATTTGTTTTCCGTTTTGCTTCAGACGTTTTGTTGTATCTCACTGTCAATGGGTCCTGATACTACTCAAATGCATCTGTTAATGATTCGGTTTGCAGCATGAGTGCCTTCTTGAAGTTCTTTTGAGTGTTTTCGGCATTGGTGGTTTATAAACTGTGTCTTTGACCCAACTTCATGAGAAGAAATCACACGGCCTGTGAGACAAACTGGATTACAGATGAGATGTATGCTGCGCAGCAAGAGGGCACATCGAGCTATTGTAACTGAAAGTCATGAGTCGCTAATTGTAATGTGTGCAGAAGTTTTGAAAATATGATTTTTTGAAATGGGTACATCATCAATTCACGGAGCACAACATAAAAAGATATTGAATCAACTCTCATGCATTTCACTGGGCAAAAATCCTGCCTGCATCTTTTATGATTAATCACAAATGCTCTTCTGAGAATATCCTTAAATTGAAGAAACTTTTATTTCTTCTTTTAACATCTAATGGTTCATGACAAGATACATTTTCTCCATTTAATGTATAACGGATCACATAACTGCAAGGTGGATAACCAACACTTTTTACATTGCAAAATTGTCTTCAGAATTTTTGAAAAGTTGACTGCCTAATCAATTTTTAGCAACACTTGGACAACTGAAAAATATTTGCATTAGCCAACTATGTGCAAAATTTGGGGGGTTGAGAGATACAATATGCTTAGTACCCAAAATGCACATACTGTGACAATTGACATTCGGTTGCTTCAGAATTCTATCAGCACAAATAAGCTTCAGCTTTTCCTTTACCTTTCATGTTAAGTACATTTCATGTAGTTTTCCCAGTTATCTTTCAGTTTTACATACCAATGTACATCCATAAGTACAAAAGATGATTTACTCACAAATTTTTATAATATCATAGCTTTGCCAACTGTGAATACAACACAGAGCTGTGAATGACAGGAAGCAAAATGCATGAAAAATGGCAGTGTGCATTAAGAATATACAAGTATATTTCAGCATACATTTCACTCTTTTTTTCAACATGTTAAAATAAATATAAGTTTTTCAGTCTCTTAATCTTGGTTTTTGAAAACCATGCAGCAATGTATAAACTTAATCAGTTTTTGTTCCATGCCATGCTAAAAATTTTAACTAAACACAAAACTTAACATAAACGTCGATAAAAACTGGATGCCCCCCTTTTTTTGGAGGGAGGGGGGGGGACTTAAAACTTGTAGTTTTTTTACAAGGAAAAATTCAGCCAGTTTATTTTATAAGTTGAGATAATTTGCAGTAACATAACTTGGCAATTAAATTAAACATACTTGGTATAAAGTTAGTATATTTTTCCATGCTTTATTCTATAAAGTTTTAAAATTTATTTATGCTTATATTGTTTGGCAGAAAAAAAGGACTAATGAAAATGTTATGCCTCTGCACTCATTCATGATATTATTTCATAAGATACCTTTTTAAAACTATTCTTACATGTGAAACATCTATATCACTATTTTGAGGAAAGCAAAATCTTAATCATCAGTTTTTGCCAAAATGTTCTACAATATATTATTTTGTAGGAAGTAAGCTAAAAAGATTGGAAAAGTTTGATAATTATTATAACAAACCTTTGTGATAGGACCAGTGGCAGGCAATGACATTCCAGATCGGTTAAACGATGAGCCTCCACTTTGAGAAGATTGTGAAGAATTTGGACTGGCTTTAGGTTTGAAAGGTTGAAGGGATTGACTAACCCCTTCGGCTAAAATGAACTGCTCTCTCAGTTCAAGATTGGTTCTGCCCTTAGCTGTATAACAAAACAAAATGCAAGCAACTAAAACATGCAGTTCATGCAAAATAAACATAAACAAGCAACAAAATATATGTAATATAAATGGTTTTAAAATATAATATGTAGCTCTTCATGCAAGCATTATTTGAAAACTGAATACTAAATCTAAAAATCAGAAAGACTGGATTGAATTTTGTCTACGATGCAACTTAAAAATAAAACTAATTCTACAACTACTAAGTCTACAAAACTATTTCATAACTTCAGTTTGAAGGTCTTATTATTAAATTTTATATCATTCTGTTTTAATACATCAGTATCGAAAAAAAAAATGAAGGAAGTAAAATTACTGAATGCGAAATGGAAAAAAAAAAAGGAATCCAGTTTATAATAAGTTAAAAGTTTTTTCTAAGTATGATTTTGTTTTGGTGATGCTCAATCTCAGTACTAGTTAAATATTTAATATGACATTTTATCTGTCATCATTCTGAGAAGAAATTTCTCCAGATAAATAGAAGAAATAAAACACTTAATAACATGCAGAAATGAAAAAATATATACATATCTTTTTCATTTACTACTATTTTATATTAAATATAGATTAATTTTTAAAATTTTAAAAACTTTTTGTTGAAAAATAATTATTTTCAAAAGTTATTAGTAATCTATTTTCTAGAATTGCTATGCTGCACAAGACATGCAAAGTAATTCAAGAGAAACAAAATGAAAGAAATTGATTAATAAATAATTTGTTTACTAACTAAACATGATTAACTACATAATTAATTTGAAACAATTAAACAGTATTCTATTTGAACACTTTTCAAAACAAGTTGGAATTTAAATAGATTATTAGAAAGTCTATAATAATTATTGTAGAGCTTAGTGGAAGAACATGTTTTGTAACAAATGAATAATACTGTGACAATTTTGATTAAAAGTTTTAATTTGCTTCTTTACTTTGCTTCCTCCAGTCTTTTAAGTATGGCTATGGAAATGTAAAATAAGAATTCTGAACAGTTTTTTGAATTTTCATCTGTTTTAGTGTGCAGGCTCCTTTCTTAATCAATTTCTTCATTTTGAGCAGATATCAACCCATTGCTGAGTTTTATTAGGAGTGATAGCAGAGATGTATATATAAAAAGACATATGCTTATAACGGAAATAAAACATGTTCACATTTGGCCAAAAGTAACCATTTCTACAAAAATTTACTTAAGTTGCTAATCCATTAAGCTCGTTAATCATTTTTTCACGTAAAATTTTTATTTCATCATTTAAAATGAATAGTATTTTTGTCATTCTATAAATAATGAAACATAAAATTTGCTTCAAAGTATTACCTCTACAAGGATCGTTCTTTACAAGGAATTCATCCAAAGCAACCCATCCTCCTCCTACACGGACCATGACTGTACTTCGTAAAATTCTAACAAGCCGCAATTTTTGGGATTCTCCAAACTATAGAAAAAGTCATTTTTATAATGAGAGATCATTTTTAAATCTTACATCATCACTACACATCTTTACATCATACAAATTACAACATCAAAACAAATACAGTCGAAACTGGGTAACCTGAAATTTTTAAATCATTTAACTGAGGATCAAACAAGCATTTCATGGAAAGTGATATTGCATTAACAAGGTTTGACTCCACTTGAAAAAGCTTTAAACGCAGAAAAAAAAAATTTCTGAACATTTTTTATCTACACATACATTTTTTTTACAGTATAGAAACACAGCATTAGGAAAAATGAACAAATGAAAAATTTAAGTTTTGTTCAAGAAGTTAGTTGGAAACCATTAAAATATCCTTTTCCTCTTCTACTTAAAAAATAAAATAACAAACGTTTTTAGAAAATTAATTAAAAATCTCGTGACAAAGAAAGCAATGAGAACTTTTATCCATAATTCATTCGTAAAAGTAAAAAATACTTTAGATTGTTCAGACAGTTCAAAATATGAAAAGTCCAAGAACACTCATATGTTACCTATTGCTAATATTCCATGTCTAGAAATATTTATACTGTCAAAATAGATAAATAATCTTAATATTAATGATTATTCTAAATGAAATACAGATAGGACATTTGATAGTTTTTATTAGAATTGAAAAATATGAGAATTTTTCTTTAAGTAGTGAAACTTACTCTATATTTTCCTTCACCAACTTGGTAAACTTTAAATCTATGGACACAAGTACATTGAGCAACTTGTCTTTGAACTTCATCTTGTATTTTCTCAGCTTCAGATATCGGTCCCTTCTAAAATACATTTTTTTCCTGTTATATTCAATTCCTTTTCAGAACAAGAACAAAAAAGAAAAAATAATAAAATTTCTTACTTCGCGATCTGGTCTTAATGTGTCTATGTATTCCTTATGATCTATGAAACCATCACCATTTCGATCAAAAATTTCAGCAACTCTTTCCATTTCTAATCTACTTGTGGGGAATTCTGAAAAGAAACCAACCACTTAACATAAATATGTACTAAATTAAGAGAAAATGTGTTGTTTCACAGTCAGTGCTTTCAAAAAATTAGAAATCATACCTTTCATTAAGATGAACATATTACAGTAAAAATTGTCATCAATCAGAATAAATAAAGCCAGATGCATAGCAATAGCATTAAAGCTAGACATAAAGTTATTTCAAACTGAACTGATTCATCTTTCTAATATTATTTAAATTCAATGAACAAAGAATGTGCATTAACAATTGATATTAACAATTTATTGCTTACTTGATTTCAAAATACCATCAATGAATTCTTCATATGTGACCTTTCCATCGTTATCTTTGTCAATTTTTCGGAATAAATCCATTACTCGAGCTTTTTTGTTGTTCATAAATGCCAAAAACTACAATAGTAAAAGTTGAAGAAAAATTAATTTCAAAATTTTTTACTTTAAAACATTAAAGTTGAGCCTAAAACAAGATGGAAACCTTACCTTTCTGCGCCATTCATCAAAATCAAAGTTTTTGATTCTTTCAAGCTGAAATTTGAAATGAATGATTTATCATTATATTTGAATAATAGTAACTTGGAAGTTTAATGAATTAAATTTTAACTAAACTGTACCTCTTTGAGATAGTTCAATTTATCTTGCAAACGACGTTGTCTTTCCATTGCAAGTATCCAAACGTTACGCCACCTATCCACAAGTTCCCTTGCACGTGGATTTTTAATTTCTGGCTCAAAACTCGGACGACTATAATAAGATCGAAATACAGTATTTATATAAATATGAGTTTTTAAAACTCAATCAAATTTTGAGAACTTAAAAAAAATGAATTACAAAATGAGAAAGATCCTGAATTAAGGCAGGGAGAAGCAAAGGAATGTAAGTGGACTTTTTAAAATTTTAAGTAAAACCTGTACAAAGTTCAAACCCTAGGTTGGCTTTCATTTAAAAGGATTTCAAAATCCTGCTGTATATCAGCACCTACTAGGGCCACTAGTAACATCTTCAACCACAAAACAAATGAGAGTTTCCCCTGCTTTTTGTACTTTTTTCATATTTTATCATATTCAGTAACATGTCTTCCGAAACTCAATGCATATTTTGCATAAGTAAAAAATGCTAAACATTGAAAATATTCAAAACTAAAAGCTTTTGTTATGCAGAAATTGTTTGTTTTGAAATGAATATAAATTTGGACTTCAGCAAGAATAACAACTACATTACATGAAATATTGCCACCTAATTCATATGATTTATCATTATGTTATTGTTTATTGAAAACATTTTCCTCACACTCCCAGTTTAACATATCTAACCTTTATTTTAGCTTCTATGTGTAAAAAAACACTTTAAAATCATATATCATAATTTTTAAATATGTACATCTTAATGAGCTGATGCACTCTGTATGTTATGACCAGAATTTCCTCATCAGACAAGGGAGGGGATTTGAAAGTAATTACATGCATATATATAATCACACCACTAATATAGGCAATCATGGCTCAAAACCAAGGATTCTAAGGGGATAACAACCCTTCTCCCCTCGCTCTACCCCTGTACTTCAGACAACAAAACATAATTTTCACACTAAATTTTTCCTGATCAAATCAACAACCATACAGTTAGCCCTCCCCTCAACAAAAATTACAGGTTTTAAACATTGACTTTTCAAAACTATGCTTTAAAAAGCTGGAGTATAGCAAGAGCTGCCAACTTTTGAAAAACTAAATTAGGGCCATTCCACGGAAAACTAATTTTGTCCCACACGTGACATTTCATATATTTCAAAAAAATAATAATTTAAAAGGATGATGAAAAAAATTTTGTCGCTTAAGAAATCACAAGCGCATGTGTGACTTCTTAAACAAAAACTTTCTTTGAAAATTATTTATTTTTTGTGAAATATAGGAACCGTCATGTGCAGGACAAAATAACCATTTTCAATGGAATGGGCTATATACATATTTTTTTTCAATGGTTTGAATAATTATTTCTAAACTAATGATATATGTTTCCTTTACATTGGAACCATAGCTTTCAAAATCTACAATTTGTTTCGTCATTGCTGTATTAATAGAGCAAAAATATTAACTTATTCATAAGCAAGTTACCAGAGGTTGACTTTGGATGTCCCGCAAGTGACGCATGTAAATAAATTTTATTTTAAATAACAAAATTGTTCAATAAAAATATAATTGTGTCAGGAATATCTTCATATCAAATGTAAAGATTAAAAAAAAATGCTTACCCCTGTTTCATTAAAATATTAAGAGATATGATGAAATGCTAATGAAATTTAAGCGTTAATGAAATTTAAGTGTATTTTTGTCCCACACATGACAGTGGAATGGCCCATTAGTAGCAGAGTTGTTATTGGGGGGGGGGAGGAATAAAACAGCACATTTAAATACGAATGCAACAGAAACGATGAATAATTTACGTTTAAATTTGTAACAGGGCAAGTAATGTTTTACTCTGAAAAAAGTACTAATAATAGAAAACCAAGTATTTTTTTAAACATTAGCTGTGGTAAATTCATCATTTATTTTTAACAGACATTTAGAATTTTACTGTGAAAAGCAATATTATCGAAATAATTGCATATTATCTGCACTTATTGAAAATCTTCCTGCGATTACAAAAAAAAAGAAAGAATATTAGGTTTTGGACACATTGTCGTAGTTCAAGGCTGTAGTTTGTGGAAACTACGATTTTTTCGTAGCAGTTGGCAGCTCTGAGTATCGCAAGCTTTTTATATGTTAAGAGCTAAAATAAAAACTACAAAGCTCCTTTTAACTCATAATCACAGCTTTTCTTTCTGCAGGTTATACCGCATCCAATGTTAAAGGCATTAAATTACGAAGGTTCATATCAAGTAACAAAAACTACAATGTAAATGCTTACAGATTAGCTTTTGGAATTGAAGGAGTTCCTCGTCCGGATTTGCGATCCTGTGCGGACTCATGGCGCTCTCTTCCTTTTTCTTTCGATGGCTGACCTTGTTGCGGCTGTCTCTTTGACTGGAAGGCTTTCGTGACCCGTTCTACATCAGGCTGGCGTTTAGTCATATCATCAATGAAGCCCTACACGAAGAAAATGTATTTTTGAATCAAATGAACAAAATAATCCATTTACAGTGTTCAATTTTAATCGTAAGGTGCAATAAGCTTACCATAATGTATTTGCAAAGAACAAGTCCTGATATGCCAATGCATCCTAAGCTGGCATTTAGAGCAGGGGGTGGGGGTAAAAAAATTATTTTATGTTTACTCAATGGCAATGTGAGAAAAAAAATGGGGGCGGGGGTTAATCAAATCTTGATGGGAGTTTCGTTGTTAAAATGTTAGGGAAATATATTCTTGCTCCAATTTTATAGAGTAACTTAAAATTATCATCAACAAAAAAGTTGATTCAACTAAAATGCCGAAAAAAATTTAATTTCAACAATTATAATGCATTTATGATTCAACTAGAGTGACATAAAAAGTAATAATGGGATAAAAAGAAGTTTATGAATTATTACAAAAAATGAGGGTGAGATTAATAAATTGGATTCAGGGTTCACCCTAGGATGCGGGATTCCCACAATATTTTTCAAAATCCCTCAACAAAAATTCATTTGCATGCAGTTCTCACAAAAGTTCCCCTTAACATTTTGGTTTAGGTTGAAAATCCCATCTTGCACTTTTCCCTAGTGTGAACCCCAGAATTTTCATCTAACTTTCAAACTTGCCTCGGGTGCTCAAAAAACAATGTTGGGGTAGAGAGAAATAAATTTGTGAAAGATAGATTGGAATTGTTTTAATGCATGAATCAACCAACATTACATTCTGCAAAAAATAGAACAAGACTCTTTCCTTTGGATAAAATAAATTTGACGCCACATATGATAGTTTTGAAGAAGTTGATTTTTGTAGTACAATTCTTTGATAATTAGCTTATGAACATATCTGAGGGGTACAATGAAAAATACAGTCAGTCAATTAAAAAAAAGCTAATTTAGAGAAAACACATTTGAATGTTTGATTAGTGGATTTTTTTCCCAATACCATCTGTTTTCAAACAAATATTTCAGCTGACTTGAGGGGTTTTGTACAAAAGATGATAGACTAGTCAAAAAGCAACCACTAGATGACATCATTGTTCTGTTTCTTTAAAAAACTGCCAGACTAAATTTTCCTCTGTATTCTTTATATATTATTGTATCTATATTTTTAGTACATAAATTAGATACCCATAAATGGAAAAAAAAGGGAAAACTTTTATAGCTCAAGAAGTCTATTCTTTCATACTTGTTATCTTTGGATAATTATTTGAAAGTGGATTTTAATTAAAAAAAATTATTAAAATCTAATGTATATACCACTATGGCTTTCAGCAACTAAATCTTCAAAACTTTTATAATTTTTTTCCTTGTAAAGTAGTTTAGGATTTATAAAAGCATCCAAAATTTTTAAGATACCATTTTCAATGTATTCATTTTCCAAACACTACTTTATCATTCATTTGAAAACATTAAATTTTGATGTTTCAACTGAATTATTAAAAAAAAGTATAAAACATAAAAAGAAACCCATGATTCATACCTGATGGTCTGTAATTAGTTGCTCCAGTACAGGTATTTCATCTGGAAGTGGTTCTGCTTCCAATGCTGTAAGTGTGGCTTCAGCTCCAATTAGCCAATTCAACAATTCATCCAATAAATCTAATAGATCTCTCAGAGACCTGAGGTGGTCATTCAGTTTTTGTTCCCTTTGTTTAGCCCACAATGAAACCTAAAAAAGGGGTAAATTTTAAGTTAAATAAATTTATACTTCAACAGCATGATGCAACCAAGTTGGTTATTACTTCTTGATGACTGGAATTTAACTGCTATATGGTTTGCAACCAATTGGTATGTACCAAAAGTATAAGAGGAATGATCTGAGAGCAAATATGGGACTTGCCATCAACTTTTTAGCAAGGAAACAGCCAAAAAATGATTTAATTAATTGCTAGTGCACAAATTATGCAATCATGCAAAAGAAAAATATTTTGAAATAAAGTTTTCATGCATTCCTCTTTTTTTCCCACTGAAGATGTTCAGCTTACGGAAATATACGTTGTAAATATAATAATTGGAATTTTGCTACACAAAATTTTTTTGTTTATAAACTTCCAAAACACTTAATCAAAAGTGAAATAATAAGCTGATAAATAATAAGGGTTGATAAAAAGAGGAATTAAATAACAAATTAATTTTTTAAGGATGAAGAAAGAAAGAAAATTCTTTCAAAATTTTGAATATTAATTAATAACTATTTCAACTAATACTACTTTGATTTGCATCTTTTCATGACCCCCCCTCTCCTCCCCCCCCCCCCCCGAGGGTTTTAAATGAAGCTATTTTCATAACCAATAACTGTTAAATCACAAAAAATGTAGTAAAGTTAAAATTTTTCCTGGTACAAACCTATCTTTGAAATTAGTTGCTCTTTTTTTATTGCTATGCGTTAATTTTTTTTAAAAAATGTACCTTAGATTTTTTTTTTTTTTCAATTTTTTTTCTGAATATTTGAGCAGAAAAATCGACAGTTTACACAAGCTTCAAACATTAAAACTAAAATTAATTTTATGACACATTCTATACAATATTAATTTTTCAAAACCAAAAATTGAACTAATGTATTAAATTCATGATAGAAAGATCCCTACCTCTTCCCACCGAGATTGAATGATAGTGATCCAATGGCGGATCACAGACACCCCATCTGGATGACATTTTTTCAGAATTTCTTGAGCATGAGCAATTGTAGTGTCCTTATTAACTTCTTGTTCAACCATCTCTTTTAGGAAACGTTCGTGATCAGCGATCTGCTGCTTAGTGGTTTCTTCATCATCAGGAAGCGGGCCAGCAAATCTAAGTTTCATTTCAGCATCAGACAACCATTCCAACAACATATGAACAGCTTTGTGAAGCTTTTCAGCCTGAAAATTATTTGCAATTAGTATGACACAACTATTACACAGTTAGATCTTTACAAAAATATTACAATATACTCGATTTCTGTAAAACTTCTCAAGTATAGTTGTTTTTAAAAACAAATATAATAAAACTTGATTCCGGATGGGACAAACGAATAAACATTTTTAGGAAATCAGTTAAAATTAGTACTCAGATGACAAATAAATATGCAGCAGAAAATTAAGCTCGTCACTTCAATGTTTTTTTCCAGGGGGAAAAGGGAATAGTACACTTGATACATTTTACTGAGAAAAATCAACAAAATACATAAATAAATGCATAATCACATTACGTTTCTAAAACCCAAAGGATGAATTGGCCCCCTGATTCATCAAACGAGAGGCCTACAGAAAATAAGATGAAAAATGTGAAATACTGGAAATTTCAAAACAATGCCATGATTAAAAAAATTAATTTAAAAAAAAATCTTCTGTCTATTATGTATTTTAGGATTTGTGAAAAGATAACCTCTCCTCTATTTTAAGTATTTCATTGAGTCTTTTTATTGATATATTTCAGCAAAATATTGGTTCTTCGCATGCAAAAATATTATTATAACCTTCGTGTAAGCTATGAGAAATTTCCATAAACTAACTTAAACTAGGAAAAATGCATTTCCTTTTCTCTATACAGAGAAAAAGATTGCGCTATTTGGTCCTGAAGTAAAATTCTTACAAATATAATAAATGTTTAGAGTAAAGTTATAACTATCCAAGTCTTGTGTGTGGAACTAGGAGTTTATTAAAAAACAAAACATCATTTAAAAACATATTATATACTTTTAAAAAAATAATAATAAGTAATTGTTTTGACCATATGATATAATTTTGTAAGCATCAAAATTTTAGGCTTGTGTAACAGATTGTTACAGATTGATGTATATTTTATTACAAAAAACAAAAAACTTACTTCCCGCAAGGCTTCTTCTAATTTCCGTTGTTTGTCATCAGAAAGATTAGCAACCTCAATCCACATTCTGTCAAGCTGAGTAAGTTGCTGTCGTATATGTTCTGAATCATCTTCGTTAGCAGTTTCTAATAATTCTCTTGCAGTTCGACGAACTGATTCAAGATTGTTTGATCGGTTTTTCAGTTCATCTTGAAAGGTCTAAAAGTTTAACAAAACCAATATAAGCCACATACAAACACGCAAAGAATTTGGGTTCAGTAACAATACAATATCAAAATAATAGGAATGTAAAGATATGAACAAATAGTTATTATAAAATGAAATGGAATACATAAATTATGAAAATTAAATCATGCACTAAAAAGATTAACACAAAGGCTATTACTGCGAGCAATAATTAAGTATAAATATTTACAGTTGTCTAAATAAAACTTAAAACACATTTACAGTGCTGGCCAAATTATTAGACTAACTCTGTTTAAAAAGTAAATTCTTTATTGATTACACAACTATAGACACATTAACGAACAGTGAAATAATTATCTAATATTTAGTATGTATTCCCTTGTTCTTGATGAGCATTTTAAGTCTTTTTGGCATACTTTTCACAAGGTTTACACCATTTCTTAACTTTTTAAAAAAGGAGGTAAAAAATTGTTTATACTCACTATTATATATACTCACATACACATACTACTCACTAATTACCTAAAACTAACTTTAAATATAACAGAACACACTAATAAAAAGAACTAGTGAACTGTTTAAGCTGATTAAGGTTATGTTCCTGGTAGGTAGTTAAACAAAGAACATAAACAAAGCAGACAGTGCTGCCACTTGCAAACATTAAACTATGCTAAAAAACATAATAATCAGTGTACAGTATGTACTGTACTTTAACAGTAAAATAAATAGTATTTTAGTACGAATAGTGTACAAAAAACAAAAAAAAAAAAAAACTCTTTAGTCTAATAATTTAGCCAGCACTGTACTATAACAGAACTGTTATGAAGCAATTTTACAAACCTTGTGTTGATCAACTAAAGCCATGACAGTATCTAAATCACCATGCAGGAGTTGGTTCTCTGACAATGCTTTTTTCGATTTTTCCAGCCAATCAATGAGAGCTTGAACTGCATCTTTAAATTGCCCAGAGAATAATAAAGCTTCTTCAAGCTTTCGTTGCCTGCACAAAAAATTAATAAACATTTAATTATTTAAAATATAAAGAACAAATTACATTTTATTTACGATTAATGCAGATACATTTTCACCATACAAAACTGATTTCTTTCAAAATAAACAAATGTAACTCAAATTGAATAACATTTCAAGCATTGGAATTAAATATAACAACAAGAATAAACTCATTAAGTTAAACACAATATTTTGTACATTCATTAAAGTAACATTTGATAGCAATAGTAGTACATTTTAAGCTCTGCATTGAAACATGATTTGAATAGGTATTTTAACAGTTAAAAATCTACTCTGAGAAATATATATATATATATACTAGCTTTTACCCGCGGCTTCGCTCACATTAATCTAGATTATTTTAATCGATTCATGTTAATGGTCAACATAAGCATATGTCAAATCGTTACCAAAAAAAGGTTTGTCTCCAGTTTCACCGACATTTCAAATTTCCTCCCCCCCTTTAATATATTAAAAGGATGATTAAAACTGAAAAATGGGAGGGAGGGAGGGGGCAAATGAAATGTCGGCGAAACTTCACTGTTAAAACTACAGGTTGTACTTGGCACTTTTCAAGGGTGAAAAGCTTGTTCACCAGCGGCACCCTATACGGTGCCGAAATTGCACCCTTAACACGGGAGAAAAACTGGCACCCTCAAAAAATTTAAGAAGTAACTAAGTATAATACTAATAACTAGCTTAAACATTTTGTTATGCATATCTTTGAAAAAAATATATATTGAATTACTGAATACGTAATTTTGACATTTATCGTCCACTACATGTAGTGTCTACAACATGTGGTAAATCTTGAACAATGCAAATAAAGTTGAACTCGTTTTATAATCTTTCTCCTCTCTGCTATACTTCGTTTCACAGTAAGTTGGCACTGAAGGGAAAGCTAGGCGAGCCGAATTGCAGCCGTTGTCAAGGAAACGAGGTTACTTTGCGCAGGGCGCGTGCCAGTCAGCGGCGCGACTTGCCGAATTTGGCGAGGGAAAAATAAAATATAAAATACCAAGAACGAAACAACTATCCTTGAAGTTTTCAAAGAAATTACATTTGTCTCAAATATATTTCATCATATTTTTATCACAAATGCAAGGCTGTGAATGGGATTTCATTTTACAGCGGCGGAGAGCTATCGGTCACAAAGTAATTAACAAATAATTCTGAATGATTAAAAAATTAGCAGGAAAACAAATAAAAAGTAATAATTAAAAGAAGAGAATATGCTCTGAAAGACGCATACTCTGTCTCTGGTGATTTCTTCGTTCGCTGATAAAAAGCATGTGCCCTCTCGTCAAAATACGGACCATGCAGTATGTATAGATCATCTATTTCAAAAGGAAAAATAAGACGACCGAAGTTGATATATGTAAGGAGAACGTTAGCACACAGCTGTGAACATTTATCCATAGCAATAATGGGTACCAAAGGCATAGAAAAGAACCGCGTTCTTTTCAGAAGTATAACAAATGAAAAACTATCATGCATGTTCTCCAAAGCGTATCTTCGTTTTTCTATTGCAGATCCTCAGAATTCGCTACAGGCTGTTCATCAACAAGTCTTTAGCGAAAAAAAAAATGTTAATTTTCAGTCCTTGCCTGCAATTTTATTAGTTTGTTAAGAAGTGGATCTTTTACCCTGCCTCTGACATGGAGATGGTATTCCATATGTGCCTCCTCTTATCCATACAGTGACACCCAAAAGAGTTCGTACACCTTGAAATTTTGTAGTAAAACCAAAATAACGCAAAACTGAATTTGAACATGAAGTCCAATTTTTTTTCACACCATTCTTATGCCATTCTGAATAAAACTCAGTAGTTTTTTTCAAAATATTGCCAGATTTTATTTTTGAAATTTGTCAAAAAATGAAGAGACGGAGAAATAATGCGCCACAAAAGTCGTCGTACACTCAAATTTTTTCGAATAAATTCATGATTAAAACTATCATATGTCATTTTTTTATTATTTTTGCATTGTGTTGACCCTTAAAAGTCATTTGGCTTTAACTTTTTGTTTATTTATTCCTTAATATTGTGCTTATTACTTTAAAATGACTGCTATTTGAAAAACACCACAAACACCATTCGAAATTTGAATTGTTTACTCACAGTAGCGGTAAATTGGTTTGAAATGTCTCTAAATAAGGTAATTTATACCATTCTATAGTGAAGTGCTTGGTAAAATGCTTTAAAGACAAGAGTAGGATCGAAAACACGGTAAGAAAAGGTCAACTGGCGAAGTTAACAATGCGTGATCGGAGGTTTACAGTTAAAAAAATTATGAAAAATACACATTTGAGTGCTGAAAAAATTTCTGCAGAATTGAATGAAACATTTTACGTTTAATTTTCACCTAAAATTGTTCGCCAAGTTCTCTGATTAACTGGATTAAATGGGACCTCTTCCTGCAGAAATTTTCTTGTTCGTGCAAATAACAGTAAGCTTACGCTTTCCGTCGCAAAATCAATGATAAATAAGCTCAAAACATTTTGGAACAATGTCTTACTTATAGATGAAAATAAATTTAACATTTTGGGTTAAATTGTTGTATAATTGTAAATAAAAGAAAAAATGAGGAATTTAATCTGAAGAACTTAGTTGGATCCGTTAATCAGGACGGTGAAAGTGTTTTAGTGTGAGGGTGCATTACAGCATCAGGACTTGGAAATTTGGAATTTTTTGATTAAATAATGAATCATGCTGTTCATTTAAATATTTTAAAAAGCAATTTTAAACTATTAACCCAAAATTTGGTAATTGGAAACAACTTTGTTTTTTATCGAGATAACGATAAGAAGCACGCGTTTGCGTTTGGTGCCTCAAAAATTGTCCTTAAGCTTAGAAATACCCCCTCAATCTCCAGATTTGATCTTAATGTAACATATTTAGAGATATCTGGGGGCTAGATTACGAAAATACAGCTTTGAAACGAAAATAGAGCTAGATACAGTAAGACTCAAACTGGGGTTGAACACTTACTCAGAAATTACGCAAAAAAAGAAAGAAAAAACAATGAAATCTATTCCCAGACGTTTAAAAGCTCTTGTTGATACTGCATGATGTTCTACTAAATAATAACTCTGTAAAAAATTAGATTATTTACTAATTTTTTGACATTTTTTCAAAGTGTACGAAGACTTTTGTGAGATAAAATTTCCGGCAATTTTTGGTTTTTGATTTTTTTAAAATTATGTTTTAATGTTTTATTAAAAATTTTCATGTAGTTTTGTTAAATATAGATCATAGATCTTATAATAAAATACCTATTCCGAAATATTAATTCTAACCAATGGATAATGGCCTATTTCATTGAAAATCGTAGGTGTACGAACACTTTTGGGAGCCACTGTATATATAAATTTATAGCTTCTTTACAACTTGTGCTTTCAGAAAAAATGACTAAATTAAACTGAAATTGCCATTTAAAAATAAAACTTAGCTTTCGGGACAAAATTGATTGCATATTTGAAATAATATGCAACCTTTGTTACCCCCCATATTCTTTACCTCTGTTTTGAATAACTTCTCTTTAATTTTTCACATGCACTCGACTTGCTCTCTGGAGTTGAGAAATGCATCCTAAGTTCGTTTAAATCTTTGCAACAAAAAAGGAACTCTTAATGTTTATAGATTATTTTCCATAATCCCTCTGATTTAAAAATCCAACTGTGCCAATGCCAACCATTTCTTCGGAATTCGGAAAAGGTGCCATTGTGTCTTTTTATACATATGTATATAAATCAAAGAAGTACCTTTGTGCAGAAAAGTAAAAGAAAATGTAACAATGATAATTCGTTACAGACACCTGTTTTGAGGTTTCAAGGATCCCACTTTTCATCGAGAAAAAAAAAAAGATCGTGCTCACTTTTCAGCATTAAAACTGGGTGTTCCTTGAAACCCCGAAACACCTGTCTGCAATTCTCGGCAAATTTGTGTAACTCAGCGTTGTTTTATTATCTAAAATAACATACTTCAACCCTGTACACGCGTTTTCCTTTTATACTCTAGTAATAACGGTGAAGATCCAAGATTAAATAACCAGTTTTCGAAAAAAAAAAAGATTGCCCTTTCTAAAAAAATTTATTCAAATAAAAAAATTTAGAAACTTCATGGGAACAATTAGCTATTACTGCATTTCGGAGCTCAAAGAAGATATTAATTTTGAATTTTTCAAAAAAAAAAAAAAAAAAGGTCGATTTTAAGCTCAACTTATTTATGAAAAAAGTTAAAAATAATAAACGAAAATGCATCGAGGTTTGTGCAAATAGAGAAGTTATGGCTCTCAATTTTGCGTGACTGTGAAAGTATATGATTAACCCCGAAACTCAATTTATTAAAAATTATTTTACTAACCCTTAGCGTAGTTAATGTAGCCTACTTTATAGGTATATTTTGGGAGTGAGTAAATTTACTTAATATAAAAAATTAATTTAAGGCAGGGGTTCTAAACCTGGGGAGGGTGGGGCGAATTAATTTCGTATTTCAAGGGAGATGTGTATGTTTCAAATTTAAAGTGAAAAAGTAAAACTTCTTCATCCAGCAGTTCATCGGTGTAAATTTGTAATAGTGAATCTGTACATACGTGTGTAAGAGCATTATATTTTTTCCTCCATAAACTTTTCAAACGATCCAAAAAAGAAAAGAAGAAAAAAACGACTTTTGCCGTAGCAAGGATTTGTACACAACAAGTATTCGTTACATTCAAACAAAATTCGGGTTTCTTTCATTTTTTCACAATAATTTTCTTGAAGTTTGGGCTCATTATGTAAGAAACGAAAGCTATTTAAAACTACCAAGTAAAATAAATCTCGAATTCAAAGAAAAAAAATCCCATTGTATTTGTAATAGCAGCAAGTAAATAATTGAAAATTAATATTTTCATTTCATTTTTTATTTCTTACTCACGAAAACTGTTTTTAAAAATGTATTCAATTGCTTGGAAATAACGATGGAAAGCATAAATGAGAAAAAAGACCAGGCAGAAATGCTTTGACCACAATAAGGAGAGTTCTTTCAAGAGTCATAATGACAATCAGATGTTTTTCCTTGGGCGATGCGAAGTGGGGAGAAACGAGTTCTGGGGGGCTTGCCGTTCCACAGGAAGCCCGCCAAGGTTAACCTTGAAAACTCAAGTCTTCGCCAAGACAAAGTCGAGTTACGCCGCTTTGATTTTCCTTTCGTAATCAAATTCTTATAAATTAAGTATATTTAACACACAACAACTTCAACTATATGTCTCAACCACATACATTCTCTATTTTTTTCACATCATTTGGGAATTTACACCCGTTTAAACCTCCAAATTTACTAGAACTACTTCTCATCGCGGAGTAACACATCTCGTACCTTTCCCTTCAGTGCCAACTTAGATTGGAATATACTATAATATGTATTCTCTCTCCTTGCGGCAAATTCAAGAAAAAATTAAAATTATGATTATTTTGTAATATTAATACTCTGCTCTTCACAGATAATTGAATCTTACCTCGCCCATTCCCCCAATTAAAAAGTAATTAATAAGAACATATACTAAATTTCACAATTCTGTTTTAAAATTTTACCTATAGAATTATATTCTTCAAATCCTTTTCAAAAATATAAATTGTTTAATAAACACCTCAAGTTTTGTAACTACAGAACTTACTTGTCAACAGACTTTGCACAAACATTATTCCACTTATTTTTTAACTCATCCATCATTCCTTGCAAGACTCCAACATCTGATTTAGGACATTTATCTTTCAAGTTTCGACCCAATTTCATTGTTCCATCAAAAAGTGGTTGTTTTGCTCCTAGAGCTCTTTGGAACTCTTTGTGTTTAGTTAACATCTGCTTGATTTTTTCAGGGTCATTGCCAACATGAGTCAGAACATCAAGTTGTTTTTCAGCGTCATCTAACCAACGGCTAAGATCAGACCATGCATCATGGAACTAAACAATATTAAAAAATTGTGAATACCTCAAGAAAAGAAGACAAGCAATACAGATAGACACAAAAGAAAAAATATCAAAGCTAAATTTTAAAAGATAAACATCTAATTTTCACATAAACAAAACATTTAAGGAACATAGCCATAATATGCAAAATATGTCAATATTTTTATTTACTGAATGGTATTCATTCTTGAACTTAAGAGGAGCTACACTAAATTTTTAGGTTATGTACCCCCCTCCCCCCCCCCCAAAAATCAAATGATTATAATTCAGCACAAATATTTCAATTGGAAATGAGGTGCCCTGAGGAAAAGGGCTAATGCGTGGTACTCAACATGCAAAGGAACTACCATATAATGCATTCTATGTTTACACACTTAAAATCAAATCAATAAAATTTTTACCGTTTGTTTTAGCCACAAGTATTATATGTTAATCAATTATTCGCTAAAGGTAGCAATATTTCTTCAAATCATGGTTGTTTGTAGCACTTTTTCATTGATTCTAATCAGCATATGAATTTTTTTTTTTTAATTTAGATTTTTTTAGCACATATTTGATTTTGATTTAGGTGAATTTATGAATAACAATGTAGTTGAAGCACATGTCTAAGATTTTAAGTAATGTAGTAAATGATTTTCTTTGACACACAGCTCCAGCTCGAAGTGCCAAATAATAGGTTCTTTATGAACATGAAGCATCTACATTTTTATAGAAAATTCCAAGACTTACTGTACCAAATACAATCTGTGTTTGCACAAAAAAACTTTTTTTTACAAAGCATTAGTTAATTTACAAATTTACCAAATAGGATGCACACAAATATTTTAACTCACTCATTTCACTAGTAAACATTTTAACGCATATATATTGCAAAAACTTTGAAAACAATAATACTCTTAACAGATTCAAGGATCAAGTTCTTAATATTATTTAAAATTTCATTTGAGATAAGGAAAAAAAATAGAAAATGTCAGTACATTAATTTTAACAATTACATTATAGTATTTCCAACAAAATCAGATTAATTTTTAATAACTAGCATTTTTGAAACCATTGAATGTTATGAAATGTTATACTGATAGTTAAAATGAATATGAAAAAAACATAATACATAGGGGTTTTTTTTGGACATTTCTCTTTAACATGCATAGTTTCATTTGTGACTGTAAAAATGAAACTGTAGTTAGACTTTTTATTACAGTTAAATTTACCTGTTTCATGAGTGTTCATTAAAAAATTTTTACTGTAAACTTTTTGCATAAACAACTTATTACAAAGGCAAGTGTTTTTTTTTCTGCATTGTTCCTGGACTGGCAGAGAAACAACTTTCACAAAATTTTCAGTGTTCGCGCTCAACTATCCGTAACTTGGGTCCCAAGAACCCATTAATGAAATAGATTTCGGTCCTTTGGCGGAAAAAATGAGTCCATTAAATTTTAAACAGAAAATCTTAGCACATAATTGAATAATATACAACTATTTATACTTAGGGAAAAGAAACTATCCATATAGTTATTTGAAAAAGGTATGAAATAAACTAAATTGGTTAATTTTGCCCTTTTTTTCTGTGATTATCATATGTTCAAATAATACACTTGCAAGATTTAGTTATTTGAGAAACTATTTAGTCAGTTACAATGAGGTAAACTCAAAATTTACTTTAAAATTAGATTTTACCATGAAATAAAAAATAAATGCCTTTGATTGATCAAGCAGAAAGCACTCCCTTAACCTTTGCTTTCATGAACATTTTTCTAGGTGAAAAAAAGCAAACAGCCCCCCCCCCTCCATCAATTATCAATGGCAATTTCATAGAAAAAAATCGCAAGCGAATTAACCCAACGCAAAAATCGCGATCGCAAAAACGAAACATTTTCTCACATGAGTATGAAAATTGCTCATTTGCAATCTTAAATTTGAAAATTTGACTTCATTTTGACTCTTTTAAAATATTTGTGTTGGCTTTGGTGCTACTTTTAAAATTTCGCCATTTTCAAAATGGCGCGATCGATTAATACGTGACTTTTGCAAATCCAAATAAAAATAGCAACTCAGAAATAGGTGAATTACTAGAAAATGAACAAGGTTAAAGTGCTTTTGTATAAAATTCATATTCATAAGTAATTTAACAAGAAAAATGTTAAGTTCAGAACTTTGTGTTTTGCGCGATCGGGAAAATGTTCGCCATTTTTTTTTCACCCATCCTTTTATTGAGGATGCAAGATAATAATTTTCAAAAGTAATTCTAGTTAGGTGAATGCAAAATAGATAAGCTTTTACTACTCAGTTGTCCTGTATCAATCCTGAAGATTGCATTGAAACCACTCTTACTTTTGATCTTTATTGTTTTCAGGAATTTCCCCAAGATAAAAGTTGAGGGAGAACTTATTCTTAGAATACAGTACAATGGGCTATTTATGAACTTGCAATATTTTGCTCCTTGAGCTCTGCCCAGGAGGTCACTGTAAGCTCCAGTCTTATCACTAAAATTCCATTGACTGGTCAACAGTAGGGGTGTGTTTGAATAGCTGATAAAGAGATAGGGTCATTTAAATCCTTTTCTGTTGATTCTCCTGGTCATTGAAGCTTAAAAGCATTCACTAGATAGATCTTCAGCATTTTCCACAATTTGTTTTCTGGTTTTTATCTTTTGGGTGTTCTGGGTCCCTAGGACCCGAATTTTCGCCGAAGTTGCGTCCCTTTCCCGCGAATTTGCGTAAAAAACCCGCTATAGCGCGTAAACGCGAACCCTGATTTTATTAAGAATTATTATGCAAGGAGCTGGGCGTAAAAATCTTAATGTCTCTTGGATTTTAAAAGATGCTTGGCACTCAGGAATGAAACTGTGGTGCAAGAACACAGAGAGATGAAATGAAGTTGAAATACAAGTAGCTTGTGTTCCACTGACAGACTGTGAGATTCCATGATAGTATTCTGAGTGAATTCTTCTGTGTTGTTAGTACTAGAGCAAGACAGTTTACGGTGAAAAAATGCTAAAAATAATTTAGTGTATTTACTTTTTTTTACTGTAAATAGCTTTACATTAAACTCAAAATGAATAAAAATGCTTTTACATCATCAAATTATTTTCATTTATTTAAGATCAGAATCTGCTTGTCATCATTGAAATAAAATAATGACAAGCCAAACATCACTTTTCATCAATGCAAACTTTGAACTTAAAGTAAAAAGAGTGGAATAATGATTATATTCATGAGCCACAATGTTGATTGTGGACAGATTTGTGTTATTATGACCCAAAACTTTCTCTTTATCAGACGGTTGACAGATCAAGATGCAATGAAAAAGATTCTTAAGTTTCAATTAAATATATTTCTTTTTAAAAAAATCATTAGAAGAGTCAATAGCAAATAATACCTCTTTGGCTTCTTTGTATCCATGGTCTAATGCTCTTGTTCGTTCTGCAGCTTTAGATACTACACGCTCCCAGCGATGCTGAACACTGATCAATAAGTTTTTGATCAAAATTACGTCTTGTTTTTGGCTAAAATACTTTAGATGAGTTCCCTTTTTATCCAAATTCAGCATAACTTCTCTATGAGCACCAACTTCTTTTTGAAATGCCTAAAGAAAATGAAAAATGATAGTTAAAATATTCTTATGACAAAAAAACTAACAAAGAAATTAATTTATAGCTTTGGATATTACTGATCTTAATTGCTTATTTCCTGCTTTTCAATACACAAGTTAGGATTTTCATAAAATGAAGTTTAAAAACAACAGTTATTGATAATAACTCATCAATTTAAATGCCCACCACAAAAATTTAGTTGCATGTTTTTTATTTTGAAATTATGAAAAAAAAAAAAAACTACTTGGAACTGATTTTTAAAAGGACCTGAAAAAGAAAAAATGTTCACTACTTCCTACAGTGCCATTACAAAAAAAAAAAAAAAAAATCTAGTTGAATCAAAAATTAAAGTGTTCAGGATAGAAAGTTAAAAACTAGAAAAATGTAATTTAATAATGATTTTCATATTGTAAACATGAATCACAAAATTGGAATGATAAACAACAGTATAATCCCAAATAAGGATAATAATGATAAGCACCTCATATATTTAGGCTTTTTTATTTTTTTTAATTTTCTTTTTTCTAAATATCCAAAAAGGGTTCAAAGAAGGGCTACTAAGCTATTAAGGGACGCGATGCATTGCTCTCTGATCACGAAGCAAATGAAGTGCTAAAGCTTCTAAAACATGATGCAAGCATGCTATATCGCAATTATATGCGAATGCTGAATAGGGATGACGCAACTGGATGACGCAACTTAAAGTTTTAGATTATAACACTAGACTTAAAAGGTTTAATACGAATAGCCTGGAGCAAAGGAAAGTCCGAGGAGACATGAATGTTTAAATTTATCAAAATGAAAGATGTTAATGACTTCCATTTTTGCACAGAAAGCAGGACAAGAGATCATTGTTTCAGGTTATTCAAATCTCAAGAAAACCTGAAAATTAAGAAAAATCACTACTTTAGTAGGGTTGTGGCCACTTGGAACAGCTTACCCGAAGAGTAGGTAATGAGCAAGGATGTGGATAGCTTAAAGAGGATTATCTCTTTAAGCTATCCACATCTCATTGGGGACTGGTCGTCAAATTTGTATTTCTTACAAATTTTAGTATATGTTTGTTAATGCTTCTAATAAAACCAAGAAAACACAGAAACTACATTTTATCTGTATAATTGGCACCATAGTAAGTGTTGTGTTCAATTCATTACATCATTGTTGTTTTCATATCATTTTTTTCAGCAATGTTTTCAAACTAATGCAGGCAAAACAATATTATGGTAAGATAAATACCATAATATTGGTACATTAAATATTATTGTATTACTTATTATACCATAATATTAGTATAATAGTCTTAAGTTTAAATATAATAATCCTCAATTTTCAATTATGATCTAGCCTTCAATTTAATCAGAGAATAAAATTATGGGCGGTATTCAGAGTTAAGGCATAAATTAATGAAACACATGTTAATGCATTCCTAAAAAAGATAGGTCGCAAGAAAATGAAATAAATTCGTTTTCTTCAATCCAAGTTGAAAATAACTTACTTTGTGGTCTTCAATCTGCTCTAAAACAACATCCATAACTCTGCTGACAGGTTTCACGTTTGACAAAAACTTTTCAGCATTTGTCAACCACTCAACAAAGTCCTGCAAAGCTTCATGAAACTCAGTTGCTTCTCTAAGGGCAATTTCCAATTTAATCTGAAATGAAGCATCAACATGTATTCAACATATAGTCAATAAAGAAACCAATGATAGGAACTACGGATGTAATAAAACTATTATTGTACGTAATATATTCAAAGACAAACAATAACATTTGTTTCCTTCCTCTAAGTAAAAAAAAAATAACATTTTTTTATAGTTTTCAAAAAGTAATAAATTGGAAAGGAAGAGATTATAAATGAAAAAATATACATTAAATAAAATTGATAAATACCAACCTTTCTGTCATTGGCCCTATTAAGGACATTATCCCATCTCTGTTTTAAGGTTTTCAAGTTGTGTTGTAAGTTGCCGGCAGCTCCCTCATTCGAACGTTTTAAGTACTCTTGTCCTTGTTGAAGTACTGAATCAATTTTATGTTTATTGCTGTCGAGATCATTATAAAGTTCCTGGAATACAGAAACAGTTCTATATCAATTCACTGCATTATCATTAACATACTTATTACTAGTTTAACAAACATTTAAAAAAAAAGAACTTTACAGTACGAAAAGAGCAAATGATTTTTGCTTTTATGGTCATTGCAGCACAGTTTTGTATTCCTTACGAGTCCTTAAAATGCAGGGTGTCTACAAATTAATTAATCAAAGAGGGTGATTTAATAAATGTAATTTCTCTGGAAAAATTAAAGTACATATTGTTGTTAGATAGAGAAATTGTCCAAGTTTATCCTTATCACAAATGTTTGATGTGGCTTCCTTTCGTTACTCAGCACATATCCTATCATTAAATCAGTTTTTGTCACAGATTTGTTGGCATATTTACGTCAATAAAATTAATTACAGAGCAGATTTTTGATTTTAGTTCAGGAATGGATGCAGGAAGTGGCGGAGTATGCACTTGATCCTATACAAAACCACATGCACTGAAATTTGGTGAAAGTGATCTGGTGGTCGTTGGATAACTTCTCTTCAACCAATCCAAACTGATACTTCAAAGCTAGGTAAATAATTCCCATAAGTTTATTCAGTGACAAAAATGGACCAAAAAATCTATGAATAAAGGTAGGATATATTACTAGTAATTTGACTTTAAATTGATTAATTTCAATTAATATTTCCAAAGTCCTTAACCTACAAAATTAACAGACTAATTTGCAGGCACCCTGTAAAAAAGCACTATATGATGAGTTTGGACAAAGCAAATAATAAGCAAGAAAACACTATGTTCATGGTCATACCATTTAAAAATCGATCAAAAAATCAATAAGTAGCTGATACGAATGAAATTGTATAAAAACTAACCATAAATCTGTTTAACTGTTCTCGTGCAGTCTCTGGTAAGCCTCCCACTGGTTTCGAAGACACAAGTTGACTGTCAATATCACTCAACCACATTAGCAAATCTTGAATTTCTTGATTGAATATTTGAGCCTAAAACACAAGTGTAATAGATAAAAAATACATCACTAGAAAATAATATTGGAAAGTAGAAGATGAGCATTTCTTAATTCACATATTTAGTGGTTCAAGTAAATTGTTACACAAATCAAATATGAAAAGATTATTACTAATTCAGCTTTGAAGTATGTGTGAAAATTTTAGAACTAAAAGTTAATTTTAAAGATTATTTTTAAGGAAATTAAACAGCCCATGTTCGAGCTGTACTGCAAAAGGGGAAGAAAATGCAGTGATGCGAAATTCACATGCCTTTGATTTTTTTTCTGAAATGTTACTCTAAAACATTTAAATAAGTACATAAAATTAAATGTATACATTGGTAACAAAGTGTACAGAAGAAAACTTCTACGATGAAATACCATTATAATAAACTTCAAGGGACCGCAAATTTTGTGCATTGTAATGGGAATTTCGTTGCAATGGAATTTAAGCAATGTAATGGAAATTACATTGAGACAGCTTTGAAACGGATATTTTGTTGTATTGGCATTCGTTGTGATGGAAGTTTCCTGTATCTAGTATGATTTCATTTTTTTTTTAATTTTTACATTTAAATTACTGAACATGAAATACATTTTTAAATCAAACTTATAGAAATAGTTTTAAACAATTTCTCAACAACTAAGAAAATGAAACACATAGACAAAGTAACTGATTATAAATTCAAAAAATGTTGATGAAACCCAAGTTTGTTGATTTTTATTCTTTTTAAAACCTATTCAAATTTCTTTCATCACCATGTATGAGTTGATATACATAAGGGTTAATTCTATATCCATAACACTTTAAAAAAAAGGCACTCAAACAGATATGCGTAGCAGTTTACTTCATGAATTAATCGATTGCCTTGATGTTTCTCTTTAAGTGTGAAAGACTTTAAATTATATATTTTCTTGAAAAGCTAAAATATGTATTTAATGATGTATTTGACACAGTAAAACATACTTCATTCAATGCTTCCTCCAACTCATGCTGTCTACGAGCTGCTTTATCTTGTAAGTGCTGCCATCTTTTGTTCAATTTATTGAGCTTGCTTTGAGTAACACTAGCATCTTCACTGCCTCGATTAGCTTCAATTAATTGCCTTCCAGCCGAGTTTAATGTATCCACACTGGTTTGGTGAGCTTGAATATCATTCATAAGCACCTAAAGGTTTAATAAAATTTTACCATGAATTTTCATTGAAATTTTTTTAAATAAAACACAGAATAAGTTATACATCTTATTATCTTTGATTTTTTTTATTATTTTTTTTTAAGAGGACGTACATCTTCCCATTGTTAAGCATTTTTAACACAAGTCAGAATGTTAAAGAACTGGCAAAATGAGCTCAACGCCAGTTGGTGAATGAATAAAATATTTTATAAAAATAATAAATAAACAAATTATTAAAATGGTAAGGTTAGCTGTGTCTTAAAAAAGAAAATGTTGAAATGTTTTAGACTCTGAAAATGCTTTAGTCAACAAAATTAAATGATTTGTTTATTTGAGCTGATGAATTTTAGAGTCATGCTTTGTACTTGTATTGCAATCTTAGAAATCACAAGTACTAAGACTTAAATACTAAATAGCAATAAAGATAAAAATCACCTATCAACAATCCTAAAATCTAAAATATATAAAACATATCAAATCACTAGGCAATATCAAACTTCCAGCAACTTTATTTTTAAATAATTTTTTAATAAAATAGTTATAGAAAAATAATACATTTATGCAAAAATCCAAAATAAATAACATCAAAATACTTCTTACCTTATGCTTAGCTAATTCCACTTCAATAACTTGAGGGTCTCCAAACACTGGAGTGAGTTCATCAAGCGTATTTTCAGTTTTCGTCATCCATACCATAAACTCATCCAGAGCATGCTGGAACTGTCCCAATCTCAACAAAGCATTTTCCAGTTCCCTCTAAACAATTAAACACAAAATTTTTTATGAAAATGCATATGCATTGCTCTTTTTCTAATTCTTTTGAAATTAGCATTGAAATGAAACAACATCAAATGGACAAAACTCTGTACCTGTCTATCAACAATGCCTTTTAGTAGATCATCCCATCGCTTATTAATTTCGGCCAAGGGTTCCCTTATTGCTTTAGCTTGAGCAGGTGATGTTCTCTCCATTAGCTCATGAGCCTGCCTGTTTAACGACTCTACTTCCACCATATGTGGATCAACTTCTTGCTTAAAGGCCTGAAAAATAACAGATATTAAACTTTAGAAATAAAGCACAAATTTCAATTTTTAAAGTAATTAATTAGTTCAATAAGATTTTTCACTTTCCGAAATGCAGTATAAAAAGGAAAGTTACACATCGGGTAAATAATTTTTAACAGGCGATTGATAAAATAAATAGGAACTGTTGCAACTTTTTACAATTGACAAATAAAATAAATCCATTTATTTTATTAAGTTAACAATAGACAAACAAAAATTCAGCACTGAGGGAATGATGTGTAACTGTCCTTTGACATACTGTCGTCTCTATTAACACTGGAAAAAATCAAATTCAATAATGTTCATTTTTTTCTACTTTACAATATGAAAAATTTCACAACATAAAGAACTTACAAAATCCAAGTGCTTTTAGACGTCATAAAGGACACAAATTTAAAGGATTAGAAATTTAATTTCATAGAAATCATATTTTTTTACCTGAAGCTGCTGAATTTGGCCCTTGACAGCTTCAATGTCAGAGCCCACTGGTCCAAGACCAGCAAAAGTCTCCTCAGCATAATCCAAAAATTCCAAGAGATTCTAGCAAAAACAAGTTGTTGAATTAAGCAAAAATATGTCAAAGAAAAAACAAAATATATACAAAATATACATTAATAACTTACAAAAACATTTTTTACTTTTTTTAACATGAAAAGAATGGAACAGAAAATATATGTTTCAACTAAACTAAATCTAGTTAATTGAACTAAAAACCTAATGTTCATTACAGAAGTTTTCCAAAAAGCAAAAAAAAAAAAAAATCTCTTTTGAATTTTAAAAAGATTAGAATAATGTTCTAATTCTTCGAATTGAAACGTAATAGTTTTTTATCCTCTCAGAGTGTTATGTAACTACTAGAAAACGTTCATGATCTTTATCTGTTTCATAACTCAGATGTCTTAATTTAGGAATTAATAATTCAATGCTAGAGCAAGCAATGACAGGTACTTAATGTTTGTTCTTACAGAGGTGCCCACCAGAGATATTTCTTTGGGTGATAGGACCATTGAAATTTTTATTCCAGACAATTTGAAATCTCATGTTGGGGGTCTCATTCTGAAGGATGCTCGATAACAATTAAGGGGAGTCCATCATCGTCCTTGTGGGGCTGGCATCCCTGGTCCCTATGTCTTGAACTAAAACATAAGTCACAAAATAGCCTATTATAAGCCCGGTATCAGAGCTTTTTTCAACAGCCTGGATGCAGATTTTAAAAAAAAATTGGCTGCAAGGAAAATCAGCATTAGATTAGTTGTAACAGTTATTATAAAACGTCACCCTAGAGTGTTTGAAAGTAAAATGCTAATGCAAAACATAGTCCAAAAAGTTCCAAATTAAAATGGAAAACTGAGATGTAGGTAGCAACCAGAGAAAGTGCTTTTGACCTTCGAGTCACTATAGACTCCAATGTAAATTTAGAAGCTTTTTTCTTTTTTTTAAAAAACCTTTTTTCTGTTTCATTCTAAATGTATTTTTCTTCTTTAAATTCAGCAGATTTGAGCAGAAAGTGAAAAAAAAAAATTTTGCAATTCAGAAACAATTTGCCAACTTGCTTAAAAACCTGCGCCGGACGTAGCAGCGTTGAGCTGTTTCTTCTACCGGAATCATAAGTAATTTCATTATTACTTACAGAAACTTTAAAAAACAATGCTTACTCCTAATATATCATGGAAATTCATAGCTTTCTCCATAGCATCAACCAAATTCTGCTCACGCTTGGCATACAAAGATGTAACATTGTCCCAAGCAGAATCTAAATCTTCTATATGTTTCTTAACTTCTGGTTTGTCTGGCTCACCACACAACTGCATCAAGTCTTGTCCAGCTTGACGACATTGATCAACTTCAGGTTTAGTTTGCTCAATTTCTTGTTTGATTTCCTATGGAAATAATATGTCTTAGATAAACATTCTTATAATGTCTGCACATTTAAATCAGATAATAAAAATAGTTATCTAAAGCTTGCTATTAAAAAAATGCTTGCTATTGAGTACATGGTTGAATTTTACACAAAATAGGGTAGAGCCTTGATCCATCGTTTTAAAAGGGGTACATGGGAAAACGTGTTTAAGTCAAAACATGAAGAAAAAATGTGTCTGCATTATACACAATTGTGTAACATATACACTGTTATAGTGTTTTATGTCGCTAGTGTTTCACTGGTGTTTTCTGTCACTAACGAGTCAAAGTTGAAACTGATAATCATTTTTTTCCTTTCTTTTAACTATTTAAATAAAGTTACTCAGAGGCCCACTGGCTCAGATTTATCTGAGCATTTACAACCAATAAATCAAGCAATTAGAAAATGCCGGGGTCTCTGAGAGTGTCAAATGTCAAATAAACACTTAAAAATTATGAAATTTCTAAAGGGAAATTGTACAGTAAAACAGAATGCTTAGAGTAGGGAGAATTGATTGCTTTTTCTTTTTACTTGAAAATTGTTACTAACAAATACGATTTTATGGTAAAAAGTACCGCCAACATAGAAGCCAATACTTTTCGCCAAAAATACTCATGGTTTTATTTAGTGTATGAATAAATATTTTTCTTACTGCCTAAACTGTAGGGGAAATAAATTGAAGTTGTAGAAAATTAAATATTAGTACAGTCAGACCTCCATATATCGAAGTAGCAAATTGTCGGAAAAAATTTGATATATAGAAATTTTGATATATAGAAATTTTGATGTATAGAAACAATCTTATTTTATCCTAAAAGTCTCCTAAATCATTAAAATTAAAGCTAATTTACATGTATGAAACCCAATTTCTAATTGATATGAGCATCGGATTAAATAAAAGCTAATAACTGAAAAATTAACAGAAATTACATTGTTGCGCCTTCATACATCTTCATTTTTCTTCAATTCAACTTCATCCTCAACATTAGGGGATTTTCATTTTGACAATGTAATCGAAAGGAAAGTAAAAAATCAATCTACTTAACTTGAATGATTTTTACTGCAGCTATAAAAAGACTAGGAATGATAATCAACAGACTAAAACGAGAACTTGAAACTGATTTTACAATGTTAATGGTTACAACTAAGATTTGAAATAAACTTGAGAGAATTTAAGAATTCCAGAACGAAACAATGACCTATCTACACACCCCTCAACCCCAGATTTCTTATGAGTTTTGTAGCAACCTTTAATAAACACAATTTTCTCCCCTAACCTTCATTTTTCTTGAGACAAACAGTCTAAAGTGGAAAAAAAATCTACGAATGTCTCAAAAAACAATTCGATATATAGAGATTTTTTCGATATGTAGAAACAATTTTTCTATGTAATGAACATAGAAATTTGCTAGGATTTCAACATATAGAAAATTTCGATATGTGGAAGTTCGATATATGGAGGTTTGACTGTAATTTGAAACACTATTTTTATTTTGCGGGTTTTGTTCATATTTTAAATTAAAGGACAAATTTGCATGTATAAATGTATAAGTAGTTTCAAATGAAGTAATTTTTCAAAAAATTGAAAAAAATGTCTTTTTTCAAGAGTTTTGACACAAAGAGAAAATTTTTACAACAATGAATACAAGAAGATGACTTTTTGAAGAACGTTACATATGAGTCTCGATAACGTTATATGAATACAATTTCTATAGGGAAGCACAACAAACAAATGATCAGTGGGGGGAAAAGGATGGATATGGAAGAGATAGATGGAGGTTTCGTTGTACACATACACACACACATTTATAAATCTGTGTCATAATTCTTCACATCAGAGTACTTTATCTGTACATAAACAATCTTTTTAACATAAAATACAATAAGACTTGAATTACAAAGAAATATCTATGCTTACTTGGAGAGCATTTCTTTGATGTTGTATGGCATTAGGTTCAACTGCAGGAGGTTCTTGAGCATTGAGGCTGTCCTGTAGTTCTTTAAGAGCTTTCATAACCATTGTGAGCTCATCCCAAAATCTTTCGGCAGCAGCCAATGCATCTTCAAGCGAGCGACCTCTGTTGCGAGCCAACTTTTGAATGTTATCCCAAAGTTGATTCAATTTATCAAGCTTCTGTTTGATGTCTGTGAAAAATTAAATTTAAATATGTTATTGAACGTATGTAAATTTAAAAACAAGCAGCAAGCATAGAGGGAGAGAATTGAACTTCCACTACCCACACTTTTTATTTATAAAAAACTTTTAAGGAACATATTGAAAAGAAAAAAAAATGTACAAAATGCATCAAAAGCATATATCCTCCATAAAAAGTTTTTATGATTAACCCTTCTACATAAAATCAAAGTTGTGAAAATATTTCGAGTAGCTAATTCTCAAGTTTACAGACATTGCATTTATACATATACTAGTGGTACCCGCACTGCTTTGCCTGTAGTAGAAAATTAAAAGGTCATTTGGTACGCCTGCATATTTAAAAATAATGGATGATGAATCTTCCACCAATTTGCTGTGTTCATTTGCTTGCCCTTGTTACCGTTCTACGTTATGATAATTTGGTAATTTACTCATCCACGTTGTGATAATTTGCTCGCAAATTTTTTCTTAAAATTGGAATAGAAAACAAAATTGAAATTTCAAAAAATGGCTTCGGGAGGCACATTTCCATGCTATAAACTAATTCTGTGCCAAATTTCATAAAAATCGGCAGAACGGTCTAGGCGCTATGCGCGTCACAGAGATCCAGACAGAAAAACTTCCAGCTTTACTATTAGTAAAAAAGATTAGAGCAAATTAAGCACAACAAACAGAAGAGATTATTATTACACATGTATATTCAAATTATGTACAAAATTAAACATAATATCCAACTCTACGTGAGGGACTTAAATAAGAATGCAAATGTGTTAACCTTTAACAGCTGGATCACGAGCACTTCCAGCTTTTATAATCACATCATCAGCAGCTCGTTTGACAGCTTCCAGAGCATTTGAACGTTTATCTAAGTCTTCCAAGATGCCTCGATTATCGTTTAGCTGATCTTCAATTTTCTCTGGGTGAGCTGAAACTGGCTCAGCATTCTGTAACTGATCTGCAGTACTGCTTAAAGAGTTCAGCATACCATCTAATTTATCTGAAAACTGAATTCAAAAGCGAATAAGTCAGGATGAAAAAAATTTAAAATGGATTTTTATTGAACAAATAAATACAAGACATTCCAACAACACAAAACAAAACAAAAAAAAAAAAGTAACATAAACATTAGAAAAATCTTCATTTAAAAATTTGAGAAGTATACTTTTGCTACTTAAATGTATTTTTAAATGCCTTATGGTCTATTATCTGATTTCCGGTACCAAGAATCCAAAAGTTTAATATTTAATACTCATTAGTTTATGGCATAGCTTTTGATACAGAAAAAATCAAGATCATTTTGATACAGAAAAAAAACCCCATCATTTTGATGACATTATGAACATCTGATAAACTTACCAATTTTGAGAAAATTCCAAAAAGTTGTCACTTTTCCCAAAATTATTCTTAAAATTGTATCTAACATAACACCAATTGTTTTAAATCAGTGAAATGCTTCAAGTAATAATTTGAACATTATACTTTGATTTTAAACAACCAAAACTAATTGTTCCACTAGTTTTATTTGTATCAGAGAAAAGGTTTTTATTTGCATGTTTACCTCCTGCATAGTATAGTGTTATGTGTTTCTTTAACTGCTTCAATTTCTAAATAGAATGTCTTTCTCTTCACTGGTTTTCATATTTTCAACATTTATTTCAGAATTGGAAGAGTTTACTATTATTGTTGTTATTATTGTTGTTATTATTTATTTTCAATATTTTAGGGCTGTATTCTTCGTAGTATAAGGGTGAAATTCTTTTTTTTTTCCTTTCTCGATATTAATGTTTTATTACAATTTTACTTATCAAAAGCTAAGAATGTGTTTATTTGAAATTGTTTCCACATATGCAGGCTGCTGATGGTCTGCTTGCCTACACCCACTAATTCAGGCCACTATGAAATAAAATTCTGCAGTCTGTAGAAGCAATGGTAGATCTCGTATATTTCCTTTCAGCAATTTTTAGTATTGACAGTTTGGTAAATTTTTCATGGATGGAATGCCATTTTACCGCTCTAAATACTAAATTGAAATCAACTTTAACTTGCTACATGATACAAAATAAATAACATGTGATCAAAACTTATTTTCAAAAGGGGGGAGGGGAAACAAACGAATTCTAAGTCAAATCTTGCCAGACTGTTTTACAATTAATATTGCGCAGTCTACATCACTTTATCACAATAAACTAATAAATCTTACCATATTTTTATATATATTTTGCTAGAAACAAAGAAAACGTTCACTATTGTGGTAGCAATTTTCTTAGTTCCAATGTTAGCATAATATTTAACTTTAGACAAATGTACTAACACATTGCATTTGAAATGACATCTTTCATGTTGAAAAACTCAAAACTACTGAATCAGTTCTCCTCTGACTCCTTTTTGCTTATAGTAAATTATTTTTAAAACATTTTGCATATTTATTAGGTAAAATATTAACATTTCATAAAAAAATAGCATATTAATTAAAGTTAATGCACAAACTTCAAACAATAAAAGCTTTTTTTTTTTTTGCTTCACTTAGCAGCACGAAATCATAAAGGAAAATTTTTAATTAGAAACTATTCCAAATAACCTGTGAAGTAGCTTGCATAGCTTCTTCCAAAGCATTCTGGCGATCTCTCAATATGTCTTTCAAAGCATTATATCTACTATTATCAGAATCCATGATTTCTTGGATTTTAGCTCCTTCTGATGGCGTGCAGAGTTTCTTCAATGCAGCTCCTGTTTTATTCAACTTGTCAACCAAAGCCTTGTGCTCTGCAACTGACTGCATCAGGGCCTGCCAATAAAAATATTTATTAAAATGGTCAACATTAGATGAGTAAAATTTCAAAAAATAAACATGAGTTAAAAATGATTAATATTATATTTATTTTAGCACAATAAATCAATGTATTACTTTATTCTTATCTTGTTGTTTCTTGATTTGATTAGCATTCATCGATGGAGTTTCTAGCAAATCAGCTTCAGATTCAATTTCATCGAGCCATTGGCACAAATCTGCGTGAGTTTCGAAAAAATGTTCCGACAGAGGCAGTGCTTGTTCAAGAGCAGCTAAGCGATCAGCACATAATGCTGACACAGAATTCGTGACATCCTTCAATTCTTCAGACTTGTCTTTTACTTCTGCGAGATCATCTCCAGTTGATTCCCTCATCAGTTTCTTCGCTGCAGACAGAATATCTCTTACTCGACCTTTTTGGCTACTTACTTCCTCATTTAGAGCCTAAAATTCAAATGTAAGAATTTAGATGACATATCTGCAGTTAAAATGGTGCTTTTAGTTTCAAAAAAAAAAATAAGGAAAACAATTTATAATATGAAATTTAGCTAATTCTTTATCATTAAGTTTCTAATGGTAATTCTTATTTCAAGTTATTCTTACTTTCTGCTCCTTCAATAGGGCTGCTAAAGCATCTGGATCGACAGACAAGGGCTCAGCTTGCAACAGCTGCTTTTCAGCTTCATGAAACCAATCTAAAAGATCTTCAATGTCTCCAATAACCTATAGAAATAGAAAGAATTAAAATAATCAAATTTTGACAAACTTTGTTAAATAAGAAGTGTAGTTTCACAGTACACAAATGAAAAAATCATCATAAATTCCCCAAAAAAAATAATAAGAAACAAAACTTTTTGTAAGAAATATTTTGATTATAATATGATCTAACCAGAGCAATATAAACTTACTTCTACATTTCTTTGTTTTGATAGATCAATTCGTTCAGCTTTTCTTTGTACTTGCTCACAAATTGCATCAAATCTACGATTTACACGTGATACCTGATTTTCAATTTCTGCTGCACCTTGTCCTGGTGACATCTGACATAACTGAGGCCCAAGATGATTTAAAGTATCTACTAGAGGTCTGTATTCTTGTATTTCACCCTCAAGCCTCTGAAATGAAAAGTTGATTAAAATTTCAAAACGTGATGAGTATTCTTATTTTTAAAGTTAAAGCAATAATAATTAACGTAACAATTATTTTACTATTAACGTGACAATTATTTTACTATAGTTGAAACGTTTTTTCATTACAAAATAAACCATTTCACATTCAACTTTTCTTTATCTTACAAGCATTCAAAACTTGTTTACTTGAAAAAAAAAATTTAAAAATATCTTTTTGGTTTTTTTTTCTTACATTTTTACTAGTTCCCTTAGGATACCATCAAAAGTATTTTTTAAATTAAAGCTAGGACTTCATTTTGGACAAAAAAAGTGAGGGAGCCCAATAGTCTTCAGAACTTATTGCCTGAATTTCGTGTAATGAATGAAAATTCATATAAATTTCAAAAGTGCTCGAGCTGAGCTCATGTTAGTTCCTGTACAAATTAAGTCCTGATTCGCGTTGAAATATTCTGTCGAATTGAAGATCAATTACTATTGTGTACAGAAAACAATCAAGTCAAAGGAATGTAAAATTTTTCATAAAGTTTTATAATTGTTAAAATTACCAAGAGACTAACGCACAATTTTTAAAAATATTGAAATACTTTAGAGAAATTCAATTTGTTCTTATTTTGAAATACATTTTATAATATGTTAATGAAGAGCAACAAATAAGTAAAATACTAAACAAAAAAAAAATTTAATGGATAAAGTGTAAACATGTAGTTTTTAGAACCAGGACTACAGAGATGGAGGAAAAACGAGACCACGGGAATTTTACATTTTAGAGTCTTCTACTCCGGGATCCTAAAATCAGTCTGACTCTGACTCCAGTAGCATTGACAGAGTTGCAGACTTAAGAGGTTAAATGCTCGACAGCGACTTTCAAATCAGTCCAACTCCACGACTCTCATTCCGACTTCGAATCCTTGACAGAATTGCAAACTTAAGGAGAAAATGAGCAACTCTAATTTTTGGAACTTCAAACCTTCAACTCCCGACTCCTTTATCCAAAATTAGCCCAACTCCAAGTCCATCGAACAAATGCCACACTTTCACTTACTGTACATCAATTTTCTCTTCAAAAATGTTAATGCAACTTTATGTCTATCAAGAACCTTATCAAGAAATTACACTTTTAAAAATAAACACAAGAACGTGTATGCACACATTATTTATATGCATAATTATTTGTTGGGGCTAAAATTCGAAGTTTTAATTGGACTTAATACGTCCATGTGAATGGAAAGAATGAAATTCTTTTAATTTTTCTCATTTCTTAAAATTTTTCAAAGAATGTTTTATTTCCCTCCACTGTATCTGAATCCTTAACCATTAATTACATTCATTTACTAAAAGTGCATAAAGATTTCAGAAGGGGCAAAAGGGACAGCATGCATTATGATCACTGTGCAATAGAGCTAGGCGATATGCGAATTTTAATACCACGATATATCGCTTTCCAAATATCGATATTTTGGATACATATAAGTCGTTAAATTTCAACATTTTATGGGGGGGGGGACTGCTAAAACTATTACATAAGCATCTGCAACAGAGAAAAGCCATAGACCATCTTGGTGAACAGCTACAGCAAGGATTTTCATGTGTTTGTGTCGGGGGGGGGGGGGTGATTATGAGGCAGATTATACCACAGAAACTTTTGGAGAAATTAATTTAGAAGAATTTAAGTCTTTTTATTAGTGGGTGGCAATTCTTGAGGGAAAAGGGGGCTTGGTAAAATTGAGGGGTGCCATCGCAGTCGGAGGGGGGGGGGGAATGGGCACCCCTAATTACATCATCTGCATATTAAGATATGCAACAGAGAAATGCTATTAGTCATCTTGAAAAGAAAATATTAAGGGGAAAAATATCAAGTAACCCTCCTTCCTCGTCTTGTCTAGCTTTTATTCCGTCTCCCACCCCAGCTGTTCTTCGATAATTACCATAGAGCTTGCAAAACATGATGGTAGCTTACGCTTTATACCAAACGAAACGTCTTCAATTTGAACTTTCGGCATTTCATTAAACATCAACCAAAATTTTACAAAAGTGAGTTTTTCTGAAAATATAGGAGTTCCGGTATTTTCGAAGATGAAGATACCGGAAATCCGGTAAAATACCGGAACACAATCACTGCTGCTAAACATTTCACTTATTTAACCTTTGACAATTCAAAATGTAACACAAAGGTGAAACAGTAAAAACATGTGAAACAGTAAAAACTCATGCCAGTGTTTGTTAACCCATATTTAAATTGGAAAAAACTACTAACTTGGATAATAGTTTCTTGACTAGATAGGCCTACATTTTCCAGATTTTTTAACTGCCTTTCAGTAGAATCCATCCAAGATGTTACACGTTCATGAGAAGCATGATAATTTTGAACTAATGGCAAGGAATCTTGAGCTTGGCGCAGTTTATCAGCTGCACGACTTGCGAGATCAGTAAACTTTACACTTAAGTTGTCAAGCTTTTCTTTCATTCGTATTACATCATCACCTATGTGAACACAAATTCTCATCATTTGAAAAGTATAAATAAAAGCATAAAAACAAAAACATAGTAATAAGATTATATTAACACACAACATAAAATGATAAAATATCAAAAGAAAATTCAAGAAGTGCAGTCTGTAAGTTGTATTTAGCATTTAAATCAGCTCATTACGCATAAGATCTATCCGCCATTTTCTGGACAATTGGAAGAGGGACATCGTCACAGCTTTTCACTTCTCAAACTAGGACTGACTGAATTTACTACAAACACACAGAATTTATTTACATTTATTATCTAATTGAATTAGCTATCCAAAATGCAGCTTTAGGTTAATTCTGGTTTCTTAAAGAAGGGGTATTGAATCCCATGACTCTCTCCCACCTCTCGCCTCTGGATCTTCTGTTGTATTCAAGTACATCAAAAAGTATTTTTTTGCAAAATTAAATCTGAAGTGAGGTAGTATCATTTGATGATAAATATATTATGCTGAAAATAAAGAACATTACATTTCATGGATTACATTAAGTAGACAACAGAAAAGTTTCTCTTTCCATACTACTTTATGAATGATTAATTAATAACAAATTCTTCAAAATATCAAATTAAGAGAAGAATAGTTTAAAACAGAAGCAACACAAAATGTTCATACTCAAACCACTGTAACAGTATGAATTGAAACAACTCTTGCAAATACATTGCATATGAATATCATTGTGTTAATACGATAAATAAATAATTTTTTTCTCTTACCTGAAGCATGTTTCATTATGTCTTGACCAGCACTAGCTACATCATCAACTTGTTTTTGATGATCAGCAATTTCTTCACTCAGTTCCTAGAAAATATGCAATTATATACTTGTCTATGTATTTGGTGTCCAATTTTTGAAGAAATGAGTAAAAAAACATTCCCTTTTCAAAGCAGTACAATTTCACTAAACAAACTACAGCAAAATGGATTCTCTCACAAAATTTAAGTTATAATAAGGTGGAAAATTTAACTAGTGTCCATACTAGCTATGTACTAGCGTACTACCTACTCTGCAGATTTATTTATGTACTAGTGGCACCCCTTCGGCTTTGCCGGTAGTAGAAAATTAAAAGGTCTTTTGGTTCGCCTGCATCTTTACAAATAATGTATGATGAATTTCTTGCCAATTGGATTGCCATGTTACAGTTCCATGTTATGATAACTTGGCAATTTACTCGTCCATCTAATGATAATTTTGCTCGGGAAAATGTTCTTAAAATTGGAATAGAAAAAGAACAAAATCGAATTTTCGAAAAATCGCTTTGAGGTGCACACCCCCCCATGCTACAAACTAATTCTTTGCCAAATTTCATAAAAATCGGGCCGAACGGTCTAGGCGCTATGCGCGTCACAGAGATCGAAACATCCTGACAGAGATCCGGACAGAGAGACTCAGGTTTTTTATTAGTAAAGAAAAGATATAATAAATCAAATAACAAATATTCAGATGCAAATGGTTATAATGATACAACACTAATACGTGCAATATTGATTTTAATTTTTTTAAAGAAAATTAAGATGAATAATTTGCTATGCCTGAAAACCATCAATATGTATACAAAATTAAATTTCACAAATGAAAGTTGAAAAATACAATATAATAACTCACGACAAGTTCATCCAGTTGTTCTTGTAGCTTGTCGACATAGACACTCAAAGTATGAAATCTGGAAAACCGAGATGCCATCTCATCAATCCATGCCATTAGATCTTCATAATTCACATTAAAAGAGCCCATGCCTTGGTAAGCTTCAGCTAAAAGCTGTCCAATATGCTCACTGTCTTCTACAACCTTCGCAAAATGATTAGTGGCTTCTTGTAGTTTTTCTACAACCATTTGAGCTTCATCATCTCCAACAAGACCCATTAAAGTTTGAGCAACTTCAGTGAGTTCTTCAAAGGCTTCTTTATGATCCATAATATCCTCATGAAGAGCCTAAAAGAGGGACTCCAAAATTAGGGTTTTAGGTTTAAAATACAAAATTGCTTTGCAATTTAATTGTTTTAACAAACAGACAATTTCAGCCTGACAGCAATATTAACAGTTACTTGTACATAAGGTCTTATTATGTTAAGTTACTTACTACAGTCGAGGCTCACAAATATGGTTCGATAATTAGGAATATTGTTTTTTTTTTTTTTTGAATAAAAGATTGATAAAACCTACGCCATTGCTCCATATTACATAAATGGCATGTATTTTGTACTTTTGGTGCTTCACATTTCAACAAATTGACGTCGTTTAATATTCAGCCATCCCCCATATCAGTTCGAACTTTAAAAGTCTTCTGTATAAAAAATTCCTTAACTTCCTTCATGAATTTTTTTTTTTAATTTCATTTAACTTTTCCCTTTACTTTATTCTTTCAATCTAAACTTGAAATTCAAAATTTCCACACTGAAGGTGATACAATAAAATAAGCATTGAACATTTTTAAACATTAAATTATGGTATAAAATATTCAATGCTTATTATTAAAAAAATTCCAATTGCTTAATTTTTGTACTATTTTTCTTATGGTCAGTCACAAAACCATAGAAAAGAGTAACTTCGTTTTGGCTGATTATGAAATTTTTTTTATAAAAATTACTATTACCATAAATTACATAAAGTACACAACAAAACAGATACCAACTTAAGTTTCACTCTTTCAAAGCATTTAACATATACACACTAAGAAAAAGTAATTCATTCTTTTAAAAACTGTACTTGGGAATTTCTTGGAATTATAGTGAGTTTTGTTTTCTTAATAATCAGTTACAGTTCATAGTTCATAAAAAGAATTTACAATTATGGAGAACCACGCATTTACAAACACACATCCAATGCCACGTAAAAGTGAATGCATTCATAAAATTAAATACATACAAAAAGAAAATAAAAAAGCCTCACTTCATGTTCAATCATTCGCTGACGAATCTTTTCTTGGTCAGTTGGTATGGTGGCCATGGCAGCCAATTTCTTTTCAGTTTGCTCTAGCCATTCATCCAAAGGAACGATTCGATCTTGGAAATCTTTTGCTACTGGAATTGTCCTTTCCAAAGCATCAGTTCTTTCTTGAGCAGCATTCGACAGATCTTCAAATCGCTGCATTAAGTCACCCAGCTGTGCATCAATTTGCATTCTTTCTATAGGATCCGAATTTTTCATAATTTCAGTTCCCATTTCCATAAGAGAATTCATACTAGTTTGCCTGTCCAAAAGCAACTTGTTCAAAAACTGAAAGAAAAGTTCATTTATAACATTTGATAAAATTAAAAACATAGCATAATTCTATGCAATTTTTGTATTGAAAATGCATGTAAAGAATAACCACTCTAATTTTCCATTATATTATTATGTTGTTCTGTTTAAAAAAATGTTTTTAAATTAAATATATATATATATGGTAATCTCTTTCAAATAGATAAATATTTTAAAACAAAAGCTAGTTTAAATTGTTGGGGTTGCTGTCTGAAACATATTATAGACTCATCTGCAGCCTTTTCATATGGAGGTGGATTCACCATGTTTCAACTGTTGCAATTGCAAGGGGCCCCCCACGACCATACGGGCCCCAAAGGAGGTTCAAAAATGCACAAGATAAATGTTTTACATGTTCTGTGATAAGTAAAGGATCCCAAAAAATGTATTAGGATGAGCCCTAAACTTGTAAATCCACCACTATTTTCATCATCTGCAAGAAATTTGCTTTCAAGCTTCTCGGAATGATTATTTACTACTCAGATTGTTTCTCACTGTACTTTTTTGAATGATACACACTTCTTTCCATAAACAGGTGGTCTTTTCCCCCACAATAATTAACACTAGAAAGACGGCGTTTTGCGTATACCTAGAAAGACTAGCAGCGGTCACTTTGACCGCCATACTTAAAAGATTGGAAATTTCCTCCTTTCGGGATTTTTAACCATAGAAAAGAATTGTTTCAACATGTCAGAGTTTAATTCAACAATTTAATCATAATTTAGTCTGCAATAAGTCTCAGATAGCTTTTTTTTTAAATTTTATGTTCGATCAAGTGAAATACACATGCCTTACGCAATTGGCATTGAGAAAGAGCAAATTTGTACAAAAAAGAGGAAATTTTCTTAGCATGTAATAACTAACAAGTACTATAACCGACCGTGCATGTGTTTGGTTTAAAAAGTACCTAAATATCGTAAGATACCATACATTACTATCTTTTACAGTATTCCGAAATACTTATCTTATCACGTCACCTGTATATTAGCCATTAACAGTTTTTTTTTTTTTTGGCAATCAGAACAAATGCTCATAGATTTCTATCCGCATAGTTTAATTTCGCACTATTTTAATCTTTCTCCTGAGGTAGATACTTATTTATATGCAGCAAAATTGATCAGTGGAGGTGACTTGGAGGAAATTGGAGAAATAGGAGTTCTGTTTTTGAAATTTCCCCCTTTTTTTCGGCGTCAGACCCTTTTCCCTTTTTCTTTCACTGCTTTTTATATTTTGAGCATCATTTTTTATTAGCGAGGTGTCTTCTGATTCTAACTCAGAAGAACAATCCTCTTCCGCAAATCTAGGCTCCGAAAAATATTTGCAGTAATCTCATGAAAGCAATCTATTCTCATCGCTAAGAAAATATTTCACTTCAGATTGTTCATTCGAACCATTATCTGTTTTAGATAAATCTGCAACAGCTTCAGGAATTAATGTTCTTATAAGTTTTGCTTGTCAACGGTTCTTCTCAACACCATAAAGATAATTATGTGACTGAGCACTTCATTATCATCAAAGAAAATAAACGTCAATGCTTCAAGCAAAGCACGTGTTTTGGTGCAAAAGGAACTCCAGCAAACATTTTTGGAATTTACCTGTTTATATTTACTTCATTTTAGACCCAAAGTAATTTCACATGTTCAGTCAAATGCTTTTCAAATTTACCTTTCTCAACTTTGTCCCCTGTGCAATAGCAGAAAACTGAAACCACGCAACCAGCAGGTGTTTCGCATTTTCATAACAGTTCAAAGAATTAAACCTGACCAGCAGGTACTAAGATAAATAAATACCTTTGTGCTGAATAGTAAAGTCAGAACAAACATCGTAAGAAGAAGCACAAATTTGTAAATTACAGCAGACACGTGTTTCGGCGTTACAGGGAACGCCTTTTTCAATGCAAAAAATAATGAGCTTATGGATGAAAAGACATCCGACAAAAGCCGACAAAAGGCTTTTGTCGGATGTCTTTTCATCCATAAGCTCATTATTTTTTGCATTGAAAAAGGCGTTCCCTGTAATGCCGAAACACGTGTCTGCTGTAATTTACAAATTTGTGCTTCTTCTTACGTGTTTGTTCTGACTTTACAGCAGGTACTACTCAAGCTCAAAAGAACATTACTCACCCTGACAACTAACAATAGTCCATAGTACACACAACTGATAAGAGAAAAAAGAAGAAAACGGATGCATAAAGAAAGGTTCACTTAGCGGTCAAAATGACCGTAGTCAGTCTTTCTAGGTATAAACATTTATAGCGACTATAATAATAATCCTAAAGAAAAAAAAATCACTGTTGTAAGATATAAAAAAAATAGTTAGGAAAAGTCAATGAAGGAAAAAGAGTTTGAAAATTAAACGCAGCAAATATCGTTTGCGGTCAAAATGACCGCTTCCATCTTTCTAGTGTTAAACAGCAGTACACTGTGCTCCCCTATTTTAACTATCAACTATCATGACAAATTTGAACCTGAGTTACGTAACTGCCAAGAGTTGAAATGAAATGGATTATGCAGCCGCATATCAACATTCTTTAAATGCATTAATAGATTACAGGGTTCATACCCTTTAGGCAGAAAAAAATTCAAGCACTTTTCAAGTACTTTTCAAGGTAAAAAATTTTGTTTTCAAGGCAATATCATAAATTTGTACTAAAAATATTGTATGCAGATTTCATTTACTACAAACACATAGAAATAAGGCAATAATACAAAAAAGTATAGGAAAACAAAATTGCTTTTTCTACAACGAGAGACGTTTTGATGAAAGATCTACTGCGTTGAAAGTTTTTCTGAAAATGTTTGAAAAGTTTGGTCATAAAAAGAAGCAGATACTAAGAGGTTTAATTTTGAGGTTTTTCAAAGGTTGCAGCAGTCAGAGGTTTGTATATTTTCTAGAATCAGCAAATTAATACTTTATAAAAAAAAAACTTTCATAAGTGCTTTTAACTTTTATGGGAAGAAACTAAAATACCCAAGTTCAATGGCATTGCCAGAGAGGAGTTTTTGAAGTCACCCCCCCCCCCCCAGTTTCAACATTTATTTCCAATATCTATACAGTGGTTTATTACACTATAAGGGCGGTTAGGACAAAAACACTACCCAGAAAGTTATTTCAGTTTGCACTATTAAGTTCTAAAAATATCAGGTTTGCAAATCATTTATAAGTATGCAAATCAATTATTCGTATGTATTTATTAGCTGTTCAGCCAATAAGGCATTTCAACTGTCCTCGAGTAAATTTAAAAATTAGGAAGCAAGAAAAGTTTATGAAAGTCCACAGTCCAGTCTCTACACCTCAAAATATACAAAAGCAGCTTAAGCAGTGATAAATACTCTGAATGCAAACTTGAGCCTATTCAGCTTTCATTGATTAACTTGCAATAGACAATAAATGTGCAAGTTCAGATTTATAGAGCCATATTTCGAAATTGAAAAGATTCACAAGAAGTTGACATATATTATGACAAAAGTAGTTTTATTTTGGGAAAAAATGGGTTATTGTTGAAATTAGAATTTAAATTTAGAAAGGCAATAATATTCAGGTGTAATTGTGATTTGTGAGTTCATAAAAAATTACCTGAAAGTTTCAAAGAGCAAAATGGGGCGAGGGGGGGGGGAATAATTTTTAAAACTAAGCCCCCTATTACTTGAATATACATATGTACAACAATAACTTTTGCTATGCATACAATTCATAAAATAGTTTATTAAGTCAAAATATTCTGCATAGAAATACCATGCCCAGTGCCTGTTGATAACCAGCAACAGGCACTGGGCCTAGCTAGGCTGGTACTGGTCAATTTATTAGATCCAAATGAAGATGAATGACCCTCGTTAAGCTATCTACCCCTTTGCTGATTAAAGCCTCTTTCAGTAAGCTCCAAGTACCCACAACCTTAATAAAGTAGTAATTTTGAACATTGAGGAAAAGGCAGGGCCGTATCCAGAGGGGGGACCTGACGGGTCCCCCCCCCCCCGAAACCCAAAATGTTTTGTACCGTAAAACAGAAGGTTTTTTTTTTTATTATTTATTTTTTTTTTAAATTCCTAATGTCAAAAAAGGAAAATAACAAAGTTTTTTTTATTCTTAATTTTGCTACTATTCAAAATTTATAATATTTTGAAGACATACAGAAAAAGCAGTTCTAGTGCTCATTAAGCCGCAAGGCACACTTGAAATTTAGACCTTTAATTAGGACTTCCTGCTCTCTTTCCCAATTCAATTCAGGGCAGTCCAGCGTTAAGGCAGGCCCTTTGTCAGTTCGTTGTTTTTCAAATCTACCAAACTGACTTCTGTGCACTTCCTCCTCCAGGGGCGTGCACAGAAATTTTGGGGCTGTCACAAATGTCTTTTTTGGGCCCCCTCCATATTGTTTACCCATATTTTCAACCCCAGGTTTAAAAATATTGGGTCCCATTTAAGCTCGGTCCCGGGCCAACAGGTGTCCTTTCTCCCCTCTGTGCACGATCCTGCCCTCCTCCCCCTATAACTCTAGTAAAACTTACACTGTACCGATTTCGATCTGGGGACTCCCCAAAGGCTGGGCCCCTATTTTCCGACTAGGCGAGTATCTTGTTACCTAGATGTGCCAAATTCAGCTCCTTGATACATCCTGAGTAAAAAATGCAAAAATCACGATTCTCGCGTTTTTGTAGCATAATTTTCAAGATCATTTTTGTGACTGATATGTTTCATGTCCTGCATTTATTTAGTGCCGAATTCAGTATCATGGAAGTTCTTTTGTTATTGCTTGTTTTTTTTCCTTACCTCTACTGCATACTGTTAATACCTTAAGTATGAGAAAAAAAATAACACTTACTCTACTCTCATTTTCTGCACTACTTGTGATTGAAAAAAAAAGTTTGTTTCGATAAATATTTCGTTGCATTTATTTTTTAACTTAAAACGGGTGTGTCTTACAAAGTTATAATCATTTTGTAAGACTGTACAATCAACTTCTGAAAAGTATAAATAAAGAGCTTCAAATAATTTCAACTGTTCGAGAGTCTTTGAAAATTATTTAAGTTTTTGAAATTCCTTGAAAAGTTCTTGAATTTTTTATCTTATCAAGAAAATAAAGTATGAATTGTCCAAATGGCCAGAATATTACTCTTCTGTTCTTATTTTCTGAATGTCTACACCATTTCTTTTAAACTATTTTGTAGAATTTTCATACTGTAGGGCTTAATTACTGTAGTACTTAAATGAAAAAAAAAGGGGGGGGGAGTAGGGTTAGTGATCAAAAACAAACTTCACTAAAAGCCGATATGAGCAGATGACTGGGTGCTTCTCTTTTCTCCTCTCTCGTTTTTCCTCTCTGTCCATTAATTTCCTTTATTTGTCGAGCAAGCAATTTTTATTTTGTTTCTCCGGGGAAAAACTCCCGGACCCCCTGAAATTATGGATGTTCTACATCCGACTTAAAGGGACACTCTCCTGTTATCCTTACCACTACAAGGTGAATAAGAAAAATAATAAGAAATTAAAATAAAATAACAACAGTCCAAACAGTGGAATCATTAAAAATAGAGACAAAAAGTCTTCTATGTTAACATTTTTATGAGTTTGGTGTGTCTATGTATACTATATGTGTGTGTGTGTGTTAGGGCAATGTGCTAATCCGGGCCCCTCCTGAAAATAATTTCTGGATACGGCCTTGGGAAAAGGGGAAAATTGGAGATATAGGGAGGTAAAAGTATAAAAACGAACACTACACGATTTCAAGTGAATAATCATAACACAACCACCCCTGTTATACACGTTATTTATTTTAGCAGACATAAAAAAATGATGTACTTATAAATAAAATTATATAAATCAACTTTATATTTAAAATACAAACTTTAAGTTAATTTGTTAGGTGCTCAACTGCTGAAATTTAAATTTTTTTTAAAAAATCTGTTATGACCAAAAATTAGGTAAAGATAATCATTCAAAATTGCAAAAATAAATAAGCAAATAATTAAACAAGACCAAGGTAATACATTCTTTAACTCTTTAGTTATTAAAATAAAAAATAAAATAAGCTAATCTGATGTAGCAGTGTCAAAATAACTACTAATTGCCAAAAATATAAAAATATTTACAAATACAAAAGGATTGAAATCTCAAACAAGGGAAGCAAATTTTCGCGAATTAAGTTTAATGTTGTCATGTTTCCCATAAAATAAACTTATATTTTACTGAAATTAAACATAAAATATGCTAATCTACGGTAGCAAATATGAAAATAACATCCGATTAGAGAATATATTTAAATATTTGCAAGATGCAAAAAGATTGAAATTTCAAACACGAGAAGCAATTTTTCGCAAAGTCTGAGTTTGTTCGACGTGGCATGTTTCCCATGAAATAAATTTGTTTTTTATTAAAATTAAACAAAAAATATACTAATCTAAGGTAGCATATGCGAAACTAACATTTGATTAGCCAAAATATTTAAATATTTGCAGGATGCAAAAAGATTGAAATTTCAAACACAAGAGCAATTTTCCGCGAAACCCGAGTAAGTTCAATGTTGTCATGGTTTCCAAATTAATATCTTTGTTAATTAATGAAATTAAACAAAAAAAAAATAAACTAATCTAAGGTACCATATGTCAAAATATCTTTCGGTTGTAAAAAACATCAAAATATTTACAAGATGCAAAAGGATTGAAATCCCAAACACGGAAGCAATTTTTCGCGATGTTGCATACTGAACACATGTTCAGAAAATTGCATTGGTGAAATACTTTTTTAAAACTTCTAAGCACAATTGATTTTTGAGAGAATTTAAGCACTAAGAAACTTTTTCAAGGTTTTAAAACTTTTTCAAGGTTTTCAAGCACTTGAAAATGAACTTTTTTTTTCAAGCACTTTTCAAGGTTTTTCAAGGGCGTACGAACCCTGGATTACTGCTAAAAGATAGTGTATCAATTTGTGATTTATTCAATCAAGCTTTTTTTCCAAACAATTTCTCTTTCTGGGGGAGAAATACCACCTCAGCATTGAAAAAAATCAACAGGATGTTTTGCTCAATCTCATTATTCATTTAAAAAATGCTGTTGTTCATTGCAACAGCAAACTTAATAAAAAAATTAATAAATAACTGTGAACTTTTACCTTCTGTTCTTGCAATTGGGCTTTCACGACCTTATAATCAGCTGATGGTGGCTTCTGGTTCGCTACCATTTCCTCAGTATCTTCAAGCCACTTTTGCACTCCATCTAATGCATCTTGGAATTTTCCAGACTGCAACAAGGCAATGTCCAACTTCCGATCTCTTTCATTCATCTGAAAAATGAAACAACGGTGAAAAAACAACATACAATTTGCAGCATTTGATATTTTGCCTAAAAATAGTCAAAATTTTTAAAAGTGTAAGACTCAAACAGTTACCCTCTGTTTCAAATCGTTCCATCGCTCATTCAAGATGTCTAAGTCTTGTTCTAGTACTGTGGTTTTAACACCAGGAGATGCAGACTGTATTAATCCTTGGCCAACTTTATTGATATTGTCAATTTGTTTCCCAAGAGGCTCAAGTCGATTGCGATGATAACGCTGAAATAAAAATTATTCTTAAGTAATCAAATTTCAATTCCAGCAAACAAACTTCAAATAGAAATGGTTGGCAAGGACGTGACTAAAACTTGTAAATGCAAGCACAAAGTGCAGAGCTTGCAAAAAGTCTGCAAATATACATAAAACTCAGATTTTGCAAAAATAAATAAATGATTCATAACAGAAATCATGGGAGAACTCAAAATTGGTGAAATGTAGAACATAATGTTGGTCAAATGGGATTTTATGTTTATGAAAAAGAAAAAATGGGAGAAAGTAAAAAGTTTATGTAAATGATTGAAAAACTGAAATTTATTCAAATAATTTGCAAAAAGTTTGAAAAATCTTGGCCTTGCATGTATATAACATGCCAAAGAGAAAAATAGGAAGACAGTCAGTATTTTAATTTGGCCTTTTTTCTTTTTTTTTTTTTTTTTATAGAACTTGGATTTCTCACAAATGGAAGTCAGCCATATTTTCCAAACCACTATGTCACTGATTCACATCTTTGGTGAAGCAGCAATGATATGTTATGCAGGTTATGCTTTTGATTGCCTTTAGTTTTCATTTTGATTGATGCAGTGAGAAGTAAAGAGGTGTAATTACTTCTAGTTTTGAGCAAACATGTTCAAAGTTCAAGCATTAGACCAACTTTGATTGAAAAAAAATTTCTAAAGCATGTTATGCAGCAGCACCTATCAGGGCTACTAGTGCCCTCTCTTTCAGGTATGTTCCCCAAAACAGATAAGAGTTCCTTCTACCATTTGTATTGATTCTCTCCAAATTTTTAACTTTAGCACTTACAAATCTTTGCTTCTCACTGCCTCTATTAATGTTGTATTTCCCAAGTGTTTGATGAAAAGTTGCCAAAGTGCTAAGATAACGTTAAGGACAATAAAAATTAGTAAAAAAAATCAACGAATAGCCTTAGTTTGGTAATTTTTCCATTAAATGCTCACAAGCTAAATTTCAAAACAAGCAAAAGTTGGACAATGTTTTAAATACATTATTATTCCTTGAAATATACTTTATAAGCTTACCTTGAACTCATCCTGCTGAGATCGAATGGCATCCACTTCTCCACCAATGGCTTTAAAAGAAAGTTCTTCTTCTGCCGTTTCATTCAATTCTTTAGCAATGTCGGTGTAATCTCCATAAAATTTTTCCAGCCTACCCAGCATGTTTTCCAAATTGTTGTCTCTAGTTTTTGCACGTTCCTCAAGGCGAATCAATTGGCGATTCAGGCTATCCAGCTGAGAGGAAGAAAAAAGCTTCATAAATATTTCATTATGAAAGAAGAATTAGAAATCTGCAATGCAAAACTATAAAACATAACTATAAACTATAATCCTAAACAAATTACACCATGCTCTTATGTAACAAATTGCCTCAAAGTGAGACTGTATTTTGTCCTATTCCAGTAAATGAATAGATATGAGAAAACAAAATATTCTTAAGCTAATAGTTTATTAATTAAATCTAGTTTTTAAGAACAGCTCTGTTACTTCTGAAGTTTACAAGTAAAATGAGTTGCTAACAGGTTTAGAATTAACTCAAACTCAAAAAAATAAAAAAAAAAAATCAAGATTTCTACTTCATGTAAATCAGTAAATCTATATCAATGGAAGTGTTTCCAATGTTATCTTTATTTTCAAGCATGTATAAAGTGAAAATCGTTCTGAACAGTTTGAATAAAATGAATCGTGGCAATTTGTTTACTACTCCTTAATGCTTCAGGGTATTTACAATTAATATTACTAACACACTTTAAGCTTACAAGTCATGAGTTCTAATCGTACCTGATTCCTGCAACCTTTAGGGTCTGGGGTATATCCATGAGAAATTATCTCTTGACATTGATGTTCAACTTCTTCACAATCATCCCTGGCTCTTTTCAAACGATTGACATAGTTCTAAATAACAATAATTATAATAACTAATATATCCCAGTTTCATAATAATCAATGAAAACTTAGAAATTGAAATGTTTGAAATGTGAACAGTAAAATATTCATACTTTGATTTGATTGATTTGCGTTGTTAATGTATCTATATCTCGAGCAATCGGAGACATGTTGTCCAATTCTTCTTCTAAATTATTTAAGTCATAATGAGCATCTTTCATTTTATTCTGTAAATAGAATTAAAATGTGTTACATTACAGAACACTCACTTATTTACTTATTACATTTACTTATTAAGAATATTTTTGAGCTGAATTGGAAATTTTAAACTAAGTGTTTCACGTTATAAAACAAACTAATGGAATTTTAAAATAAAACTACAAATGCAAATGACAGAACTAAGCTTACATAAATTTTCTCTCAAAACTTACAACAGTCAGATTCATCATAATAATGAATTTTCTATAGAAAAGCAAAAGCATGGTAGAATAATTAAGTTTTTCATATTAAATGAAGCAGATGCAATAAAAATATTTTTTTAGCAGACAACATTACTAAACAAGCCACACAAGTGCAATAAAAAGGAAATGTAGATGTAAATTTTTACCTCTATGTGACAATTTTAAAGTTTCAGTTTCAAATTGGGAGTAACATAATTGAAATTGCATGCACTTTCTAATCATAACTAAATTAAAATTGTGGCACCTAATATATTATAAGCACCTTCTGAGTATCAAGTTTGCAATGAAGCTTACTAGTAACTTTGCTTATCACTTTCGGGATAATGGGGTTTATAGATATAGAAGTTGCACGAACCAAATGCTTAATTCAGTGAGAGGATGAAATATAATGCAATTAAAATGTATTAATATAAACACTTATGAGAAAAAATGACCTCTACATACCAACTAAAGCTCTCAGAATGCTCTAAGTAAGTACTTGATGAAGCATGCCAAGGGAGACAAAGTAAACCTACCATCATAATTCAACTTTATTCAGTCAATTATCTGTAACTCAATTTTTTTTTATCTTGAGGTTTTTATTGGGCCCTAAAGCTTTTTGAGAAGGCTGGGAGAATTTTCCATAGCTCCAAGTTTTTAGCGGGTCCCTTGGGATTTCGAGTCCTCAAGAATTGATTGTACTATGCATTTCTACATTGAAGCACTTTAAATATACATTAAAAGAATTTTAAAAAATAAAACCATGAAGCAATATTATCACAGAGCAAAATTTACATTGAAATGTGTCACTATTTCTGATGCAGACTCCAGGTCACAGCATCTGTCTTCCAGTTTTTGAATGAGCTGTCTGTGCCTCTTATCTAGTTCTTCAACTTCCTCAGTAATATGAGATGTATCCACAGAAGGAGACGCTTCAGAAACCAGAACGCTAACATAATCTTTCAGCCCATTCAATTGCCTCTTTATGTCTCCAGCTTCAGTTAATAAAGCCTAAGATTAAAGAGCATTAAAATTAAACTCATGAAAAGTATTACAAAAGTAATAAGAGACAAAATATTTGGTTTAAAATCTTGACAACTGTTTGAACAAATAATTGTTATTTTAAAAATTAGTTTGTAACTAGGAAACAATAATATGTTTATTTTTCAGAACTAGAACACAGATAAAATATTCACAACACAAACTTTTAACAGATTAAGCATACATGTATCCAATTTTAAAAAAATAAAACTTTATTAATTGCAACATAAACTTTTAACAGAACTAAACACTATAGGTATCCAATATAGAAATAATAAAACTTTATTAAATGCATAACTAATAGCTGGTAATTTCTCTTTGATGGAATGGAATAATAAATACAGTAAGCGCCACTTAATGTGATCACTTTGGGACCAATATAGTTTGATAACAATAACAGATTGATAACAATAACTGAAAAGAATCCAGGATACACAAAATGATGATTTTTTTCAACTAAAGCATTTATTTTTGCAACTGCAAATTAAAGTTACAATGTTTCAACTAAATGCAGTTTTAGATTATAAATTAGCAGAATGAAATAGCTCTTTTTTCCCCATCGATTAAACCATCAGTCCGTTGCTACAAAGTTTTTTTTTTGCCCATTTTTAAAGTAAGATCTTCTGTTTTTTGCAGTATTAACGGACCATTTACTCGCATCCTTTTCCCTAACATTCATAAACCTCAGTTTCAAAGTAGTTGCAACTTCATCATCTTTTCCAGCATGGTTTCGCTAGTTCTTTAAAATTTTATCTTCATGATTGTTTAGTAACTTGTAAAGTGATGACAAAGAAATGTTTATTTGTTCTGCAGCATTTCTTTGATTCATCACGGTGAAATTGTCAAATTGTTTTTACCTCATTTTTTTCCTTGACAGTGAAATCATTGCGCTTTTTCTCCTTTGCTAAAATATTGGACCGTGTTGAGTGAAGTTTTTAGTGTAACTGAGCTGGGAGAAAAATTCTTTTGCATACTGATACGAAGGGAGCTTGTTTTCTGGGAAGCTACTTGACAGGGTTTGCCTTTGAATTTCTTTTGATTGAGGAACAAAAAAGAGGAAAAAAATAAAAGTTTATTATGAAAATGATTACAACATCCGACTTTTTCAACACATGCTAAAATACAAGTATTTTGGGACTTTGTGATTTTGATATATAACATTAAGGGAATGATAACATTAACCGTGATCACATTAAGCAGCGCCTACTGTAATAACACTAATGTTAACTCATTTTACAATTAAAAGCACAAATTTCAACAAATATTGCAGATTGAATTTCAGTCACATTTTGGACTTCTTATTTGGAAAAGATTCGACTGATATTAAAAGTTTTGAAACCGTCATTCCTTCAAAATAAATTAAAAGTTCAGTTAGATTGCTTTAAAAAAAAACTATTACACATAATTTTCTTTTTTACTATCAAGAAAAAAAGAAAGAAGCAATACTTAAATCTAACTTGTCAATGATATAATTTAAAATGTTCTTCTTTTTTGTCAGAAAAAAGAAATCCCTATATAAAGTTGCTGATTAATACGTAGGATTAAGAGAAATTTATAATTGCAAGTTGATAAATAAGCTGAAAACTAGTATCGAAACCAAGAGATTTCAAACCTTATTCGAGTAAGCTTTAAAGAAGATAACCTACGATTCAAACTTAAGTTGTTGCAAATGATTTAACTTACATTTTTAAATACAGAATATTCACTTTTGAAATTAGGGTTAAGCATATTTTTACTATGGAAAATTGCTTATTTTTTAAAACTGAATTAAGTATTCAGCTTTTTAAAGAAACACATTTTTTACTAAGTTGGGAAAAGAATTTATTACAAACTTACTAACAGATTGTAATAACAAAATTGTTACAAAACTATGATTATTTATCCTACCATGAAATGACAACATTTTCAACCCAAATCTAAGAACAAAATACATCTTTGGAAAGATAAGAATGAAAATTCATTTCAATCACACACAGAATTCTTAAGTTACCTTCATTCTAGCTAAGAGTTTTGGATCTCTTGAGCTGTCACCTAAGGCATCATGAGAGAGTAATCGATCCTCAAGCCGGTGCAAAGAATGATTCACATCACGAGCTTTTTCTTGATATACATTTAATTTGTGAGAAATATCATCCAGCATTTGAGACCTTTCCAAAACCTCTGCAGAATTTAAAAAGGAGGAAGAGTTAAATATTTATTCTCAAAGTGAAGAGCAATGATTTAAAACAGGAGAGAGTCAAAATATTTTTGCATAAAAATACATTTTAGGATGGACACACATACACACACTGAAAAAAATTAATAGTTAAAAAAAATAAAAGGACTAAAAGGGTTTAAAAACTGTTACATGAGGAAAAGGGATAAGTTACAAAGACAAAACTTCAAGCTAAATATGTAATCATTACACATTTTTAACTATTTATAAGTACATTGTTAAAATTATGACTATTATTAAATAGGTTTTACAAATAACATCTTAAGATGTTTTAGAATGATTCAGTAAGGTCAAAATGAGAGATTTTTTTAAAATTGAAGTTTATGATTGTTAATACTTATTAAACTGGAATTGTAAAATGTATAAATTTAAAATCTTCATTAAATGATTAAATGAACATAAATCAATAAATTCATTAAAAAGTATCATCAGGGAAATTTACCTTGATTAACTCTGTCCCAGCGTCTTCTTAATGATTCGACTTCATTTCTAATTACTTCTGTATCTACATCGCAACATGAAATTAAAACTTCTCCATGGTTGCATGTATTTTCATATTCTTGTGAATGCTTTGATACATCATTTTTAATAGCCTAAAAGAAATAATTTGTTACATTAGGATTTAGAAATACTCAAAAGAAAATAGAGAAATAACATTGGTTGACTTCAAAATCCACTTAGTAATGACTCAAAACATTACATAGCAAAAAGAACACGTTATGTTAAGTATCAAATAACAAGAAATACATTTTTTCCCCTAACATATCAACCCAAGAAAACAGGTTAAAACTGCAAGATAAAATATTCCTTTGCTTCCTTTAATTATTTAAATTATTCCAGTTCTGGAATCAGTGTAGATGCCAAAACTGATAGCACCACCACCTAAGCCCAATTCAGTGTAGGGCTAGAGAAGAAGTTGGTTCAGGGCAAAATAAGTTTACATTCAAGTTCATCACCTTTGTTACTTGCAAGTGACTTTCTTCAGTATTAACGCATTTTATGCTCTTACTGCTTAAAGTAACTATTAACAAAAATAAAAGCAAAAATAAATGATTAAATAAATAAACGAAAATAGCCATTATCAAGATCAAGGCACTCAATTTCAGTATACAAAAATAAATAAATAATTTTGTCAACATATTAGGCAAAAAGTTTTTTGGTTTCTGTTTTTCCTTTTTTCTACTTCATGGGGGGAAAATAAATTATTTAATTTAAAAATGCATTTGGAATCTACATCCCTCTCTGTTTGTTTTGCACATGAAATTCTAGAAAATAAGGTTCATTTCCAATGCAGTTGATTTACTTTATAAGACCATTACACACTTATGCTCATCTTAAGTTAAACATTTTTAATAAAGAGAGAGAGAGAGTGTGGGACATAAGAGACATGCGTAAGATCAAATGATTAATAACTATCTCCTTATTTTACATCAAATATTCTCAGTATCATATGAAATTTTTACCCAAACATTTGATCGGAAGCTATAAAAGTGCAAATTAATCCTAAGACTCTAATGCTAAATTTTTTGAACTATTAAAGAAATGTTCATTGCAATAAAAGACAGGTTGGAATTATGTAATAGGTAGAAAAATGTCCTATTGGAATTAAATAAATCCTTCATAACTGGTAAGGGATGGGAACAGAAAGCCAGACTGACGTATAAACAGAAACACCCTTCTTGCATCTCAAAATGGCCTAGATTCAGATTTTAAATTTTATTTCATTTATGAATTTATTTATTTCTAACTTTGCATTTAGGACTTTCTCACTTCAAAATTAAACTACTTTCACGCTAAGATAAATAAATACCTTTGTACTGAACAGTAAAATAATAAAAACAACGTTACAAAAAGCACAAATTTGCCAATTTTGTGCTTTTTGTAACGTTTTTCTTATTTTACTTTCATGCTGTTTTTTCCCCTTTCTTTTTAAATATTTATTTTCAGTTTTTCACTAGAATGTTTATTTTTTGGGAAATTAGACTAAAAATTGAAATTTTGGCTAACCTAAAGTTTTTATAATCCGAATTAGCACCAATCCCGATTAATTTCAGCTAGTACGGTTCTGATGAACTTACATTAACTAAAATTATTTTTATTAATAGTAGATAAAAAATATGAAATACGTATATTTAAGATAGTTCAGTATCAAATATGGTTTTTGAGTCATACTTGAGACTTTTTAAAAACCTTCCCCATTCTTTTTATATAACAATAAATAAGAGTTTAGCAGTAATCAGAATGAATTCAAACTTACTTGAATCTCTTTGACTTGTTTATCCAATTGAGATCGATGAAAACTTATGGGTTGCAAAGCATTTACTTTGTCCTCACATTTGTTAAGCCAAGAGACAAAAGAGTTGAGAGAGTTGTGATATTTCTTACAACTTTCTGAGCATTTCTGCAGCAGTGTGTGCCTAGGATTTAAAAAAAAGTAATAATTATTAAAATCAATATAGATATTTTCATGAAATCTAACATTTTTCTCTGCTTACAAGAATTAAAATTAAACGTAAAGATTGGAAATTTGATTTGGGGTGGGAGAGGAGTGGTTGAGAGCTGGGTATCTTAAACAAGTTGATACTTTATAACACTTGAACTTTTTCTTTTCTCTGATACTTATGTACTTTGTATCACAACTTAATTTATTTTAAGAAACGAGCTGATGATTAAGAAACGAACATCACATGCCTTCCTTTTACTCCAATTTAATGTCATTTACCCATTACTGGCAATTTTAATGTGATTCAATAGTTTACTTTATAAATATCACCAACAGTGGCAAAACTGAAACCAGATTTTTAAAAAAAGTCGCCAAATTTATCGCCAAGTTGGCGACAAAACTTGGCGACCAAAAAACTGGCGATATATTGCCCAGTATTAGCCAAATTATAAATCCACTTGAGTTTACATCAAGATTAACAATGATTTCCCCCAAAAAAGGGGCAAAAGACCCCATTAGAAACAACCGAATGCAACCAAAAGGAGAGGTGCAAAACTAGATCCTAGTAGGAGTCTATGTACCAAATTTCAACTTTTTAGGACATACCGTTCTTGAGTTATGCGACATACATACGCACATACATATAGACATCACGAGAATACTTGTAATTAACTTGGGAATCATAAAAATGAATATTTCGAGTGTCTATAGGTTCTTAGGCAGTTATCCATATGTGGTTGAGTTGAAAAAAAAACTCAACATTCATTCGGGAGTGAGTAAAATGGAAATTAAGGTCGATTTTTGAGTGAAAATTTTTTTGCAAATACAATACTTCCTTTTTTGTAAAAGGAAGTAAAAACTATGTCTGAAAGTTTTTACCATATCTATTTACGTATGATAGAGGTAGATCATTTCATAGACCATCTAGTGCAGATAAGTAAACGTTTTAAATTACTGGGACCTGAAACTGAATTCATGCTGAAGTAAAGATCAGGGAGTATCTATGTAGCTTTCAAGAAGTATTTTCAAAATTTTGAAGGAGCCAGTATTTGCACTTGAAAAAGGATCCTCAATTTAAAGTATACAATACCTAAAACATCGCTAAAAACTAAAGTAAATGAGGCTAAATTTATTTCTTTCAAAAATTTTTACAAAGCTGATTTATCCAAAAAATGCCAGGATAGATTTATTTATAAGAAAAAAGTGTGTCAATTAGACACACCATTTTTAAACATTTATTTATTTTTTATTACTTTGTTTAGAACCAACTTAGCAGTGCAAATCCAACCTCTTCATGCAAATATAAAATCCCATCAGATCTTAAGAGATTAAGTATAGCCTAAATATTTCAAAAAAAAAAAAAAAAAAATCTTAGAAAATATCCATATAACTTCTTATGGTACTGATGTTTGTGAAGCAGGCACTATTTGTCATTGATTAACAAGAAATTCTTAAGAATTAAAATAAAAAGAAAATAAATGCAAGTTGAGCCTGTGTCCTTTATCTAAATTTGTATACCCTCTATCACACTTTTTTTAATATAAAAAAAAATATATCACTTTGCATTATGATTAATTAAAACAAATAAAATAAAAACATCTTTTTGGGGTAAAATTATGTAAAATGGTTTATTTCAATTACTCAACATGACTACGCTGAGGCAAATACACATTCTTATTCTTTAACATGTACAGAACAATTGACAAACAGCAATATGGAAAAAAATTACCTGTCATTAGCCGCCTTACGAACTTTCTCCCATTGACGCTTTGTAACGTCCATTTTATTTTGAAGTTGGGCAGCTTCTGATTTTCGAGTAACTTTTGGAAGCATTTCAGCCCCTTTACTCATAAGCAAATGAACTTCATGATCTTTATTCAAAACTTCTTTATAAATGCTCTATAAAAAATGCCTCACATTAATTAAATATTTTATTGGTCTATTATCAGGAAAATACAAAAAGAAAAAAAAAAGACAGAAAGAAACAAAAGAAAGAAGCATACATGAAACAACCCCAATCATAATAATAAATCAAACAGGGTAAAAAAATTACATCAACAACATTTACAAACATTCCGCCTTTACATGAAATACACCGCCAGCTCAATCATTCCATTTCAGGACTGCAGTTTTGTGCTTATTAGCACTCATCAGCCCGGAATAGGAGGTGACTGAGCTGGAGGTAGAAAACCCCTTAAGGAAGCCAAGAGTCTTCGGATAGAATGACTGAGCTGGCGGTGTATTTCATGTATTTCTGCCTAAACCCTGGCTAATGGGCAGTAACTTACTGAAAATTCAGCCTTCCTTTAGAATTCCTGTATACTAATCAATGTTTGAATAATAAAAACAGTTACTATCATTTCATAAATTAATATAAGCAATTTTCTCAATAAAAACATAAAAAATAAGGTTATTTATTACTACTTTTAGGCACATGAATTTGTAACAGTATACAAATATTTTTGTCTGCATAATAATAAAAAACGTTCTTTTCGTGAAAATGGATGAAAATAATTTCTAAAATTAACTTTGTTGCTTACTTCAAAATCTTGAACTTGTCTTTTAAGTATATCTTTGTCAGCAGAGATGGGAAATTCATGAGCTAATGTGTTCTCCATATCATTTAACCAATGCTGGATACGATCAAATGAAAGGTAGAAATCTTTGTCTTCTTTTAATGCTGATTCCAGTTCAGCTTTACGATTATCTAAGCAAAAATAGCAAGTTTCGATTACTCATGATAAAAAATGCTTCATAGTTTTCATGAAATGTATGTGTTTCTTACATGTAATGTATAACACACAAAATTTTTTTAATCTGAAATTACTCTTTTTCATTTTGACAAAGCTTTAGAATAAATTATATGAACGAACTTACTCATTTTTCTGTTCAGATTATTGTATTGTTTTTCAACAGCATTTAGTTTATTCTTTATTTCTGTCTTAGAGGCGGAGTCACTTAATATATCACACAATTGCTCACAAACTGCTTCAGCATCAGCTAATAGTGGACGTTGGTTTTCTAGTTGCTCTTCCAGATCCTAAAAATTGAATTTTGCAAATGAAAACTGGATCAAATAATGTGTGCAGAAAATTTGAAAGATGAATACAATTAAATTAGGCTTTACAGAAAAATACACAAACCTTTTTAAAATAATTCAAAATGACATCAAATTACAAGTTTCCACAAATAAGCACTAAAAATATTTTTATTTAACGTACTTTTTTCATGAAAACTGAATTTTCTTCTTTAAAAAAATAATAAATTCATAAGCAGAATCAAACAATTGAAAGTTGGGATAATTATCTGTGTCTAAAACAAAGGAATTATAATATGTTGCAGTAATTTTAATGCAAATAACTAAAAAAAATGGACTTGCAATTACAGCAGTTTTTTTTTTTTTCATTTGTTTACAGCCCTCTGCCTTCTTCTCCCTCCCTTTTTCTTTAATTGTACATACATGTTTATAATTAAACTGTTTTTCAGCTCAAAATACTGGTAAATGCTTTGGACAGTAGATTTAATTGTAAATAAATGCAAATATGACGACCAGCAACAGTCTCTGGGCCCAGCTAGGCTGGTCCTAATTCTAAATATATACTGCTTAAAAAATAAGTGAATTGAAAAAATACTCTCATTCCCTTGAAACTTAAATAAAATTTCTTTCTAATATTAAATGCCTCACGAGATCTAATTTTTATCGTCACAAATAACTAAAATTATAGTTATATAATGTATAATAATCAAGATAGGCCAACAATTTGCTACATACTTTAAATGTTCTTCATAGTCAAAAATTGATATCCAGATTTCATGAAAAAAGTTAGTACATATCATACAAGAAACAAACAATGATGATTTAAATGAGTGGTGTCCAACATATGACTTGAGGGTCATATGTGGCCTATTGTTATGTTCAATGTAAAAAACCAAAAACAATGTCCTATAACCTTCCAAAACATCCTATCATCTTCATTCAACATTAAGAATGATTCTTGGAGTGAAATCGTCAAAAATTGGTTTCTATAAAACTTATGGAAATACGGCAGGGTCATTCTACAGAAAAGGTACAAATAGGCCAAAAAAATTCTTTTAACAAAACTAAGTAAAAAGTAAAAAAATAATAAAAATTGCATAAATGTTTTTGTTTGTTTATAAATTATGTCCTTATAGTAGTGGTTAAGTTTTCTATTTTATTTTTAAAAAGATTTCAAATATTTTGAATCCCACCTCGTCCACGGAGGGGATATAATAGTCAACGTAGGATATTTTTTATGTAAGAAAGTGTCAATAAAGGTTGTTATGAAAGTAAACATGCGTTTTAAAGCTATATGAACTATTATGTGACTCTTACTTAACATTAACAAATTAAAATGTGGAAGCTTTTGAAATAAAGACTCAGGACCTCGCTCTTTATGAATATCCTATTTTATTGGAAAAAAATCAACATTCTAGCATTTGTAACAAAATCAATAAAGTGCAACCTAATTTAGTTGGAAAAGAAAATATCGAAAGTATGTTCTTAGTTTCATTGATGAGTAAAAAAAAAAACCTAGTAAATCAAAAGATATTTTTTTTAATTCAAAAAAAAATCATTTTCTTTTTCTTGAAGAACTTGCCAAAGGCCGATTTAACAAGCTTTGCGGGCCGCTTCTGGCACGCAGGTTATAGGTTGTGCATCCCTGCTGTACAACAACATAATCATTGATTTTTGGTTTGCTTCTTATCCTTTCTCGGTGAATTAATCCCAAATGGTAATGTTTACATTGATCACCACAACTTAAGACAGGTGAGGTATCTTGCCTTTTTATCATCTTTTGTTATTTATAATTTGTTTAATATTTGTAATTCTGTTTGCTTTATTTTATATTTACTTGGCTTTTTAGTTTTGCTGCGTTGCGCATCTATGGGCTCTTGGTGTGGTCTTTTCAATATTTTTCACTTTTATTATATATATATATATATATATATATATATATATATATATATATATATATATATATATATATATATATATATATATAAAACATTACAGAAATCATTTGAGAGAAAAACTGACAAAATGAATTTCTTTAAGAGTCAAATTTAATTTCTGTTCTATAAAAAATACAAAACAAAATTGCCCTATTTTTGTTTAGCAAACTGAAATTTATTATGATTTTTTCTAAGGCTTTGTTTCTTCCGTGGACCACGTCATCTCCTCCGTGGACATGCCATGTCCACGGAGGAGACAAAAGTAAGCTTTAGAATTTTTCAGAGTTTTGATTTTAAAGTTTAAAAAATGGAATGCTTCTTTTTATCAAATGTACTACTTTTGCTATCTAAAAATGATGTTTCAAATACAAAACAGTTTTATTTTACCTTTTGTATGATGACCACGGAGAATACACTAAGAACTTTGCCAAACCAGATTTAGAGACAACAATCCAACAAGTGTACAAGAGAACTAAAGTTGATCTCTAGAAAACAAAATGGCTAAGTATCCTACCATTTACCTTATATGAACTTGACTTTTGCTGCCCTCTATTATGTATTTATTAAGTTATTTTAAGTGCCCACGGAGGGAGACTTCAATCTTAGGGACAAAGTTTATGAGTCATTTTCTTTATAAATACAATTTATTTATTTTTTAATTTTATTTTAAAAACATCTTAGAACTCTTAGCTAGTTAATACAATCAAAGATATTTAAAACCAATTTAAACAGTTTGAGACCAATTACAAATTGCTTTGTCTCACAGACTTAGGAATGTCCACGAAGGGGATTTTAAAGCATCATTTATTAAAAAATAAAACTGAAATATTAAATTTATTTACTTGTCATGCATAAAATTAATTAGTTCAAAACTTAACTAAAACACATGAAAAAAATATTAAGGAATGTACTGAAGTTTTTATTATTTATTACTAAGGGACTGAAAAAGTCACCTTTTTGTGAGAATGACCCGGCACCAATTTAAAAAGAAAAAAAAAGGTCTATAATAATGATAATAACACTGCCGTGGGAAGGTGAAACGCAGTACCTGCAAATTTTTCATTTGTTTTGCATTTTTGTCATTTATTGTACTTCAGCTTTGTTGTACAAGCTTGCTGATTACGTTTCTGCTCAAAATTAAGCCTGGGAAAAAAAAGTCCAATTCCACCATTTCTCTATTTGTATGGAATCTGAAATACGTTTCTTCAAATATCTCAAAAATTCAACCCTGTAGTGCGTTTACCTTCCTACGGTAGACCAGTTTTTGGTTTGCAATTTTCTACCCTGTTACAAATTTTCTCATGCTATATAAAAAATAATGAGTGTATTTACATTTTAGTTGTGCTCTGGCCCACGAGAGTCATCTCAATATGAGGTGCGGCCCGTGATTAAAAACAGGTTAAGCACCACAACGTTACGTAATAAAAAGAGCTTCATGCCAAAAAGAAGGGGTTTTCAAATATCATTACAGAAACGTAACATACAATTAGTTTCCTCAGCTGATCTTCGGCATCTGATCCGGCTTCTGACAGATGATCAAATTCATCCCCAATATGTTGCAGACGATCTTGGAGTCTGTTCAAACTGTCTTGGAAGTCTTTCGTAGCTCCAACTGCAGCATCAAGATTATGTTCTCGATCAGCCAACTTGCTCATCAGGTCGTCCCATCGTGTGTTTGTACTTTGCAACTGGTCACGTATTTTCTTAGCAGCAGGGCTATTGACATCTAAGTGATCTAATATGGCATGACCGCAATCACGGCTCTTCGCTAACACTGGTTCTTGTAAAGTAAACTCATCACGCAAAACCTGTAGAAAAAATTTATAATTTCAAAACATTTATTGATACTTTTATTGATGATTATAAAATTTTTATTAACCTATAAATCCTCAAAAGCAGAGACAATGAAAAACAAAGTGCTTTCAAGAAATAAATATGCTTTAAAAACTGTTAGTAATGAATCTCTGCAATACTATAGCGTTACAAAAACACAATTATTATTTTTTATTCTCAGCTTATAAAGATCAATATTCATTGTGTTCCTTTTATGGGATACTGTTACAAAATTCTGGGTCAGTACTACACATGGTTTTAAGCATTTAATTTCGATATAAACTTATTATTTGAGTTTCATGGCAGTTCAAAGTGATTTGATAATTCCACAGAACTGCAATTTCAACAACAAATCTCAATAGTTTTACAAGTTACTGAACGGAAATTTCAATCTACTACTGTAATTTCAGGTAGATAAGCTGCCCTATTGTATATGTTGCATGTGCAATAATTTATTAACTAAAAACAAAAGTTCATCGGATAAGCCGCCCCATCGTATATGCCGCAGAAGAGCGTATCAAAACATGGTGTCCCTCAATCTCTATATATATCTCTCTCTATTAAATGCATTTTTATGGATGCGATCATTTATTATAGTAAGAACGAAACTTTAATAAGTGACTGCACAAGTGACTAATGTTGCTAGATACATTCATCTACATTTGATTGGATGAGATGATTTCAAATCATGTTATACCTAGTAGTACATAGAAAAATTGTTTAACTTTTATGAATTGATTTTTTTTTAATTTATCATCATTGAGACATTTTAAATATAACTCAAACAAGTTAGTGATACCACCATTTTGCAGCCTTGTGAAATGTATGGTACCATCATGAATCTGCCAACATTGGAAAGAACAACAACAGCAAACAACGTAAAATAGGCGCAAACTAACACAGATTTATGGGAATGAGAAATTAAGTTTAATGAGAAATCTGTTTCATGGTGCAATTCAAGCTCTACTAGCATTTTTTTAATGAATTCTAACATTGCCACATCTTTGGATACATCTCCCTGGCAGATATGCTGAGATGTTAAATGTCACTTTAAAACACGTATAAGCCGCGGCTTATCTACCCAAAATCACGGTAATATTGATTCACTCTAAAATGTTCAATACCTTTACAACAACATTAAAAGATTCAACAAGTATCATTATGAATTAACCTTCTTTCACTATCTGAGGCTCATCTAGATTTTCTTCCTCTGGGACTAAAAGTTGTATACTTATTACTTTTGGTAAAAACTTGATTAATTAGATAAAAATAAAATTGGTAACATGAAATTATTCATTTGGCAAAAAATGAAGGGTGAACAAAAACGAAATCAGAAATACGAAAAAAAAAAAGCTCAGCCTGAAATTAGGAAACAAAAACTATACAATTAGGACATTGGAAAAAAAATTACTTTTATGAAAGTATAATTTTATATCAAGAATTTTGTAAATTGTCTGTCTGGGAAGGAAAAAAAAAGAGCATCAAAATTTTAAAAAATTCTTTTTTTATAAATTTAAAGGCATCTGAAGCAAATTCTTCAAAACAAGAAGAAATAACAGAAAACAAAATAAACTGTAACTTTGTTTCTAAACACCATCAAAAGTGAGAAGCATTCAAAAGAAGATAACTCAGAAGTAATATGATTTTTACCTGCACTTGTTGAATTTGAGCATTCACCATTCTAGGATCAGAGGCAATAGGTCCCAAAACCTGGAACATTTTCTCTTTTTGACCCAACCAGCTGTTCATGGCTTCTTGAGAATCTTGAAAGTCTTTCAAATCCTGCAAAAACTTTGTCTTTTCTCTCAAGGATGACATAAGTTCATTCCATCGATGACCTATAAATATGATATAATTAAATTATGTGCACAATCTGTTAAAAAGTACTACAGTAGAATACCTTTATAAAGCCAAATTATATGACGCAATTTTCTATAAACCGCACAACTTTTCAAAGTAAACAATAGGTTTTGAAATTTAAAAAATCCATCTGTTTTGCCTTGCAAACATAAAAATTGTTAGGCAAGTTAAATTTTGAAACAGTTTTTCAATTATGCAAACCATGAAGCTAGCAGAAGTGCAGAATAATTCACTTTCTTTTGATTGTGAAACGTATATATTTGGAAATGATTAATTGTATAATTAGTGCTTTAATGCTCATGGCAGATAAAACTCATTCTGAAGTGCTAATATATAGATATATTCTGAATATTAGTTTCAGAATTTGTGAAATGACCTACGTAACACCAAAACCTGTATAACGCAAAAGCTCTGGTCCCAAAGTATGCATTATAACGGTCTTCTACTGTAAAACTATTTGCGAGAAATATTTCTTGAAATATATTTGATAAGAAAATATCCTTAAGTGAAAAAAATACATTATTATAACTATCAAATTGAGATTCAGTTGAGCCCGCTGAATGGAATAACTAATTTGCCATGAAAAATTATTCTAATAATTATCCGGGATATTCCATTATCCGGGATCAAATAAACAATTTGAATGTTTGGTGCATTGAAACTTTATTACATTAAGGGGGATATTCCTTTAACCGATATTCTAATAAGTGGGCTCAACTGTATTTACCTAAATGACTGACTTACTAAGATCAGACATTTGCATCTGCAAATTATCAATGCCGGGAGTTGCAGGCTTACGACGAGCTAAATCTTCAGTTTGACTTTTTAGCCTGTCTAATTCCAGTTGTCTTTCCAACATATCATCTTGGATACCCTGCAATGTTTTCATCATTATAATAAATGTCAAAATATAATAAATAAGTAATACAAGCATTTTAAATCAATATCAAATATCCGTTGTTATTGCATATTAACTTATTCCTTGGTTAACATTGTTAACCAAGGAATAGGCCACTAGATTGGCCACTAGAGGGCGCCTGTGATGCAGGGAGTGTTATTGCTGCTAATTTGATAAGTGTTTTCTTACTATAATTTTTCATTATTACTGTCTAGTTTTAGGTTTTTTTTACTTCACTTTATGATGTAATTTAGTTTTATTGTGTTTTGGGGGCTCATTTTTGCTGTTATTGTATTCTTGAAATGTTTTTGCATTTTTTGGAGCTAAGCCTAACATGTGGTGATGTCCTGGTTTTTGATCTTGTGTGCTTTATTGGGTGTAGCAACTTTGTTTATTTACTGCTGTTTTTAGTATTTATTCTGTGTTTTTTTTTTTTTTTTTTTTTTTTTTTTTGCATTTTTATCTTTCTGTTTTGCCTTTTGGAACATATTCACTGAGTAAAAATGGGTGTTATATGCATGGGGGACAGGTGGATCTCTTGTGATTTATGTCATATGTTCTGCCTGTATAGGGGGGAAAATGAGTCTGTTTTTGAGGAGGATTATATTTGCACTAAATGTGCTGAACTCTCAGACTTAAGACTTAAGATGCTAGTTTTGGAAGCCCAGTTGTAGAGGGTATAAATGGTCCAGAGATTCAGGGGGAAGTTTCAAATGAGGAGTTAGATTGAGAAACTAAGGGTGTAATTTTGGGGGACTCTATGGTAAGGGAGTTGGGTAACACAGTTCGGAGAGGAAAGCGTAAGGTGGCTAGGTGTTGTTTACCAGGGGCTCGGGTAAAAGACGTTAATATGGTTGCTGAAAAGAAGGGAGTATTGAATAAGGAGGACATGGTTACTTTGTGGGTGGGAGCAAATGATGTAGGCCACAGTAAAAATGAGGAGTTTTCTAGGGAATGGGAATCCCTGTTGGATAAAGCAACCAGCTTTTCGACGAATGTCCAAGTGGTTGGTTTGCTTCCCAGGTATGGAGTGCATAGGAGCTGGCTAAATCAACGTGCGAGGTGTATGAACTTGCTACTGAAGTCAATTTGCGAAAAGCGCAGTATCAGGTTCATTGATGTATGGAGTCATTGTAAACGGGATTGGATTGCTAGGGATGGCCTGCATCTGAGCTCTACGGGGGTCAAAATGGTTAGTGGATTAATTTTAGGGGCTTCGGAGTCAAAAAACTAAGTTGGAATGGGGGGTATGGTTCAAGCATCAGGTATCGAGAGAATGAAATTTTTTTGGGTATTGCTAGAAATGGAAATAAAGTGACGAACAAGAGTAGTAATTCGAAAAATCAGTAATCCAACGTCAGAGGCATGCTTAAAGTTTTCTATACCAATGCTCGCAGTATTAGGAACAAGATGGATGCATTGAAAAGCATAGTGATGGGCGAGAAGTTGGATGTTATTGGAATTACAGAGATATGGGCTACCAAATCTGATGCAGAGTTATTACATATTGCTGGGTATAATTTGTTCAGACAGGATAGAGTAGGTAAAAGATGTGGTGGGGTTTTATTTTATGTTAGAGACAATTTTATTTGCAATGAATTGGTCATAAATGATAAGCCTACTGATATTGATATGGTTTGGCTGGAGTGGATGAGCAGTAAGGGCAAAAAGCTACGCTTTGGTAACATTTATAGGCCACCTAATTCAAACCAGGGACAAGATGAACAGATGTACCGTATTATTAGTGACATGTCCAGTAAGGGATCCATTATCATAATGGGAGCTTTCAATTTTCTGGGTATTGATTGGAATAATTTTTATCCTGGTAATGGCAAAGAAGAGGAATTTTTAAAAGTAATTGGTGACTGTTTCTTAGATAAAGTTGTAACTCAGGGGACTCGAGGGGAGGCGATTTTGGATCTAGTTTTTTGTGACATAGGTAGTTTTGTTCAGGGGTTGTGTGTAGGGGAGCATATTGGAGATAGTGATCATAACAGCATTAGGTTCCGGGTTAAATTTGAAGTGTGCAAAGATGATAATTTTAGGTTTGTGCCCAATTTCAGAAACACTGATTTTGTTGCACTTAGGCAGAGCTTGAAAGAGGCTTTTTCGTCAGGATTGGAAAATAGCGACGTAGATCAGCAGTGGACGAAATTTAAGGAGAAACTTGCTAAAGCGGTTGGGGACTATGTTCCATTTAGGAGAAAAGGTGTTAGTACCAAAATTTGGCCCATGTGGTTCTCCAGGGAGACTAAAGAAGCTCTTAATTATAAGCAAGTCACTTTTCGTCAGTTTAAAGAAACTGGTCAGAGTGCAGAGAGGCTCCATTTAATAAATTTTAAGTATTTGGTACGGATTCAGAAAAGGGAATTGGAGCAAAGGCTGGCAGATGACATTGATGGGAACCCTAAGAGGTTTTTTGCTTACACTAATTCTGGGAAAGCTTGAAACAGTCAAATTGGGCCTTTGGTTGATGAGTATGGAAATTTAATCCAAAACGATAGGGATATTGCAAATGTTCTAAATAACTTTTTTTCCAGTGTGTTTAACGATAACTGTATCTCAACAGTTGACACTAACAAGACACAAGCTATTATACAGCTTGAGGATTTTGTATTTTCCAGGGAGGAGGTTTTATTTCATTTGAAAAAGATTAAAGCAACTAAAGCTCCGGGACCAGATAATATTTATCCAAAAATTTTGGTTGAGTGTGCAGAGGAATTAGTGGATGTTATTTTGAATATTTTCAATGCTTCTTATAACTCGGGGATGGTGCCAGAGGATTGGAAACTGGCTAACATAACGCCACTCTTCAAGAAGGGGTCTAAAGGTATTGCTGAGAATTATAGACCTGTAAGTTTGACTTCGGTGATTTGTAAGAGTTTCGAAACTTTGATCAAAATTAAGATCATGAAGTTCTTAGAGACTAATAGTCTGTTGACTAGTTTGCAGTATGGTTTCAGGAAAGGAAAATCCTGTACTACTAATTTATTACATTTCTACAACAAGGTTACCTCAGCTTTAGATAACAAAAAATGTGTGGATGTTGTTTATATTGACTTTCAAAAAGCTTTTGACAAGGTACTGCATGTTGCTCTTCTCAGCAAGTTAGCTGACATAGGAATAGGAGGAAAAACTTTACTCTATGTTAGAAATTGGCTTACTGGTAGGAAGCAAAGAGTAGTTGTGAGAGGAAATCATTCTAATTGGAGTGATGTTTTAAGTGGGGTTCCTCAGGGATCAGTTTTAGGGCCTCTTTTGTTTATTATATTTATGAATGACATCAGTGAAAATATTTCTGGAAGCATGAATTGTTTTGCTGACGATGTAAAAGTTATGGGGATTGCCGGAAATGAAGAGCAAGTAATACAGCTGCAAGAGGATTTAAATCATATTACTAAGTGGGCAGATAAATGGGGTATGGCAGTTAATGTAGGGAAATGTCAAGTGCTACACTTAGGTCATGGAAATAAGTGTATGAGATATCGTTTACAGGGTTCAGTCATAAATCAGGCAGAAAATGTTATGGATCTGGGTATCTTTATAAATCAGGACTTCAAGTTTAGTCAACAGTGCAGTATTGCTAGTAACAAAGCCAACAAAATGCTTGGGTTTATCAATAGATCTATTTCAAAAAAATCTAAGAAAGTTCTTCTGCCTTTATATAGAAGTTTAGTAAGACCTCATTTGGAGTATGCTGTTCAGTTTTGGTCGCCTTATCTGAAGAAAGATATTTTTGTATTGGAAAGGGTTCAAAGAAGGGTAACTAAATTAGTAAGGGGACTCTCAGATTTAGATTATGATACCAGACTTAATAGGCTTAACATGTATAGCCTGGAGCAAAGGAGAGTCAGAGGGGACATGATTCAGTTATTTAAATTTATCAAAATGAAAGATGTAAATTGATTAAATTTTTGCGGGGAAAGCAGGACAAGGGGTCATTGTTTTAAGCTATTTAAATCTCAGGCTAATTTGGAAATCAGGAAAAACTACTACTTTAGCAGGGTCGTGGGCACTTGGAATAGCTTACCGGAAGAGGCAGTAATGAGCAAGGGAGTGGATAGCTTTAAGAGGGCCATTGATCTTCATTGGGGACTAATTAATTGACTAGGACCAGCCTAGCTGGGCCCAAAGCCTGTTGCTGGTCATCACATTTGTATTTGTTAAAACTTTAAATACATTGAAAACAAATGCTTTTATAAAAGGGAGATTCAAACCCTAATTCAGTGTTTGTATAAGGAGAAAAGAATCAATTGCATCCAATTCAAAGGGTATAAACAACACTTTTCGTAACCAAAACATGTAACAGTTACTTTGAAAACTACTACTGAATGTTTTTAATGTTACAGACAACAGAGACCTAAACTATTTGAATTAACTAAAATGACTCTAAGTTCTACTAACCTTAAGTGAGACATTTGCTTTTATGATGTAACTATTTTAATTTACACTTATCAATGAAATAAAATTTTTATCTTTGAAGGAGAATGAAAAGAAAGAATGAAAAGATTATTTATGTACATCAACATTTATGTTTTTGATTTTATTTTCAGAATGAAACTTGTCACTCAAAAAATAGTTTACATGATATCATGCATTTAGGTGTGCTAGTTGGCAATTTGAAAAAAAAAAAAGAAAGAAAGAAAAGCACCTCCCAGATAAAGTGGATTGAAAAATGATAAATATAAATTAGATCAATATATTGGAAAATGGGAGGAAGGGGATAGACTCTTTAATATAGATACAGGAAATTCATTACTCTAAACTCAAACAAATATAATAAGCATGTTTAGCTGATTTTACAATCAACTAAAATAGATTCGCTATGTTTCAATATTTAATTGAAAGTAATTAAATGTAAATGAGATTATTCACTGTATAAAATTTAAAGCTCCAGCAACTTTTTTTATTTGATCATAGTTACTGATGAAATGTTTTATGCTATCAATGTCTCACCTAGTTTAAAATTCACATTTGAGCAAGTCTTTCGCCTCAAGTTTAATAATATTCTACTAACTTAAGTAACTGAATTCAGTTCCTGTAGCTTATTTTTTTGCAAATTAAGTTGTTTTAGAGTTACAAAATAATTCTTTATCTATCAGCCTTAACTTAAACTTCACATAAGTATGTTTACAGTTTATTTTATTTATTTATTTATTCTTTTTTTTTTTTTTTTTTTTGAAAAGTAACTAACAGGGAATGGAGGTAACTAATGCATATTTCAAATGGGGTTTTGCTACACTAATAGAAAAGAAAAAAAAACTTTTTTCAATAATTCGTTATTGTCTACTGTTGCATATTTTTTGCCAATTATGGGCGATATATTTTAGTATTGGTATAAATAACTGACTTTAATTATATCTAAGTAAGTATGGATTTTAAAAAAAAAGTTAATTATAAAATAATGACTAAGTATTAAATTTTAAATCTATGATAAAAATTCGCTTTGTGACAATAATTTGCAACTTTAAGCAAACAAATGTTAGTATCAAAACATTTACCTTCAAGATTTGCAATTGCTTTGAAGCTTGATCTCTAGTAACAGGCAAAGGTTCTTTTGGCACTTGTCTTTCCTTAGTTTGAATAAAATTGAGCAAGTTTTTGAGTCCATCAAGGAGAACTCGAATTTCATCAGAAAAGGAATTGATTTCTTGGCCACGATCTGACAGTTTCACACCCAACAAACTATACCTGTGGTTGATTTCAGATAACTGTTGCTGAATTGGGCTCAGGTCTGAAAAATGAAAATTAAAACAAAATTTAAAAAAAAAAGCTACATTGTTAAAAGTATTCTTATTTATACAATGAGTGCCATTTAAATCATCTGTTTACAGAGGTCCCGCCATAAAGATTTATAATTTCTAAAACAAAATAATTATTGTGCTTGAAAGGAGAAAAGTACACAAAAATGAGTTTCAATTTTTACTCTCAATAATCTCAAAAAACAAATATGGTTTTGAAGTTTCTAAGATGTCAATAGAAATGATGCAGCTTTTATTATTAGTTTTAGTAAAAGTGAAAAAAGAATACCCTCAATGCCGCCAAGATTATCCGCAGAGCTTCTAGAGCTGCTAAAGCCACTGGAGATACTTGAAAGTGGGCTTTGAATACCTCTACCCAAGGGAGAACCAGAACCATATTCTGGGGATCTACGATGTTCTGAAATGTTAAAACATTTATTACTGTTTTGGCATAATAATCATTAAAAATAAAATCAAAACCCAGTTTTTAAATCATGAAGAAAATTTAAGAGCTTTGTTATATTTTCACTAATTCCTTAGCTGGTATCAATTAAAATATTGAAAGAAACTTCATATCTTAACAGCTTATTGTTATTCCTTTGAATTTCAGCTATTTATGCGTACACTTCAAGTAATATAAAAACTGGAGGGCCAGTAAATGGTTCTGATCAAGCAAGAGGGTTCAGAACAATTAACTATGGATGTAAACACACCTGAAATGAAAAGATTACTGGTTTCTTTCAGTTTATGAAACTTATAATTCATCACACAGCAACAGGCTTTAAGTATAATCCATGCTTGCCAATGAAATTGAGTGGATTAACAATGTTTTTACTCTGAAAACATTCACCCATTTTAATTCACTACCATTTTAGTAAAAAATTTCACTTTTTTATAAATATAACAGATAATTTCCTTATTTTAAGTTCAATGTGGAACTAACTTAAAATGCTTAAATCTATATTTCCTGAAAAACATTTTGCCATAAAAAAAAGAAGAAAAGATTAGCAAAATCTTCAATAGTTAAGATTGATATCTCTAACGTATATTTCTTATGACCAGCTTTTATTACAATGGTATAGATCTAAACTAATTAAATATGGCATTAAATATTTATACTGAAAATCAATTCCTCATTCATGTGGACTTTCTTTAAACACTCATAACAAGTTTAGTCTTGATACAATAAGCTTTTTGTATATTTTTTTAAGGAAAAATAACAAGTATTTTTGCTTTCATAGCCATACTCTTGAAGCTATCAACAAACATTATTCAGAAAGGTGTCCCTCACAAGGGTCAAAAAGGTAAGTCTTTTTTACATCAGTGTCACTGAAACATCATACTGCATGAATTAAAACTAAAACTAAATCACATTTTTCATTGTAATATTGTATAACAATAACTTGAGTTTGTTATTTATAGCTCCAAAACAAAAACATAAAAAATTCAGCAAGAAATTATTGAAACATTGAAAAGTGTAAAGGAACTCAGATGTGTACACTATTACTTATGGGCAATCACTAAAAACTAAGCAACCTTGGCTCTACATTTTCAGGTGTCAGATATACTGGAGTTTAATCAGTTGAAAGTTCTATGTTATGTCTTCGCAACCATTCAAATTAAATATTTCCCTTATCATTTATTTTCCCTTAAAATTCCCTGAAAAGCAAAATAAAAACAACTATAATTTATTTTTTAATTGCAAAAATGATTTTTAGAAAGAAGAGTTTCTTTTTTTTTTAAATAAAAAGAATGAAAAGTTTTTGAAATATAAAATTAATTATTCATGATTTTATTTAAAATCTAAAGATAGTGGGAAGGGGTAGTTATTTTTATTCTCACGTCTACATTTACCTTTAAAATTCCCAGTACAGTAGAAGACCGTTATAAAGCACACCTTGGGACCAGAGCTTTTGCGTTATATAGATCATTTCACAAATTTTGAAACTAATATTCAGAATATATCTATATATTAGCCCTTCAGAATGAGTTTTATCTGCAATGAGTATTAAAGCACTCATATTAAAATTAGTCATTCACAAATCAATATGTTTCACAATCAAAAGAAATTGCATTATCCTGCACTTCTGCTAGCTTCATGGTTTGCATAACAGCTGCATTTTCAAGAGCCATCTGGTATTTTCTGTTTACTATGAATACTCATTTTCAATTTAAAAGCTTTGAATTAAGATGGAAAGATGAAAAACTGTCTCAAAACTTAATTTGCCTAACAATTTTTATGTTTGCAAAGTAAAACAGAGCGATTTCTTAGACTTCAAAACCTATTGTTTACTCCTGAAAAGTTGTGCGGTTTATAGAGAATTGCGTTATATAGGTCGGCGTTATAACGGTCTTCTACTGTAATAAATAAATTTTCTTGCTTTTTTCACCAAAACACCATGTCTTAAAATCAGTAGTTATTACAAATATTACAACAGTATGGAAACTCACTAGGTGGAGAAAGTCTAGTAGGGCTTGATGGCTTTCTTGTTGGGCTACCGGAATAATGTTTCGGGCTGTCACCCTTTAGGGAAGATTCATAACTATTTCCTAAATCATTCAACTTATCAACGGTAGGAGCATAATCTGCATGTTCTTTTGCTAGTGTCTGAAAAAATGAAATTAGGAAACAAATGTTTAGTAAAATGGCAAGGAAGAGACACAATTAAGAAACTAAACAATAAATTAACAGAAACACCAAACTTATTGCATAATCCTAATACATTTTTGTATTATTATGTTGAATTTTATTAGAAAAGAATTAAACATTTTTTTTAAGATAGAAAAGCAAAAAAAAAAAAAAACGTCTCTTTTCTTAAAAAAAAAAAATTGTAATGCATTGTTCAACTGAAGAAAATCTTTTAGCTACATAAAAATTAAACTAATAATTTAAAGCAATAGTCAATAACTATCAACTGACACATAAATTAAGAACAGGGTTCATACTCTATTTGGATGAAAAAATTCCATGACTTTTTCATGACTTCAATGGAAATTTTCATGACTCGTTACATGAAGAGAATAGCACTATTTAATCTCAAACTTGGTAATATTTTGAAATGAGCATTAGCAAAACATCTAGTATATGAATGCCACAGCCTCATTGAAGCACTTACTCGTAATGGAAAAAATATAAGTGCACACTTAAAAAACTAAACTATTCTTATTTGTCTTCATCATACAAATTTTCGTAAAGTAAAAATGCAGTGAAACAAATATGATGATGCTTAAATGTCTGACATTTTTTTTTAAACAGGCAGAATGATATTGAATAGAACAAAGGTCATCACTAAGTTTCAATAAATTTGCTTCAAAAGTTACCTTTTAATGTCAACAGTGCCTTTAATCATCACGTAACTTGACAGTATTTTGGTTCTTTAAAGTAAAGCCACATAGTTTAGTTCTTTTTATGTCTTTAAACCAGATCTTTTTTGAAAAAAACATTCAGTAATGAATCAATCTTCTGATTCAAAAGTATATTTGTTTCTTTTACAAATTTGCATATTTTCAAATGCATATAAATTAATAGGGTCAGAAATTCCAGAACATGTTTAATTCTTGACATTGAACGTAGTAGTGGGTTGCATGGATTAATTTTGCGTGCCGTATGTTGGGGTTGGGAACTACTGTTTTAGAGCATTAGAATTCCTCTATTTCTGTATTCTATCGCCTGACTTAAGATCTTTATTTTCTAAAACATTCAACAAATTAAGATTCAAGTTTGGTAATGTGTTCAAGACGGAAAATATTTTCAGCCCCCCCCCTCCCCCCAGCATACGTGCTAAAAGAAAATTCATGTGTATAAATGTTGTAGATTTTAACAATGCCAGTTTTTGGATCTGTGTTTAATTTGAATTTTAAGTCTTTAAATTGTAATATTTAAGCGTTTTGATATCGTAATTCCAAAAACCTAAAAACTGCCAATAATGGGGGGTCTGGGAGCTCTCCCCTAGAAATTTTTTTAAATAGAAGTCCAAAAAACGCAATGGTAGGCCATTTTGGTAACGTTCAGGGAAAGGAGGTTTAGGGACTCTTACATCAATTATTTCAAACTGATAGTCCCAAAATCAATATTGGGCGACCTTCAAAAATAATAGAGAAAGGGGGGGCGCTCTTGGCTCTTCCCGAAATTGAAGCTTCAAAAACGAAATTGCACTCCATTTTTCATACGTTTATATGCTCTTTGAATGCATTATCGAAGGGCTGGAGTTCAGGAACCCTTCTTCAGCAATATTTCGAAATTGAAGTTCTAAAAACGCAATTTTAGACGATGTTTTAAAAGGAAGGGGTAAAAGCGTTCGCAGCTCCCCGCCATTAGTTTTTTGCTGATCGTAAACATTTTTATTGCAGTACAGCAATAAGATCGCTTGGGACATAAGATTTTCACTTTTTGCAACATAAATCAATTCTGATCGGAAAGTTTCCCAAGGAAGCGCCAGAAAAGAAGGAAAGGTGGGGGAAGGGTATGGGCGACTAATGATAATGGACTTGCACCATTCCCCCATACAGTCTTCATTTTAAAAAGAATTATTTTTTAGATAGCAGATGGTGAAATTAGCAATAAAAAACCGCTTCAGTAAAGTAGATATATTTTTTAAACGAGGTACACTTTCCAATATTCATTAATTAAAAAAAGAAATAGGGTAACTGAATCCTTACCCCAGGCAGGGCACCCGAATCACATCCCTCTTAAGGCACTCAAATATAGCCTAAAGTGGCGTTTTAAATATTTCAGCATCAAAAAATTTTCGGAAGAGAACTCTCGAACCCCTTCCTCTTAGTTCACCACAAATGTCCTAAATTTGAATTTTTAAGAATGCAGTTTCTAAATTTTTTTTAAAGAATAGTACCCTTCCTTACCAAACATGACTTATGACCGCCTAAAAGTTTTAATACTTTAATTTCGGAAACTTTTTGAAAGAAGCTTCCTATATCCTACCCCTTAAATCATCCAAAGATAGCCCAAAACAGAGTTCTTAAAATTTTAGAAACGGAAATATTTCAGGCTGGGAGACAGAATACCACCCCTTCTCCTCTCATTGTGTTTAATAAAGGCAATGTAAGTTTGTGTTTGAGATTTAATTTTCTGTTAAAAGAGCAACTCCCCAAAATTTTACGACTTCAATTTCGAAAATGTTTCGGAAAGACCCCCCCCCCCCCTCCCCGCTCTGAATTCCCTAACTCTTAACTCACTCAAAAATAGCCAAAACAGCCTTTCAATACTTCAACATGGTGAAATTTTCGGGGGGGAGAGCACCCGAACTCTTTCCCCTAAGTTCACTAAATTTGACTTAAATCTGCGGTTCCCCCTTTTCATCACCGAAGTTTTAAGAATTTAAGTTCCAAAATTTATTGAGAGAAAGCCTTCGAATTCCCCCTTATTAAGGCTTCCAAAGAAGACCTAAAGCTGAATTCTGAACAAGGGCACCCAAACAGGGGGCAAGTGGGGGCTCAAATCCCCCCCCCCCCTTTAAAATTAGAACTTTCTTGCTTTTAGTACTTTTTTCTTTGTAAAACTGAAAAACATTTCTTCTCCAGCCTATAATGAATAGGTTATTAAAACTATCAAATTTTAATAACTCTTATCTGTACTGAAATCAGTCTCTACGGGGAAAATATCCTGCTAAACCATGGGTAAAATATCTGAGCCCCCCTTTAAATTTTGCATATGGGCGCCCATGGTTCTGAATACTTCAGCTTTGAATAATTTTCGGGGAAGGGGGACCCCGAACCCCAAGACGGTCTAAAGTTGCACTTTTAAGACTCCACTTTCGGAATTTCGCCTAAAGAGAGCCTCCCCCCCCCCCCCTCTTGACATTACTAAAGACAACCTAAAAGTTTTATGACTTCAATTACAAATACTTTTCGGGAGAGGGTCCCAAATTCCCTTTCTCTTAGGTCCATTTAAGTATAGTCTCAAAGAGTTTTTAATACATCAGCCAAAACATTTTCATGTTAGAACACCAAAACCATCTCTCATAAATACACCAAAAATTGCTTAAATTAGTATTTTGAATACTCCAGTTTTCTATTTTTTTAAACCTCCCCCTTCCCACTTTTACATCATTAAAGACAGCCTAAACATTTTTGACTTTTAAATTTTTAAGAGTTTGCGGAGGAGAAATCCTGAAGCACTCCTAGCTTCAAAAATGGCTTTCAATTCAGTTTTTCAATATTTTATACTGCAGCCCTTGAGTAGCCCCCCCCCCCCCTCTTAGATTGTCCAAGATATAAACGTTTTAAGACCTCAATATCGTGGGTTAATTTGCGAACTTGCCCTCTTTGCACGAGCAGGGTTTTTCGCAAACTTGTGCTGCCGTTATTTTTCTCGTTTCCTTTCTCTCCCCCCCCCCTATTTCCATTCTAGCGAATGTTGTATTGAATAACATTGGAATTTTGTAATTCCTCAAGTCTATTGTTAAAACTGCAGGAACGGTTGCCCATCGATGTTTCAAACCAGCTTGAAATTTCACCCCGATTCTTTCTAAAATTCCCTTTGGATGCCCTTTGTTGTGGTGTAAACATTTCATCTCATCAGCAATCACTTTAAATCGATGATTCAGATTCAACTTGAAGACATTTTAAGAGCGCAGATAATTTTCACTTATGCGTGTAAAGTTTGCAAAAAAAAAACTGCTAATGAAAAAAAAACTGCTAATGAAAAAAAAAACGAAAGGATAATCGAAAATAGCAAGAGAAAAGGCAAAAATTTCAATTGGAGACGATTATTTCGAAAAATCAGGGAGAATAGCGAGCAACTCCGCGGTCTGCAATGCAGTGAGTTGGAAATAACAGAGTTTACACATTAAAAAAAAGTCAAACGGCGAGAGTCTAAAAAGCCACTCCTCCAAAAGCACGTTGCAAACAAAACAAGCCCATGACGGAAAATCAAGAGAATGTCGATGTAAATTCGTGGTTACGGAACGATCTAGTGGTTAAAGCATATTTTTCAAACACTCAATTTTTCTTTTTTAGTAAAAACTGAAAGAAAATTCATAGAATTTCTTTCCGTCCCAACCTCCGTCTCGGAAATTTTGTCCAAGACGGAAATCCGTCCTGAGACGGAAGGTCTTGCACCCATGGAAGTGGATGCAATGAGATTTCAAAATTCAAATTTGATTTTTGGAACGTTCAATTTTCCACTTTCAATAGCTTTATGTGCTATACTGTTAAATCACTCAAGATTTCAAATGCTCTTTTAGCTACTGCTCCTTTCTCTTTGTCCAAGACATTTTTCCATGACTTGAAATAAATTTCCATGACTTTCAATGAAAATTTAAATTTTCCATGACTTTTCCAGGTCTGAAATTCTGTTATTTTTTTCCATGACTTTCCAGGATTTCCATGACCCGTACAAACCCTATTAAGAAAAATAAGAAGGCATATGCAACAATACCAGCATATTTAATCTAAGACCTATGTAAACGTAAGCTTTTTTTATTTTTTTCTTTTTTTTTACTACTATCATCTATAATGTAATGATTTTTAGTTTTCAAAACAAGTTCATAAACATTTTAAGGATATGGAAAACAAAAATAAATTTCTCATTTCGAAAAGAATGAAAGAGATTTTCTCCTCACTTTTGTTATTATTAAGTAACACGTAATTATATTTATCAGACTGAGTAAAAAAATAACAATTTGATTTATCAAGAAGGTTGAAAAAAACTTTGTTTCTCGGCATAAACACAGTACAAATTTTATTTATTAAAATTACCCACTTAAAAAAAATAATGAATGAGCAATACATTGTGAACTTTCAAAGAATCGGCAAGTAGCACAAAAAATCCCAAAAAAATATATCAGTTTGTAAATCATGAAGAAAGTTTTGCTTTAATACATTAAATAAAAAGTTAAAAGGTTAATCACAAAAATGATCAAAGTAGCAACTCGGCAATAATTAAAAATTTAGTGTTTAAATATACCTTAACTTTCTTAATACAAAAAGAAAATAGATTAAAATCACTAATCAGTGTTTATTAATAAAGATATTTCAAAGATACAAACAAATTATCTAACATAATTAATGAATACATTTATAAAAATAATAATCCTTACCTTAATTTCAAGACTCTGCCTACGCAAAACTTCCTTATCTAAAGCTACAGGCTCCAAACTTTCTACTTTAATTTCCATTGAATGCAGCCATTCCAGGACTTTAGCTCTCAATGATTCATAAGCAGATAATTGCTCGGCCCTTTCTTTATTTTTGCGATGCTGGTCATTAAGTAAATCTCCTAATTCTTTCCACTGCTGTTCCAAAGCTTTTACTTTTTCTTTGACAACACTTGTATCAGTAACGTCTCTCTTACCAATGAGGTTTTTACCCATTCTCACAACTTCTTCAAACTCTTCCCTTCTGGCATCTTTCTGATTGATAACATCTTCAATAACACTCAAATAGTGTGCCTCCGAATGAGCAGGATCTCTGTTCCGAGTTATATCAAGCATTGTAGTCAACCATTCTTCAAATCTGACAGCAATGTTGGAGAATAAGCCAAGTGCTTTACAAACCTAAGATAAATTTTAAAAAGAAAATTGAAAATAAGCCAATTTTTTCAACAATTGGACCATTCCACAGAAAAACCGAATTCCGACACATTGTTTCACACATGGCAGCTCATACGTTTCATTAAAAATAATAATTTAAAAGGGTAAGGAACAAAATTTTGCTGCTTCAGGAGTCACAAACATATGCGTGATTTATTAAGCAAAACTGCTTGCTCATTACGTTTTAAAATTATTTCCTTTTAGTGAAATATTTGTGCTGTTAGGTACAGAACAAAATAACAGCTTTTCCATGAAATGGCCAAATTACTTATTAATGAAATCGAAGGATGGAAACAATTGCTAGAAAAATGAAAAATAAGTCCAAATGAAAATTATTTTGAATTTTAAACAAATAAATTCATATTTACATTGCTAAAAAACAAAATATTTTCATAAAATACATGTCAAAGTAAAAAAAAAGAAGAAAAAAGAAAAGAAAATGAAGCAATAAAATATATTAATTGGAATCATGAAACTTTATTTCAGTGTTTTGTTAATAATATTGTAGATTTTAAAACAAAACAAAATGCAAAATGAGAGAAACACATTTGGAGTTTTGAACAATGCATCCATAAAATATAACAATAAAATAAATTAGTAAGTATTTTAAATTTTCAACATCAATTCTTTTCAATATTGAGAATGTAGTTGAAAGTTGAAAATGTTGTCTCGTTACCCATACGCATAGTAACAAACTGATAGTAAGTAAAATCAAAATTCTAAAATTGTAATATTGTTATAAGCATTGAATAGATATTCAATACTGTTCTTAAACCAAAATAAAAAAACTTATTGAAATAGAAAAAGAAATAGTTTTTGTTCATCAAAACATAAAACTTACTTCTTCTAGCAAATCTGATCTTTTTTGAGCTTTCTCACAAAGTTTTTCAAATCTAATATTAGCTTCCTTCAACTTAGATTCAATTTTTTTGGCTAATCTTTGATTCGAACTATTTAGAAGATCTCGAGTTGAATCATTTACAGCATCTAATGTGGGTTTTTGTCCATCAATGTCAGCTAATATAACTTTATGTGACTGGATCTATAAATCAAAAGAAAAATATTAAATGAAGAGAAGATAACCAATGCATTTATTATGAAAAAAATATCATGATCTATAAAATATATAATCAAAAACATGTTAAGAAACTAGACTGACAGTAATATTTTGAGAAATATTTATCAGGTATGACACAAAATATTTTGTTTATCTTAGAATAGTAAGAAGCAAAAAAAAAAAAAAAAAATCACACATCCATATTTACAATTTGATTTATCAATAAGGTAAAATTATTATAAAAATTACCTGTTCTTCAAGTTTGTCTTTTATTAAGCTAACAGGTCTACTCTGGTTCCTGAGATTTGATTCAACATCATCCAACCATTTTAAAAACCTATCAAGTCCATCTTGAATATCTTGAGAATGCAATAGAGCCATTTGTAGTTCATTAGTTTTGCCATTTACTATATTGCACAAGTTATTGTACTCATCTTCCAATCTTTTGACTTTACTTTCAATAGCTCTTTTTTCAGAAGGACTGATATCAGAATCCTCTAACATATCGAGCAACGCAGTTGCAGATTGCTTTGCATTATCAATGAGACGACCTTGTTGTATTAGTTCCATGTTCAAAGCTTTGACACGATCCAATTGATCTTGAATTGCTCGGGTATCGGCAGCAGTTGGCTCTTCCACAATTTTCTTTGCAGTTTTCTGTGTGTTGTTAAGCCAAACAGTAGCTTTTTCAACACTCTCTACAAAATTTCTTTGTTTGTTGTAAAGAATACTAAATTTATCACCCAAACGATCTATTCTATTGAGCAAATTTTGGAATGCAGTGGAAACTTCCTGAACTTTAACTTTGATTTCACTTTCTGATGGCTCCAAATGTCCCAACCTTCGAGGAAGGTTTGTTCGATAATCGTTCAGTGCTTTCAAATAGTCCTAAAAAAATATATTAGAACATTTAGAAAAGTAATAATAATCAAATTGTAACTGAATCACTCCTTAAAAGTGAAAATTTTGCTGAATATGGGATCCTCTTCTGAAAATGATGAATGTTAGTGTTGCTATCGTTTTTAATGGGGCTTCACAACATATCCTCAGGGGCTGGTACAGGGTCCTGAGGCAAGATTAATTTTGAGCCCCCTCTCCCAAAAGATTGCCATTTCTCTGAATTAGATCCATAAACTTAGTGTTTCAATAAACTCAAAACTGTATTATGAGCAAGGGGTTTATCTATCTTTTTCGAGGAGGTGAGTGGTCACTAGTAAATTCCAATAACTCGCATAATTATGAAAAAAACTGCATATCAGAAATTATTTATTTGAAACTTGTATGTAATGTGTGTGGATGACTAAAGCAGTCTGGTAATTATTTTAATTACAAGAAAGCCAGTATTATTATTAGAGTTACACATAAATATGAGAGTACAAACATGATTTACTACAAAATGTACTAATTTGATATGATTTAAGAGAACAAAATCATAAATTGCGTCTTAAATGGATAATTGACTAACTGAACATTTTCCACACATAATGGTTTCCTATTTATGTATTTATTTGTGTCCTTTACCTCATTTATAATAGCTCCCCCCCCCCCTTTTTTTTGAGCCTTGTCAATAAGATTTGTACTAAAGGCAAAACTATACTTTCAAGAAGTGACTGCGTTGTTTTTTTCCATCAGTTTCGATGATGTGTTGTTTCAATGTATAAACCTATTTCGTTTTATATTTTATAACTATGTCAATAGAGCTCCGATAGCCTAATGGCTAGAACGTTGGGCTTCCAAGCGAGTGGCCCTGGGTTCGGGTCCCAGCCGGAACGAAAGTCTTCAAAGTATATTTTAGAGCTCCAATAGCCTAATGGCTAGAGCGTTGGGCTTCCAAGCGAGTGGCCCTGGGTTCCAGTCGCAGCCGGAACGAAAATCTTCAAAGTATATCTTTAAGCCGTGCTGGCTCAGTCGGTAAGGCGCCAGACCTGTAACCAAAAGGTCTCGGGTTCGATCCCGGAGGAAAGCGTCGATGCTTTCAGTATTTATCAGACAGTTAACTAGAAAACATATTTAATAATCTATTGACTAGTTTTCAGTACGGTTTCAGGAAAGGTAAATCTTGTGCAACTAATTTATTACATTTCTATGACAAAGTTACCATGGCTTTGGACAATAAGAAGCCTGTAGATGTTGTTTACATTAATTTTCAAAAAGCTTTCGATAAGGTACTGCATGTTGCTCTACTTAGCAAATTAGCTGATATAGGAATAGGAGGGAAAACTTTCATATGGGTAAAAAACTGGCTGACCGGAAGGAAACAAAAGGTAGTTGTAAGGGGAAATTATTCTAATTGGAGTGAAGTTTTAAGCGGAGTTCCTCAAGGATCAGTGTTAGGGCCTGTTTTGTTCATTGTTTTTATGGACGATATTCACAAAAATATTTCTGGGAACATGAATTGTTTTGCTGATGATGTCAAAGTTATGGGGACTGTAGAAAATGAAGAACAAGCAAAACAGCTGCAAAAGGATCTAGATCATATTACGGAGTGGGCTGATAAATGGGGTATGGCTGTTAATGTTGGGAAATGTCAAGTGCTACATTTAGGGCATGGAAATAAGTGTACAAGTTATTGTTTGCAAGGTTCAGTCATTAGTCAGGCAGATAAAGTTACTGATCTGGGGGTCTTAATAAGTCAGGATTTAAAGTTTAGCCAACAGTGCAGCATTGCTAGTAACAAGGCCAATAAGATGCTTGGGTTTATCAATAGATCTATTTCAAACAAATCTAAAGAAGTTCTTCTGCCCTTATATAGAAGTTTGGTAAGACCTCATTTGGAGTATGCTGTTCAGTTTTGGTCTCCTTATCTTAAGAAAGACATTAATGTATTGGAAAGGGTTCAAAGGCGAGCTACAAGGCTAATAAATGAACTTTCTCACTTAGACTATGATTCCAGGCTTAGAAGGCTAAAAATGTACAGTCTTGAGCAAAGAAGAGACCGATGGGACATGTGATTCAGTTGTTTAAATTTATTAAAATGAAAGATGTTACGGGGCTGAAGTTTAGCACTGAAAACAGGACAAGGGGTCATTGTTTTATGCTATTTAAATATCAGGCTAACATGGATGTTAGGAAAAATTATTATTTTATCAGGGTAGTGGAACCTTGGAATAGTTTACCGGAAGAGGTGGTAATGAGCAAGGGAGTAGATAGTTTTAAGAGGGCGATTGATCTTCACTGGGGATTGTAAATTGACTAGGACCAGTCTAACTGGGCCCAGAGCCTATTGCTGGTTGTCACTTTTGTATTTGTATTACATATCAATGTTATCTGAAATATTTGAGAAAAATAATAAGCAAGAAAAACCTAGAAGTTATTGGATGGATAATTGTTCATGAAAATTGGAACAAGGTGTTATTTTAATATCAAACGAGCTGATGTGTGCATCACATGACTTCCTTTTACACCAATTTAATGCTATTTCCCTATTATTGCAATTTTAATGGGATTCTCTCTCTAACTCTTTAAATATCACTAGCAATGGCCACATTGAAAGCAGATTTAAAAAAAAAAAAAATCGCCAAATTTTTCGCCAAGTTGGCGACAAAACTTGGCAACCAAAAGACTGGCGATATATCGCCAAGTGACCGCCAAATTATAACACCATTTGAGTTTGCATCGAAATTAACAATGATTTCCCCCCAAAAAGGTGCAAAAGACCCCTTTAGAAACACCCGAATGCAACCAAAATAGGAGGTGCACAACTAGACCCCACTACGAGTCTATGTACCAAATTTCAACTTTCTAGGACATACCATTTTTGAGTTATGCGAGATACATACGCACATACGCACATACACACATACGCACATACATACAGACGTCACGAGAAAAGTCGTTGTAATTACCTCGGTGATGGTCAAAATGGATATTTCGCGTGTCTATACATTCTTAGGCACTTTTCCGCATGTGGTCGAATCGAAAAAAAAACTCAACATTCATTTGGGGGTGAGCAAAATGGAAATTAAGGGCGATTTTTGAGTGAAAATTTTTTCGCGAATACAATACTTCCTTTTTTGTAAAAGGAAGTAAAAAGGCAACAGGAATGCACAATTTAAATTAATGCCTCTTAAATTAGTTTTAAACACATCAAGATTTTAAACAATTAGTAAAACTTTCAACACACTCATACCTAACCTATCCCTAACTACAAAAGCTATGCAAGCAATGTCTCAATTTCTTGTCTCAATTGCACATAGCTTTTGCAGTTTTGGTTTGGAAAATCAAAAAATATGTTCAATACTGTTTGAATCTAGATTATGAAACATTCAATGTTTGCTTGTTACGGTAGCCTATCTCTTAGGTAAAGATACACAGGGAAACTTTACCCTAAATGAGGTAAGTCCTTCAGAAATTGTAGGTTAAGGAAGATAAACATTTTGCAGAGATACCTCGTAAACGAGTAACATTGTATAAAAATGTGAATAAAAATCCTAAACATATTACTTAAAATACACCGCCAGCTCAGTCACCTCCAGCTGTTAACTTACTACAAAATACTTAAACATATTAGTTTAAATTTGACCTGAAAATTTAATAAAATCAACTTACATATTATTTAGACTACATTAAGGCCTAAATTTGTTATCACATTTAACTAAACAATGGCAAGATACTATTAATGAAAAATAAAAAGTCTGTTTGAAAAATAATAATAGTTAAGTTTTAGGTGTTATGTAAAGCAAAGCAACTTGTACTAGCAATTAATAATATTTTGCAACTGGATTAATTTAATCAAGAAAATATTGCAAACTAAAATTTTTACCTATTTTGGAAAGATATTACAATGGATTGGCGAAGAACAAGTTTGCATTGATTCTATTTCAAAAAAAAAAAAAAAAAAATCATCAAAATCAGTTGGAGATGCGATCATTTAACCGGATCAATGTGGGTGTGTGTCCGAGCATATACAGGAACAGTCGAAAATAGTAAAATCTTAGGAGTCAAGGGGAAATTTTTAGGTGCCAGGCCAAGTATTTCTCAGAACTTATAGGGGAATCAAGTGTAACACAGCTTCTGAAGGAACTAGTCATGAAAGTTTCTTTTCAGTTGGCCGGGTAAACTGGCTTCCAGGATTTGTCGGATCCTACATTGCATTCACAGGGTGGTGACAGAAACTGGAAATAAAAGTTCCCTGATTTCCCTGTTTAAGTTCATCAAATATCCCTGATTTACGTTACCAATGACAATGGTTTCTTTTCTTTGCCCTACCTGAAAAGCATTGCATAATTTAAAAATTGCAGTGTTTAGAACGGTTTAAGGTGTTAATTAAAAATACATTTTGAAAAGATGTTCCTTCCTTTGTTTTGGTAAAATAGTATAATAAATAATCGACAGAGAAATTTTGTAGGAAAGGAAATCCAAAACAAATATTTCCAGGAACCAGTTAACATAAGAATTCTAAGAAATTATTAAAACCACTCTTAAAGAAATATCTGCAATCTGAAGTGACAGTGAATAATACCATGGCAAAAAAAAAAAAAAAAAAGATTTGTAAAGGCAAAAGAGCCAAGTCATTAATAACGGCTTCCTCTTTGAATATAGGGTTGTTTATTTTACGTAGCTTGGAATGCTTGGAAGGAAAATTCAAGCATGGTGAAATAAACTACTTTACAGACAACAGAAGCAATCTTAGGAAGCTCATCCTAAGACTGAATACTTTGAATTTGAGGAAAAAAGATGCACAAATATGTGGCACTGTATAATCGCAACTCATTAATTTTACTTTTTTAAAACAAATTGGCGGAAAATTCGTAGGGAATCAAAATCCTTCATTTTACAAGGAAGAAAATTTTTTCTTTCTTCATTTGATCAATTTTCCCTGAAATTTTGTTATTTTTTCAAAATTCCCTGATATTTCCCTGATTTTTCCCTGAGTGATAAAGTTCCCTGACTTTTCCCTGATTTCCATGAACTGTCGCCACGCTAATTCACCCTTTTGAATGAATAACAAAAAACTTCAAAATAATTATGTAGGGTAAAAAAATTGAAATGGATCATATTAAAACAGCTCACGTACTTTTGATTCATCAACAAATTTTTGTGCTGCCATAGTTATGAACCTTAAATCAGCTTGATGGGCAATTGCATCACTTGAAAAAGCCTGAAAGAAAGATTTTAGGATGTTCAAATAAAAACAAACAAAATATTACAAATTATTGCTTTTTTTTAATTTTTTTTGTTATTTTCTTCGATAAATCGAGATAGACCTACTTTGTAAGCGTCAGCATTTTCTTTTAAGTGATCAAGATCAAGCAAACTCCTTTCCTTCTCAGTCTGCTTTACATGTGCTTCTTTCATCCATTCCATAAAATTAATCAATTCATTCTATAATAAAACAAAACATGATTAGACAAATGTCATACTTTATATAATTGAATGGCGGGGGGGGGGGGGATACAATGAAGTATTTCTAAGCAGTTACAGGGCAATTCTATCCAGGGTTGGCAAAAACCCGGTTTTTTTTTTAAAAAAAGCCCATGGACCCAGGGTTTTTTTTGGGTTTTTTAAATAAAACTCAAAAAAAAAACAACTAAAGCTAGGTTTTTTTGTCTTTTTTTAGGGAAAATGTGGGGTGCTTGTAGCATATTGTAGCGTAAGTATATGGACAAAGCACAAAAATTGTCTTGGGGTAAAAAAAAGCTGGAAAATTCAGCGTTTTCTGAAGAAAAGTAAAAAAGACGACGAAACCCAAGAATGGTGAAGTTTCAGATTTTTTAGTTTCCATGATTACCAACAATTAGGGCAAAGTTACTTCTCGAGTGATAAAATCTATTTTTCGTTTTTAATTTTTTTAATTTTTTTTTTTTTTTTTTTTTTTTTTGCATTTTACTTCATTGTATTTCATTTTGTCATGCAAAACTACTGTAGAACCTCAAGTAGTTTAAATCCCTTTTTTACTGAATTCCAGCTTAATCAAGACATTTCTTTGAATTTTATGTTGCCTGTTTTTCTATTTCTGTGTATAGAGTGAGAAATATTAAATTTTTTCGTCGTAAGATATTGAAAATACTGTACATCCTATTCTGTTTTCTGTCCGACCATTTGTAAAACTTGTTAATTTCTAAAAAATATACCTTGTTTATTCGAGATTTGTGACGTGTTGGTTTGCAGAAACAATCTACAAATATTGAGAAAATCAGACGTGACAGGACTTAGTCAAGATAATTTGAGTTATTCATTGACCAGTTAAAGAAAAAAGTTAAATATATTTATTTAAATTCTTTGAAGTATTTTTTTAATGCCGTTAAGAGTTAAGAAATACTATTAAAGTTCAAAATTCATTTTTTATGCCTATAGTCCGTGGTAAGAACAAATAAAAAAGAAGTTTGAATTGTAAAAGTATTTAAATTAATTAATTTTTTTAAAACTTCTCAGAAAATTTTTAAAAACCTAAAAGTGGGCTAAATAATGGGTTTTTTTAAATGGGTTTTTTCAAAAAAACCCATTGGGTCCAATCTGGCCAACCCTCATTCTATCGTAACAGACTAACAATCACAGAGGGGAAAATTGCCTTGTTTCTTTAAAAAAGCTTCAAGTATTAGTTTGAATTGAAGTCCTCTTTGGCTGACCACCAAACTGGAACATATGCGTTCCACCCCAGAGCCTTTGGTCACAAAAACTGAAATGGGCACAGAAGGCCTTGGTCCCACGGGCTGTTGTGCTACTGAGTTCAGTTTTTTATTCATTCAAATTAAGGTTATATGTTTTATGTGATGGCAGGAATGAGATAAAGGTAGGTTTTTCTGCAAAATATTTAATATATTTATAATCAAAGAAAGATCACCATAACAGACAAACACAAATTGCCACTGTTTTGACAAATCTTTACATTTATGCCTAGTACCGATAAAATAACTGATAAATCTTTTAAGAAACAATACATTTAATGCAAAAGAGGTAAGTTAAGCTCATTAAATTTGCTTAGTGCCATATAGTAAAGATAACATAAAAGCAATTCACATTCGTAACAGACTAACATTGATCCATATAACAGACAAATAACTAACTGCCCTAGTTGAAATATATACATTTTTTTTTTTAAACTTAAAATCGCTATGGTGAAATAAAACGAACCTAGCTTACCCAATCGAAAAAAGGTAACATTAGCCAAAGACCGATTGCTTAGGAGTTCCTTGTGATAAAACAAAGTTGATAATAAAATACAGAAATATAGAGCTGGAAAGGTAGTGTTGTGACCCTTACTTAATGTATAACTATTGACTTCACAGATAACATTTTAAAAATAGAATCTACTCCCAAACTAGTTTAAAAAACTGTATGGTCTATTTGGGGGAGGGGGGGGAGACAAAGCTGAAATAAGATATTTTAACAACAACAAGCACTTTTAGAGAAACGAGAAACATGATTTTAGCAATTTGAAGCTAATCTGTACTGAATTAACATTAAAGTGACTATATTATACAGAACTAAAATCTGACTGATCTGCTTTGTGGGTTATTTATGATGGTTTAATTAATAGCAATCATGCAATGATGCAAGAAAGTTTATTAAAAATTGTTTTCTTTAAGTTGTATTCCAATAATATACCATGTAAGTTATGTACAGGGCACATCTTTATCAAAATGTGAGAAAAGAAAGTTAACATAAGAGAACATTCAATGTTTTAAAAGAAACAAACAATTTACTGAAATACGGTAAAGATACTGCCTGTGATCCCAATTACAAATAGTGTATCGAAAGCTAATAGCATCCAATTCTTAACTCCCAACTTACACCCGTGCCTCCAGCAATTACAAAATAACAAAAAGCTGTGGCATAACCAGGGGGAATTTGATGATGTATCAAAACTGTCTCAGAGTATCAAAAACTTTCTTTTTTGACCACAGAAAAGGATTTAAACTAATCTTTTGGATTAGAACATAGAATAATAAAAAAACGAAACAAACCGAAAACTTTCTAAGCTCTTCTAATGCTGTGTTCAGACGTCTCAACAGTCTTTCACTTTCATCATAGGCTCTAGAAAATCTCTTTTTAAGAGCATCTGAGTTCTTTTGAACATTATGTAATTCTTCTTTGCTTAAAACATCTTGACCTTGTTCAATAAGTTGCTGAGCTTGATCAATGCAAGACATTACAGTTCTTTGATTGTCTTCAAGATCTTGGCGAATTGACTGTAAATAAATAAAAATAAATTACAAAAGATTTTTTTTAATGCAAAAGTGTTTCATAAATGACATTTTACTAATTCATGTCTAAAGGTCCATTAATGGAATGGAAGTTATGGGGGCATTGATATTAATGAAATGCTCACATTCATATCGCAGGATTTGAGCTTATTACTTATTGTCCAATGGCAACAATTAAGCGGAAACAAACCGCAACTGAAAAATTCAGAATGTTTGATTTAATTTATTAATGACACACATTTTTGCACCCTTCATTTAATGTTTTATAGCAGCCATAAAATATAATCAGAAATTCTCACAAGAGGCCTTGCGGGATGCCTCCATTCCATTATAGGAAATGAAATTGAAAAGAAAAATGGATAACAGAAATAGGGGTCCATCAGAAAGCCAAGCTGAAAGCTAAAATAGGATTAATTGTCACAAAATGCAACTATGCAATCGCACTGGCTTGCTTAGAGCGAACATTCAAAAGTAACCAGGAGCGGATACGGAGTATCATTTTACGAGGGAGGGGGGTCATGCTGAACAAACAATATTCATTTCAACACAGGTAAGAGTATCAAAGATTTCCCACACATTTGGGATACACCAGCTCTGGCACATTTAAGAAAAAATCTTGACTATCAAATAGCATAGTTAATAAAAAAAGTTTTTTTTTTTTTTACTTTCTAAAATTCTGCTACTAGACACTAACAACAAAGTAAGTATTCAGTTTATTACATTATTTATATTGTATAGAATACCAAATGTCAAAATGTAAAGCTTATTTAAAACACTCAACTAGATATTTGTGACAATACAGAAAAAATACTGAGTGCAGTAATACATTTTAAAAGCAAAAGCTATCAAATAAAAAGGTACTAACCTTAGCAGTATTAATTTGGCGATAAAGATCATCAGCATCTTCCCTCACTAAACCAAGATCAGCAAGTTCCATTTCTTTTTCTTGTAGCCAAGACAACAACTTGGCTGTATTATCAACATAAAGTCTATATTTTTCTTCGATAGCCATCTAAAAATAATAGTGCAAATTTTTAAAATGGTATTTTTATCCCAATACATAGCATTAACTTAAAAGTTTTTTAAAAATTATTATTAAGATGACTTTATATTATTTATTTATTTTGTTTTATTTATTAAATTTATTTTATTCATAAAATTATTTATTTCATTTATTTATTTTATTTATAAAATTATTTACTTCAATTTTGCTATGCCATAAGACATCAAATTGAAAAGAAATTCAAAAATGTAATTTTAATTGAATATCTATAAAATTTTAATTTTACATAGATAAATATTAAAATTTTGAAACATTTTGATTTTTTTTTTTTTTTGGATTTAATGAAATGAATTAAAATTAAACCTAAATTAAAAACACAAAATCATTTCAAGATACAAAATACAATTTCATATAACAAGCTATTAGAATTTTAGAATCAACATGCACTTGGGTTAGTAGTATGTGGCTGTGTTATTTCAGCAAAGCTTTAAAACCAAGCTTCAGCACATAAAATTCAGAGTAAAACAGCATGCTAGTTCAGTACAATGGTATGAACACACAAAATGTATAAATATATATATATTGTAATACATTCAAATATAACCATTATTATGAATGTAACTCATTATGGTGACGCTTTTGTCACCACATTCAAGGTAATACTTGTTTTTATGCAACACACAAGACAATTATGTACTAATATACAAATATTCACATGCACTAGGCATGTAGCAGAGGCAAGCCAAGCAGTTTTATTTGCGCCCAACCTTGACAATAATGACACCTTACCCGTTTCTCTGAGGGTATCAGCAGTCCCTGCTCAAAAGCATCCATTAAAGATGTTGCTTCACCATTGCTTAAATTCATCAGACATCCAGTTTTAGCACAAAATATACCTTTCTCTATTGCTCGGCTAACAGCAGAAAAGCTACCAGAAACTGGGTCTTTGATGAGGGTGGACAAAGGGTTTATTAAACCAGAAGATAAAGCATGTTCTAGTGTTTCAGGTATATTACTGAAAGGATTTTTTATCATATTTGTGTGTTGGTCATACATATTATACTCAAGTGTTTCTAAGAGTGAAAACGAGTAAGGATAGCTTATTAACAATCCTGAATTCATAGCCCCTTTTAAAGTTAATACTTGACTAGTAAGGGTGTTAATGACAACACCTTTATCTGGATCAAGAGTACCACTTTCAAAAGCGGAAGTAAGGTTAAGATACTTTTTGGAATTTACATCTTTTATGACAGCAGAATTTCCATCAATACGACCAAGTTCAACAGCTTCTTTTATTGTGAACATTTCCTTGGAGCAGGGATCGGTAAACATACCACTCAAGTCATTCAAGAATTTTTTATTTATAGTATGTAATAATGTATTTGGCTTGTTTTCATATAATTGTTTATTTTCATATTTTATTAAAAATGAATCTTTCCTTTTAGAAATGTGGCAAAACATTACCTTCCCACGCAAATTAACAATATTTTTTTCAATAGCATCACTAATTGTAAACAGCTGTTCTTTATCCGAGTCCTTAATATAATACGTATCAGGATTAATTAAACATTTATCGATCGCTTCATTCATTGTGCACTCAATTTTTGTGTAAGTTAACAAGTGATATTTTAAAGATTCATAATTGCTTAAAAAGTTATTTTCCATCATAATAATATTTTTTGCTTTGAATGCTTCATTAAAATTCATGCCTGACTCAACAGCTAAGTTACTGCTTATAGAGTTAATTGTTCCGTCACTCAGAGCCAACTTCAAAGATTTTAGAGAATTTTCATCATTATTGTACACTGATACATTATTATCCGATAACAAACCATCGTTAATAGCAGTCTCAAGAGAAATTTCTTTTCCAGATATAGGATCAAAAAACTTTCCAGTAACTTCATTATAAAGTTTCATTTGCAAAGCCTCTTCAAATGAAACAGGTTTTGAGAAAGGAACTATTAATTTTTTATGGAATGCTTCTACAAGTGTTATGGGAATGTTTTTACCAGCTGATTTGTAAGTGCCAGCAATATCATCAATTAATCCTTCGCTCACAGCTTGATGAAGTAATACATTTTTACCTGCATGATCTTTTATAATTGAAGTGTTTTGGTTAATTACACCTAAATCACACAAAGATCTTACAGTCAATGGGATACTATTTCTTGGATTTATAATTCTCCCGCCTTTAGTGTAAAGATTTAAATTTAAAGCATCATACAAACTTAAATTCTTTTCAGTGTCCATGATAAAGCCGTTATGAATAGCTTTTATAAAGGACATTTTGATATTAGTTTCATTAAAACAAACACCAGAATCAGCATCTATTATATGATTTTTAACCGCTTCACTTAAGGACAAAAATCTCTGGGATTCATCACTCCATATACAAGGGAAGTTTTTGTTGATGTATTTCTTTATCATACACTGGCGAAGAGTCAATATTTTATCAGAAAATTTTAATTTACCACTTTTTTCATCATACAAGCCATTGTGAAGAACATTCTGAAGTGAATTTAGCATCACATTATCTTCCAGAACACCTAATTCAAAAGCTTCATCAAGATTTCTAAGTACCCCATCGTGACAACGAACACGAGATTTTTCTGAATCAAATATACCTTCCTTAACCGCTTCGGAAAAGGAAATAGCCATGACATTAGACTCAAGTTTATGCTTCACGATTGTAGAAGACGGGTCAATTAAACTGCATTCCATTGCTCTTTCCAGAGTCAAGTACTCAGCATTGAGAGGGTTATAGAAAAGACCAGATGAAGCATTATAAATATTTAGAATCAAGGATTCCTTCAATGAAAGGCAGTCTAATTCTCTAATAAAACCTCTCACACACGCTTCTTTTATAGTAATATGCTCATTTGTGCTTTCAACGAAAACAGTTCCACCAACTATATCAATTATGTTTTGATTCACAGCATCCGAAAATGAATGTAACCTTTTATGAATGACATCACAAAACACAGTATGAGAAGTGTCTAGCAAATTGTTAGCGACAGCATCCTGAACAGGAACTTTTCTCATAGATGATACATCAAAATAGGAACAGGAATCTTCATTTATGAATACTGTGCAAAAATGTTCGGAGAAATTCAACTTTCTGCAAACAGGAATTATCAAACCTAAACTGTAAGCATCTTGAAAACTTAATTCATTATTATAAATAGTGTTCTTAATAGTGTTTCTTTGAGGGTTAATTATGCCCCGCTCAACAGCTTCTTGGAGGGTTATAATTTCTTCTGTAGGAGCTACAAAAACAGTTAATGCATTTTCATCAACAAAACCTTCTTCAATCATTGTTTGCAAAGATTTTTCGTTCTTCAAAAATGCCTCAACATTCTCTTCACACGTATCATATAAACTGTATTCTAAAATTTCGGGTAATGTTTGAGGAAATGAACAGTTAATAATCAAACCTTTATCCAGTGCAGCTTTCAAACTAATAGGTTGTGATAATTCGTATTTTCCACCAATAGGATCAACAATGCAGCAAGAAATAGAATCTTGTAACGTCATATAATGCTTTGAATTTCGAATTTTTACAGAACTAGCCTCAATAAAATTTGTTTCTAACGCTTCTTTCAATGTTAATTCCTTTCCGCTAGTAGGATCAAAAAATGTTCCTGCATTTTCATCATAATAATCTTCTTTTAATGCTGTAATTAAACTTAACTTTAACTTTTTGGTCTGAATAAGATCGGCATGTAGTGCTTCAGAATAATTCAAATTAATATTTTTATCGGTATCTTTTATTTTGCCAGATTTGGAAATCAATCGCTGAAGAAATGCTTCTTCTAAATTCATAAGCACATTTCTCTTGGAATCTTTAATCATAGTTAAGTTTGAATCAATTAAACCTCTCCTAACAGCTAACTCGATATTACTTTCAGTTCTAGTGACTGGATCTAAAATTAATCCATTTTCACTGTTAGCAATACCAAGCTTTATGGCAGCCACAAGGGCAATGGGTTTTTGACTAGGAACAATCAAACCTCGCTTGAAAGCATCTTTTAAGGTTAACTCTTGACTAGTTACAGGATGAATAAAAACATCTTTTTTGATATTGACAATATTTAAATCGCATGCCTCAGGAAGGGAAATCAGTGACTTCATTTGTGGGTGATAAGCTAAAACTGAAGAAGGATATATAACACCAACTTGCAAAGCTTCATTTAAAGGAATGCTTTTACAACTGCCAGGCAGTTTTAATTCAACACAATTTAAATCAAAAATCTCCAAATGAATGGCTTCTTTCAAAGTCATTGGATTAAAGTCTTTGACATCAATACTGGTGTCAGGAATGTAAATAAGCAAACGTTCAGCTGTAGCTTCAAAACAAGATATCACAGATTTAGTTTCCTCACAAAATATGTCACCGGAATTTTTATCAATTATCTCAAGAGCTAAAGCATCCGACAGTGAAATGTAAGCTAATGTTTGCTGATTTTTTACTTTGAACATTGAACAACTAATACTTCCACTTTCTAATAGATCTGAAAAGAGAGCATTTTTTTCTGAGTTTGGAATTTTAAATGATTTTGTTTTTTCATCATAAATTCCTATTAGTTCTGCACTTTTTTCATCGCTAAATGGACTATGTTTATTAGCTTCAGTAACAGAATTTAAGATCACATGTATTTCATTTTCAATTTTAATTTCTACGAGGGAATCGGGTAGAATTGAATATTCCTTTAAAGCATTAGACAACACAGTTTTCTTCCCATTTTTTACAGCTACAACACATTTTTCTGCATCAATGATATTGTGCCTCAAAAGATCAGACAAAATGTACAGTTGAAGTGGAATGAGTTTCTTTTTCAAAACAACATGATCAGTTTTTACTTTTGAGCACAAAGCAGTTTTGCTCTCAGTATTAACTAGAGGCGTACTTCTCTTATCTGATATGATTAGTAATAATCCAATGTCAACTGCTTCTTCAACAGAAATTATCTTGCTTGTTTCAGGGTTTAGCATTGTGCATGACAATGGATCAATGAGACTGTTTTCAAGTGCTTCCCACAAGCAAATAGCATTTTCCATTTCTTCTGTAGGGACACTCATTATCAGGCCTTCTCTTATGGCATCCAAAAGCGGAGTGGTCTCTTTGGTAATAGGATGAATATAATTTCTTGTCCTCAAGCAAATAAACCCTTGCCTAAGAGCAACTGGAAATGTGGCAGCAAGCAGAGGAAGTTGTGAAGAAACAGAGGCAATGGGTTCAAACATCTTCTGTTTGACCGCTTCTAAAATGCTTATTTTGCCATCCAGGACCTGGACTTCTCCTTTAACACTGTCGATCACTCCTAAATCAATGGCATTCTCCAAAGTTAAATTTTTACCTGATCTAGGTTCTGTCATCTTTGAGTTAGGATCAATAATCTCACACACAATTGCTTCTTCAATTGATAAATGTTCACCATGTTCAGGATGAACTATTTTTTGTACTGTAGGCTCAACCAAACCTTGGCTTACAGCTTCTGGAATACTGAGTGAGCGACCAACAGGAAGAATAAACTGGCCACTTTCGGGATCTAATAGCCCATTTTGAATAGCTTGGTTGATGCTTAAAGTTTCATTGTTTGAAGGATTCTTTATCCTGCCTTCATTTCCATCGATGAGACTAAGCTCTAACGCTTCTTCTAGAGACATACGATTGCCATCTGCCTTTTCTAAATGCTCAATATCTTTTAATGTATTTGCGGTTTTCTCATCTGTAATGCCCTTTTCAGCTGCATAGTTAGCAGGTACTTTTTTGCGTTTTACTTTTCTCAGTACAACAGCTTTAGCGGGAGATTTCATAGATTGAGCTGTACCAATCGTCACTTCAAACCTCGGAACTGAATATTGTGCTTTTAAACACTTTTTCTTATTTTCTTCTTCAGATAACTCTTCTTGAGATTCATTACTTTTTTCAAGGACGACATTTCTTTCATCATTTAAGCAAGGTTCTGATGTGATACCTGTAACTGATGCAGTTTTTGGTTCAATTTCAGAATTATTAATGATCACAGCAACTTCTGATGAATTTTCAAAAGACTGCATAGCAGTAACATTTTCATTTAAAGAAAATTCAGCAGCATTTTGTAATTCTGAATGTAAAGTGAATTCAGCAGAAGCCAATAGAATTATAGAATCTTCAATTTTTGCACTGTTCAGCAAGAGGGAATGCTCAGTATTATTTCTACTTTTAGTGTCTTCATTTTTCTGCTCAATAAAAATTACATTTCTGGATGGTTCATTAACACCGTGTGGAAGTGTAGGTAGATTCTCTTGATCAACAATACTATTCAAAATAAATTCATTTTCATTCACGACAGTTCCAGCATTAGTGCTGCTCTTTTTGATCTGAGAGTATATTTTGTTAAATGTGATGCTGTTTTCAGATACAATAGAATTTTCAGATGTAGTACAAACTGATTTGTCTATACCCATTCTGTAATTTTCAGCAAAAACAATCAACTTTTTTTCAATTGCGTCTTTCATAGATATTGGCTCACCAAGCAATAAATACTCACCAGTACTTGAAATTAACTTGAGCTTCATGGCTTCATCTAAAGGAAAATTCTTCTCTAAATTTAAATCAATAACAAAAGCAGAATTTGGGTCTATCATATTGTTGTTAATACTTTCAAACAAGGTAAACTCTCTCATTGTACTTGGCTCCTTAAAATAGCCAGTTATAGAATTGAAATTTCCTTCTTCTATTGCATTCTTTAAGCTAAAATAAGTGGAATGAAGAGCAGCTGAGGTTTTTGAAATTCTTTCTAAATAAACCTCTCTTTGGAAGTCTGACTCATCTGTCATCTCAATATCATTATTACAATTATTTTCCCAAACAAACAAACCATGAGATTGAATATTGTTAGAATCATTTAGGCTATGGTTTAAATTACTTTTTGTTTCTTCTGAACTGTATTTTACATTCTGCAACACTTCGGCTGCATTATTAATATTTCCTTCCAAAACTATATCTTTAGTATATGAAGAACCACTTGTAGCAAACTTCAGGCTATTTTTATACAAAGTAAGTTCAGATTGCATAACATTAGAATCAGAATTATTGGATAAGAGAAGGCTCAAATATCCTTTGTTATACGCTTCTTCTACAGGCATAACATTTCCCGTCAAAGGATCTGTAAATGTACCAGAACGTTCATCAATAAGACCACGGGAAAAAGCTTCCTCAAATGTCATTCGTTTATCTGCGAGCAAGCTGTGACTTGCAACAGTTACATACCGTGTTGTAGTTTTTGTAATTGAGGTTAATGTAACAGTAATGTTCAGTAAAGACTTCAGCGTAATAGCCCCATCCTCTGTAATGAAGTTTTTCTCCACAGCCTCGACAAGTTTCAGGGGTTGTTTTGTTCTAGGTTCCAGTAGTAAACCAGTTTTAGAATCTAATAATGATTTAAGAGAACATTCCAAAACTGAAAGTTCAGTCCCATTTTCATCGACTACACCAATAGTTTTATTGAGCATTTCATACACTTGAGGAATCAAAAGTTTATTCTGAACAGCCTCTTGGAATGTCATAGAAAAATTAGTGTTCAAATCCCGCACAGAGCCTGTATCCATGTTGATAATGCCTCTTGAAATGGCATCATTGAAACTTACATATTCATTTGATGAAGTGTCTTTAAAACCTTCAATTTCAAATATCGTTCTTCGATCTACAGATGCAAGATAGCCTCGACTGGCAGCTTGAGGGAGATTTAAAATCTCATTCGTAGTTTTATCAAAAAACTTACAATTAGGAGTTATGATGCCTAAAACTAGAGCTTCTGCCAAAGTCAAAAGCTTATCACTGTCAGGACACATAATACATTTTATATCAAGACTAATAATTCCAATTACACATGCCCTAATTAAGGAAATTTTAGTTGAATTAATTATATTATAAATTTCACCATTTTGATCAATAATTCCTTTCTCAAAAGCGTGCTTCAAAGTCAATGGGGGTAAAATCAGATTCTGCTGTTGGGCCACTTTTAAAGACATTTCCCCTTTAGATGGATGAACATAACAACTAGTTTTTTTGTTTATAAGTCTGCTATCAATAGCAGCAGGGATTGTAATGATGTTACCAACAGAAAGATCCACTACTTCTGTAAGTCTTTTTGAAAGGATTCCATGATTCAGTGCTTGATCAATTGAATAAGAGTTTCCTGAATCAGGATCAGTCACTTCACCAGTTGAATCATTGATAAAATTAGAATCTAAAGCTTCAGTAAGTGAAAGAGAATCTTCAATTATTGGCGGAGCAGTACATAAGTAACCCAACTCATATGCCTCTGGTATCGTCATCTGTGTTTTAAAATAAGGACTAGTAAATAAACCTGAATCTGAGTCTAAGTAACCTTTGAGCACAGCTTCAGGGAGAGTATAGTGTAAATTACTCAAAATATTTTTATCTATTAAATCTAGAATCTTGATTTTCTTAACAATACCTAACTGAACAGCTTCTTCAATAAAAAGAGCTTTTCCACTATTAGGATCTGTAAAACATCCTGATAAAGGATCAAAAATATTTCTTTGGATTGCTTCTAGAAGCGTAATTTCAGCATCATATTTTAGTTCAAATAGTCCATAATACTGAGTAATACTGCTGAAAAAGTCTGCACTTAAATAGTTTTCGGAAACAGCTTCTTCAAAACTATATTCTGCTTTTGTAACAACATCTATATACTTCAATGAACTTAAATTAATAATATTTTTGGCTGCAGCTTCTTTGAAACTAATAAAAGTTTTAGTCAATGTATTAAAAACAACTTTGTCATCAAATATCGTTGTTGGTGATGAATGAGTTGAATTATACTTTTGGTTACTATTTATTTCTGTGAAAGATAAAGTGGTACCAGAAAGTTGGAAGATAGGTTTATCATCATAAAAAGTGTTATCTTTGTCCATGTTTACATCAATAACTGTTGAATAAGGTTCCCTATTCGATTGATGATACCCTGAATTTTGTATTTCATTAAAAGTAGTGTTTGAATTGTGATGAACTATGTTGTTTGATTCGCTAACGTTGGATACTGAGAATATGTTGGAAGAAGTGTGGTTAGTGTAACCTGATGAGAGAGTGAAAGGAGAGAAAGGAACTTGTTCCAAAATAATTTCTGTGCGATATGTCTTCAGAATGATGGGTGCAGCTTGAATCACGGTAACAGAAAACTGTGAGAATGAAAAATGAGGGAAATAGAAACAAATAAACAATCCATAAGTACATGCTAAATATAGTAACTAAAATAGAAAGAATACTGAAAGAATAAGGAAAAAGGGAAATAGGACACAATTAAATAAAAATTCTTAAAAGAAATGAGATACTGAAAGAATAAGGAAGGGGAAAAAAATCATTTAAAATAATTTTCCATTTAAATATTTAAACATCATAAATAGCATTAATTATTTTTTATACTACCATTTACTACATAAAATGATGTAATATTTTTTTTTATATTGTCAACTTAAGATCCTTCATATTAAAAGGTACTAGTAAATGAACAATAGAACTTTTTCAAAGAAATTTCTCTCACATAAAAAGGAGTTAACAATTCATACTGAAATCAAATACAGAAGCTACTAATACTCATATCTCAGGGTTCATACTCTATTTGGATAAAAAAATTCCATGACTTTTTCATGACTTCAATGAAAATTTTCATGACCTCGTTACACGAAGAGAATAGCACTATTTAATCTCAAACTTGGTAATATTTGGAAATGCGCATTAGCAAAACGTCCCACAGCCTCATTGAAGCACTTACTCGTTGTGGAAAAAATATAAGTGCACACTTAAAAAACTAAACTATTCTTATGTGTCTTTATCATATAAATTTAAGTAAAGTAAAAATACAGTGAAGCAAATATGACAATGCTTAAATGTATGATTTTTTTTTAAAAAACAGGCAGAATGATATTGAATGGGACAAAAGTTGAATGAGTCATCATTAAGTTTCAATAAATTTGCTTCAAAAGTTACCTTTTAGTGTCAACAGTGCCTTTAATCATCCACATAACTTGACAGTATTTTGGTTCTTTAAAGTAAAGTCACATATTCAGTAACTTACCGCCCATTAGCCAGGGCTAAAGCAGAAATACGTGAAATACACCGCCAGCTCAGTCATTTCCAGCCGAGGACTGCAGTTTCGTGCTTATTAGCACTCGTCAGCCCGGCATAGGAAAGTGACTGAGCTGGAGATGGAAAACCTCTTAAGGAAGCCAAGAGTGCGAAACAAACTGGTAGCTAATATAGAATTAGCAGACCAGACGAGTGACCGAAGCAATGGTTCGGTTCAACTCGAAGATTGAACGCAAGGCAAGGTATATTCAGTAACTTACCGCCCATTAGCCAGGGCTAAAGCAGAAATACGTGAAATACACCGCCAGCTCAGTCATTTCCAGCTGAGGACTGCAGTTTCGTGCTTATTAGCACTCGTCAGCCCGGCATAGGAAAGTGACTGAGCTGGAGATGGAAAACCTCTTAAGGAAGCCAAGAGTGCGAAACAAACTGGTAGCTAATATAGAATTAGCAGACCAGACGAGTGACCGAAGCAATGGTTCGGTTCAACTCGAAGATTGAACGCAAGGCAAGGTATATTCAGTAACTTACCGCCCATTAGCCAGGGCTAAAGCAGAAATACGTGAAATACACCGCCAGCTCAGTCATTTCCAGCCGAGGACTGCAGTTTCGTGCTTATTAGCACTCGTCAGCCCGGCATAGGAAAGTGACTGAGCTGGAGATGGAAAACCTCTTAAGGAAGCCAAGAGTGCGAAACAAACTGGTAGCTAATATAGCGCACTCTTGGTTTCCTTAAGAGGTTTTCCATCTCCAGCTCAGTCACTTTCCTATGCCGGGCTGACGAGTGCTAATAAGCACGAAACTGCAGTCCTCGGCTGGAAATGACTGAGCTGGCGGTGTATTTCACGTATTTCTGCTTTAGCCCTGGCTAATGGGCGGTAAGTTACTGAATATACCTTGCCTTGCGTTCAATCTTCGAGTTGAACCGAACCATTGCTTCGGTCACTCGTCTGGTCTGCTAATTCTATATTAACTACCAGTTTGTTTCGCACTCTTGGCTTCCTTAAGAGGTTTTCCATCTCCAGCTCAGTCACTTTCCTATGCCGGGCTGACGAGTGCTAATAAGCACGAAACTGCAGTCCTCGGCTGGAAATGACTGAGCTGGCGGTGTATTTCACGTAAAGTCACATAGTTTAGTTCTTTATGTTTCCAAACCAGATCTTTTTTGAAAAAAACATTCAGTAATGAATCAATCTTCTGATTCAAAAGTATATTTGTTTTGTTTACAAATTTGCATTTTCAAATGCATATAAATTAATAGGTACAGAAATTTCAGAACACATTTAATTCCCGACATTGAACGTAGCAGTGGGTCGCATGGATTAGTTTTGCGTGCCGTATGTTGGGCACTACTGTTTTAGAGCATTCGAATTCCTCTTTTTCTGTATTCTGTCGCCTCACTTAATATCTGTATTTTCTAAAACATTCAACAAATTAAGATAAACTCTGAAAAATTTAATAATACAGTTCTTACAAGTGATGGAATAGAACTCGCATGCAATTGAATTGCTTTTTTTTGAGTGGGCGTGGCAAAACTAAGAACGTGAAATTTTGCTACTAAGAATATGAAACATAAGAAGCGTTGAAAATAACAGAAATTCAAAATAAATGATGTCCAGGCAGTAAAACACATCGCAAAAAATGGCAAGCGGCTGCGACAGAAGTGGATGCAATGAGATTTCAAAATTCAGATTTGATTTTTGGATCGTTCAATTTTCCACTTTTAATAGCTTTTATGTGCTATACTGTTAAATCACTCAAGATTTCTAATGCTCCTTTAGTTATTGTTCCTTTCTCTTTGTTCAGGACATTTTTCCATGACTTGAAATAAATTTCCATGACTTTCAATGAAAATTTCGATTTTCCATGACTTTTCCAGGTCTGAAATTCTGTTTTTTTTCCATGACTTTCCAGGATTTCCATGACCTGTACGAGCCCTGATATCTATTTTGTAATAAAAAGAGAATCCCCAGAAATTTTGAAACATTTGTCTGCTATTTCTAGCATTTTTATGCATTTGCATTAATGTTAATTTAAGTTTTCCCTTTTAGCAGAAAGATATTAATTTATTTCTAAAAAAATATCTACTCTATTTTGACTCATATTCTGTAAAAACGTTTAACTTAATGACTCATTCCTAACATGCTTACCATAAGACATCAAAAATATTTGTATTATTGTAACTATCTAATAGTACAAAAAGTCGTACCCACAAAGGAAGCTTAGGGATCTAGACCCCCTCTGAAATTATACAAAACATTATTTCACAGGGTTTTGTTCACACCCTTCTACACTTGCTCCAACACACATCCAATAGGGGACCTTGATAAAAATATCTGGGTGCGGTTTTGAGTATATGAAGTTAATAATTAAGTTATTAAAAACATATGATGTCTTAAAAATAAAAACTAGACTCTGACAATATTTACTTGCCAAAAAAATAAATTACCTTTTGGCCTTCTTGACTAGAAACAAGACTTTTCAGTTCATTCAGCCTTTGTAACAATGAATTCACCAAATCTGTGTATTCTTGATTTAATGCATCTAGTTCTTGGCTAACAATTTCCGCCCCTGACAACAACTTAGGCCTCTTTGCATCAGAAGCTGCAGGATTATCTTCTAAGCCCTCTTGATACTGCCTCAGTAGTAGATCATATATCTAAGTGAAGGATACACAAGCTCACATAATGTTCATACCTACCCATAGCACCACAGGAAAACGAATTGAAGCATACTGGAATCAGGTTTATAATTCATGCACTAATAACTTTCAAAGTGTCATTTAAAAAAGCAAATTTTAACTAGGAACCATACAACCAATTTTGTTTTCCGTGGTAACAAAACATGCTGTAACCTCTCTTTCTAAGAAACAATTTAAATATTTCAGTTCAAAGTCCCAAAAGTTTTTCAAACATCTATTAAATGTGTTAAAGAGTGCATGAATAAATTCAAAAAAAGGTTCTTTAAACATAACCCACTATATAAGTTGAAGTATTAGGTAGAAAAATATGGGGTTTTTTTGGGGGGGGGAAGGGTAACAGGTGCTTTTCTACTGACCCCATTGTAAAATTCCTACACTATCACAAGATATCACATGTGTAGGCTTGCATGAAGTAGTGTACAATAAACAAAATACGAAAAAATGTTCTTGTATTTATTTAAATACAATCCAACCCTGCTATAGCGAACCCAGGATATAACGACTCCCCCCCCCCCCGGTTGCAGCGACCTTTTAAATGGTCCCAACAGAGGCCCTAAGTCATTAATGTGTTTTCAAACACTTGTACCAATCACTAAACACTATAGAATCTGCTCTCATCCAAAAAAATTCTACAATTTCCAGCTTTTCATAGCATTTGTCCCAGCTATGTTCCTTTACGAATTTACATGGGCAAACACCATCTAGTTACACCTTTAACACCCGAATACCCTGGTTCAAAACACATTCCGAATTGATTGTTCCTCTGATTAAGCTGAACTGACAACTCAGGGTTCATACTCTATTTGGATGAAAAAATTCCATGACTTTTCAAGACTTTTTCATGATTTCAATGAAAATTTTCATGACCTGGTTACACAAATAAAATAGCACTATTTAATCTCAAACTTGCTAATTTTTGGAATTGAGCATTAGCAAAAAGTCTACATGAATGCCACAGCCTCATTGAAGCACTTACTCATAATGGAAAAATATAAGTGTACACTTAAAAAACTGAACTATTACTTTTTGTCTTCATCATATAAATTTAAGTTAAGTAAAAATGCAGTGAAACGAATATGATGATGCTTAATTTTGATATTTTTTTTATAAACAGGCAGAATGATATTGAATGGGACAAAGGTTAAATGAGACATCACTAAGTTTCAATATTGCATTTAATCATCCACATAACTTGACAGTATTTGGGTTCTTTAAAGTAAAGCCACATAGTTTAGTTTATGTTTCTAAACCAGATCTTCTTTGAAAAAAACATTCAGTAATGAATCAATCTTCTGATTCAAAAGTATACTGGTTTTGTTTACTTATTTGCACATTTTCAAATGCATATAAATTAAAAGCTTAAGAAATTCCAGAACATGTTTGATTCCTGACATTGAACGTAGCAGTGGGTCGCATGGATTAGTTTTGCGGGTCGTATGTTGGGCACTACTGTTTTAGAGTATTAGAATTCCCCCTTTTCTGTATTCTGTCGCCTCACTTAATATCTATATTTTCTAAAACCTTCAATAAATTAAGATAAAACTCTGATAAATTTAATAATAAAGTTCTTACGAGTGATGAAATCGAACTCGGATGCAATTGAATTGCTTTTTTGAGTGGGCATGGCAAAACTAAGAATGAAATTTCGCTACTATAGAATAGGAAATATAAGCAGTGTTGAAAATAACAGTAAATTTAAAGTAAGTGATGTCCAAGCAGTAAAATCACATCGAAAAAAAAGGCAAGCAGCTGCGACAGAAGTGGATGCATCGAGATTTCAAAATTCAGATTTGGTTTTGGGCTAGTTCAATTTTCCACTTTTAATAGCTTTTATGTACTATGCTGATAAATCACTCAAGATTTCTAATGCTCCTTTAGTTACTGTTACTTCCTCTTAGTCCAGGACATTTTCCCATGACTTGAAATAAATTTCCATGACTTTCAATGAAAATTTCAATTTTCCATGACTTTTCCAGGTCTGAAAAATTCGCTTATTTGTTTCCATGACTTTCTAGGATTTCCATGACCCGTATGAACCCTGACAACTTCACACCAACCATAGCAAGAGCACCCATATAGGGGGGCAAGGGGGGGGGGGGCTCAAGCCCCCTTTAGAAATTAGAACTTTTTTGCTTTCAACACTTTCTTCTTTGCAAAAATGTAAAAACATTTCTTCTCCAGTCACTAATGAATAATTTGTTTAAAATGTCAAACTTTAATAACTCTAATCTGTATTGAAATCGGTTTCTTTGGGGGAAATATCCTCCTTAACCATGGTGAAAATATATGAGTCCCCCTCCCCCCTTAAAATTTTGCATATGGGCGCCCATGAGCCATTGTTAAATAATTAAGCGAAAAATAATTAAGTTAAATTTATTCTAATATTAAAAAGCAGCGAAAGCCTATTCTCAATTTGAAAGGAATTTTTCCTTTCTAAATTCACTGTAGTCTGACAGAATTGAAATTTTAAAGCAGCTGTCAATGTTTCGAGCAAATTATTTTCAACATAAACTTGGTAAACAAGTTGTACATTTGTTTATAATATTTGACAGGAAAATCAATGAAATGCACAAATGCTTGCAACCAGAAATGACTCAGTACAATAGTAAATACTCATATTTTACTTAATTTTATCCTAATCATTAATGGGAATATCGTGTAATAAAGACATTCATTATGAAAGTACATTAGCAAGTGTGGACTTGAAAAATTAAACAAATTATATGTATCGAACACTAGGTTATAGCAATCTCCTAAGCCAGTCCACTGAGGGTTGGTTTTAGCAAGGTTTGACTATTATTTAAACGCATATAAAAGATGCATATGCTGAACACAAATTTGTCCTTATTTTTATGGAAATGAAACAGTATTCAAAATTTTCCATTGAAACTTTTAACAAAAAACTAACTCTGGAAACAAATAAAATAAAGTATTCAGCTTGACAATAGATGAAGAGAAAAAACAGGATATCTAGGAGTATAAGTTGTTATGTTCATTTGTTATGCATAAGAAACTAGTAAGAAAAACAAGCCTGTTTAGGGACAAATTATTTTCTACAGTATAATTAATGAAGTTCTACTCTGACTCACAATCTTCCAAGATATAAAACAACAAATAATCATAATATCAATATGTACAAATTTCATGTATTATGGATTCAAAGACATTTTCATTTTTGAAATGGGAGTGAAACATAAAGTAATTACATCCTCCAAAGCAACTGGAAATCACAAATATTGTCAAAGATATGACAGAAAACTATATTATACCAAAATATTTAAAAAATACATATTGATTCCAAAAAAGAGAAAATAATATTGAAAAAAATGCTGAGTGAAATTATGGGAAAATAAATACTTAAAATTTTTCTTTTAAATTTCCACTTGTCCAGAAAAGTTATTAGATGTATTTCCACCAAATATGTGTTGGAAAATTTAAGTCTTCTTATGACTAACTACTATTTATAATAATTTAACCCAAAATTTTAAAAGTTCTTAAACATTGAATTCATATTTTTCTTGTCGACAACAACTAATCATCCTTTTCATAAAATTGGAATTTTTACTGAACTAATGCAAAGTGTGAGGTAGTCACGTTAAAGGATTGATCACATTTACAGTAGAAGGGCACAAAATAAAGCTTTTATTACATTTCCCATTCACTAAATGCTCGGACATATTTTTCAAGAAAATTCATGCAACAGTTATTTTTATTGGCTAATAAATTAAAAACCTTCACACAAAATAATTACATATTCACTAAAATATAACATTTAATACTAAAATTTTAGTATATATTTATAAGTGATACATAAAAAAAATAACCAAGTCTTGAATTAAGCAAAAATATATTATGAGAGATCAATTTCTTTCTTCTCATTGATCCTGAAATAAATCATTTTGGGTGAATATTGAGGTTACAGTTGATTAGTTACCATTTAGTAAATTTAGTGATAAATTAATATATTACGGATAAATATGCTGCAGAGCATTAAAATTTCATGACTTTTTAATACATTATTTTATTAGGAGTTTAAAACCGGAACTTTAAACTTGGATTACATATTAGCAATAATTCTACATGTTATTTGGTTTCTATTTTCCAGTTAAACAACATACCTTAGCTTCACGTACAAAGCGCCCACCATCAACATTAGTATCCTCAACGGCAGCTTTTCTCTGACTTAAAGTGGTGTATGTACTCTAAAAAAAGGAACATACAAAAGATATATTACTTAAGTTAACATGAAGAAAACACAGAATTTCTTTTTTTTTTTTTTTTTGATTAAAAAAAGATAGGCAGGTACAAAAAAGAAAATAGACATTTTTTTTCTTTAAATAAAAGAAGTATAAACTGAAAATTTTAGCTTTTCTTCACTTTTCAATGCATTGAAATATTTATTACTAGCTTTTACCCACGGCTTAATGGAAATTTTGTCAATCAATTCAAGATCAATGGTGAACACAAGCAGATGTCAAATAGTTATCAAAAAATCACATGATATAAATCAGGAAAACTTATAGGAGTAGATAAGAAGTTAGCAAGGGTAATTCTCAAAAATTCCTATTTGAGCAAGGACAACAGTTCTTAAATAAAGTCAAACATTTCCATTAAAATTCCGAACCCCGTGAAATGGTGTCCAGTGTTACACCAGCTATCTAAATTATAGCATAGACTTGCCAGAGACAAGAACGGAGATCAGGTGACGAATGTTCCTGCTGAATATAAAGGTGAAACAGCCCCCCCCCCTCGTACAAAATGTCTATGCATAGCATACTGATTTTTGAAAACTCTAGAACACTGTCACTATAGTCAACACAGCAAGTGGTAATATTTCACTCATGACAAGAACATTAGAAGTTGACAAGCTCATGTTGAAGAATTAAAATGAAAATATAATTCAGAATCAATTAATTCAGAAAGAAATATTTAGTCTCCCTCTCCTCATTAATTAGCCACTTTTATTGAATCTTTTTTTTTTTAACTTTATTTTTATATTGCTAAGAGGTTTTTAAATTATATTTTGCATCTAAACTGCAGATTTGTTCACAAAACTTGGATTGTATTTGAACCAATTTGGCATTAAGCTTACATATCAGAGTAACTAAATAAATAAACAGTGTCTATTACATAAAACCATTAGTTTAAATTAGAGACCTATACAAAACTGTAGACAAAGCTACATCAATGCAAAAACTTTAAAATGGTACTAATTAATTCTTTTTAAATTTTTTGCCCCCCCCCCCCCTCTTTTTAAATCAATATTTTTCTAAGGAATATGGAAGAGCAGTTGTTTACCACTATTGCTCAACATCAGCTAATTAACCACATTTATTGAAATTTCAAGTTTTTGCAAACTTAATTTCTATTACAAAGCTATTCCATATCACTTAGTTTACCTAATTTTTCATTCAGATATAATGCAATCCATATATATATATATATATATTAAAAAAGGTAGCATGTAATGAAACCTAGGATTTTTTAATGCATTAAAACAACAGCATTTTAGAACACAATGGAATAATTCCTATCTAAATCTTTACCATAACATTAACCAGGCCAGTGGAGTAAGAAGGAAAATATTTGCCTGTCACATCTAGAAATTTAAAGACTTCAAATCCCTTACATCAAAATCAGTCTGATTCCCATCCCACCACTTTGTAGTCTTAGCTACAGGCCTACATAAAATGCAAAACTGTCTGCGAATTCAAATAATTGCTTTAAAATTTTCAGCTAAAAATCACTGGGTGCCTCCCCATCCCGTATCATATATCGCCTGCCACACAATAAATTTACATTTATAAGCGAGTGGAGTGCCATTTGGACCTGCAAGCATCATGATCAATAAATATGCCAGTTTCATGACTAAAACATTTTCTTTTTCTGAATTTAATTATTAAGAAAAATTTTTAATTCCAAAAACTACCTGAAAACTTTCAAAATTTTCTGCAAATGGTACCCGGGTGTTAGTCTATATTATCTGGGTCTGCCTGGCAGGACCAGGTTCGTCATTTTTGAGAGAAATTGTCCGACACTCAACCCTAAAAATTTCAAAGCTCTTACTCTTTTATCCCAAAACCAGCCTGACTCCAACTCTAAATCTGCAGCCCTGACATCAACCTCAACAGCTAAATGTTGAAGTAGAGCAAACTTGCAAAAGATAATTGCATCAACACATTTAAAACCCGTTTTAAGAATTTTTTGTGAAAAGTCTCTATGACTCTGTGATGAATTGAAATGAAATGAATAGCAGAAGCTCTTGCAAAACTATGTGATGCAACTAATTCAAAACACATAGAACTAGAGCAAAAAAACTCAGTAACACGTCCAAATTTAACAATAATAATAATGAAACACAGAGGTCATTGAGATAAGTATGCTTTTAAAACTAGAATATTGTTCAAAAATAAATAATTAAGAGTTCAATAAAATTCATGATAAAAATATAATTTTTCATTTATACTTTTATAAATGCAAATTACAAAATATTTAAATAAATTAAGTGGGGGTACAATGATTACCATTGAGCATTCTATTTCACGATGCATTTCCTGTGAATCCATCCTACTGACTGATTTCATTGATTCTACTTTGGCACTCATTTGACTTACAAACATCTTTTGCTCATTGTATTTTCCCTTGTAGCTTTGAAGTAAATCTAAAGAGTTTTCTAGTGCTTTTAATCTGTTGAAATAAAATATATTCATACATTAATAACATTCAGGCAATGGTTGTATTAGTAACAGCAACATTTAGATCAAAGTTTCTCAATCAGTAGTTGACAGAAAAATTTTAGTGACTAGTTTCTAGTTTAAATACACTACTGGCCTTGAAATACACTACTGGTCATTTTTGGATGGCAACAATAGTGCATATGAATGAGAAAACTGAATATTTGTTAACAGTAGAAAGTTGTGTGTAGTTTCCTTGTGATAAACCTTAAATTTCAAAGACTCTCCAAGTCTATAGAACATGAACACAAAAGAAAATTAAACTTAGGGGGGGGGGGGGGTTCTGTGGAAACTATTATTTTGGATAATTAAAAAAATATATTTTCTTTTTTACCACCAACAAATCGAGCATTTTGTCCGAGAATTTAACTGGAAAAAATGCCATTGTTTGGTAGTGCTGTCTTAAGTAATCAGTCTATGCATTAAAAAAGAAAACTGCTTTTTTTGGGTATTCAACTTTCCTGTTCAGAATACAAGTTTGAAATTTTCATTGGCCCTCAGTAAAAGTTGCAATGAAAAACACTGATCTACTATTCTCTACTAATAATAAAGCTGAAAGTCTCTATGTCTGGATCTCCGTTACGCGCATAGCGCATAAACCGTTTGGCCGATTTTCACAAAATTTGGCATAGAATTAGTTTGTAACATGGGGGTGTGCACCTCAAAGCGATTTTTTGAAAATTCGATTTTGTTCTTTTCCTATTCCAATTTTAAAAACATTTTACCCTGCAAAATAACATAATGTGGAAGAGTAAATTACGAAATTATCCTAACGTGGAAGAGTAAATTACGAAACTATCATAACGTGAAACTGTAACATGGGTGAGCAAATGAACATAGCAAATTGGAGAGAAATTCATCATCCATTATTTGTAAATATACAGGCGAACCAAATGACCTTTTTATTTTCTAGTACGGGCAAAGCCGTGCGGATACCTCTAGTTTAAAAAAAAGAAATCTGTACCTGAAAGCCAGAAGGACCTAAGTCACATTATGGTAATTTTCAGGAACATGCAAAAGGTGAGACATGGGACCTTTTAACCCAGGTAAAAAATTGAAACGGATTTTTCTGAAGACTTACGTTCACATGGCTCAATGCGAGGAATACGTTTCTACATACATGCACTAATAAACAGAAAATCACAATTTTTGGACTTACGTCAGTCTGGCTCTGAGGTACAGAAATAGAGAAGTGCACACATTTACATTAAAAAATTTCATGTACTAATATTATGTAAAGAATAATAAATGATTTAGACAAAAATAGTCAGTTTATATAATGCCTAGCCCAATCTTTAAAAGGTTAATTTCTCAATGCTTTTGCAACTTCTCTACAAACAGGTTGTACACTAAACAAAATGAAGAAGAAAATTGGCTAACAAAAACTTAAAATATTTGCTTAGTAATATAATTATCAAAAAGTATTTTGCATGACACATAATTTTTGGAAAATGAATTTGTAAAACTGTGCGCACATTTACAAGTTTAAATAATATACACTACAAAAAAAAATTAAATTGAAGATAAACTATATTAAATAAATAAAAAAAACTTTTAAATCAGTTTTATTTTTTCACCTTCTTTTCTCAAACATAATTTTGTAACTTCTGCAATAGCAGCAAAGTAGTACTTAACTTTAGAATGCACAAATGAAATGACTGAAAATATCATTGAAGTTCTCTTCACATTTCAAAATATTAAAACACATAAAATGAAATTGTTATGAATACTTTAACTACCTGTCAGCAACTTGTGTACCAGCCAAGTCCCAGCGTCTGCGAACTTTTTTCACATCCTCCTCTAATTTGCTAACGTCAGTATGTACAGTTTGATGAGGGCGAGTCAATTCAACAAAATGCCGAACATTTACCACACTCTCACTCACTTGTTCAAAAACTATTTGCTTGTGGTGCATTTCCCTTTTAATAGACTAGAAAAAGAAAATATTTTTCTCAAAATTAAGTCAAAAATTATTCACTAAATCTGATCAAAAAAGAGATAAAAGGTACAAACAAAATGTAGATTAGTGTTTACTTTGTTTTAGATGATATTAATAAAAGAAATCCCCTGCTGAGGAGACTGCTTTGATCACTTTTTGTTTGTTCTTGTATTATTATTTTTTTTTCATTCATGTGTGTACTGTTTAGTGCTATATGCATACATAAATTCATAACACACACACAATTTATATTATATATATATATATATATATATATATATATATATATATATATATATACTAGCGGACCCAACAGACGTTGTTCTGTTCAAACTTTGTAAATTGAAAAGTTAAAAAATTTCAATAAACTATCAAGTGTTTGAACCGGTTTGTTGAAAAAAATAAGTCTGCTTGGGGTCAGAATGCGTATATTTATTACAACTTGTTTTATCTAATGCCCACTGAGCAGTTGTTTTATTAACTATTTTTTCTCCCGTACTTGACGGTTTGTTCCTTCAGCCATACTCAAAGGATAAAAAGCGTCCTCAGATATTAAGTGCAAAAAACTAACTACACATCTAGAACAAACTGGAAATCCCACTGCAACATCCCCCATATGCAAAAGAATAAAACAATCGAAAGCATATCGTTTTAAAAAATGATTAAGGTAAAAACAGTTCTTTGAATAAGCAAAAATCACTCATCCCCCCCTCCCGATGTAAAATAAACACATTCTTCAACTAAAATGACTAAACACTCTTTAAAAACGAAAAACAATTCTTTGCAATTCGAAATATTTCGCCAAATAAACAAAAAATGCAATAAATTACATTAACAGTAGCTATAAAATGTAAACAAATAATCATGCAACTCTATTGTTTATAGCCAAAGTCGCCAAGCCACCACATTACTGTAATCCAGCCGGTCAGTGAGCGAAGCTAACTCCGACTGATTAGCTGTCCGATCTTTTGAACAAAAACTTTTAAAACTTCATATATTGCCTAATTTGTTCTTTCCACCAAAGATAGAGATCTTCCACTGCACTGATCTTTTGTGTACAGAACTACCCTGTTGTAATTTATCTGGACGAAAATAAAATGTGTTTCGTCTTTAAATTCCATAATCTTTTCCTTTAATAATGTACTGGTTAGTTTGATAAATCCTTAAAGTATTCTTGACATTGGTGCCGAAACTCTAATGCATTTGAGCCGAGAAACAAATATTGCTAGGTACGGTACTTTCTGATCATTTGGTTAGGAAATCCTAAAGCACCGATCTGGTCACATGGTTCAACTACGACGACAGAACACACGTTTTGCGTGAACCTTCCAGTACTTTACTTTAAAATATATCTCGGGACCTAAAATCGTTGCTTTCAAGAGAAATGAAGGCTTATCTATTCTCAATTGACATATCACAGTAGGAAATTTCAATACAAAAAGCAGAGCTGACTTTCTTATTGTCCTTTGGCAACGGTTTAAATATTTATTTCATTTCTCGCTCAACAATAGGTTAAAATAAATATTAATCATTTGGGAGATATAACCATCCAATGTTTAAATTAATTAATTAATTAACAAAAACATTTCCAATTCGATCCATCGCGCTTCGAAACCATGCTTGCCACAACTCAATTACACTCAAAAAAATTGATCAAAATCGGTCCAGCCGTTCAAAAGCTTTATGGTGACAAACGTCCGCACAGAAGATTTTTATATATTAAGATATATATATATATGTGCGTGTGTGTGTGTGTGTGCATTTGCAAAATAGATCATCTAATTTAGTGTCAGAAAATATGTGAAGAAATTTCGGTCAGTTTTATGAGTAGTACAGTGCAGTAAAAAGAGACTTAAATTATCACTGTACTTGTAAATTTCATGATTTTGAGACTATTTTTCTAACAATCAAGCACAAACAAGCAGCTTAACTGTTTTTCTTTCTTTGTACATCTGGGTCCAAGATATATTGATTTATGATTAATATTTAAAAAATGCTGAAACAATCAAGAGCTTTAAAAATATCTGCATTGAATAAAAACCAACGTCCCCATAATACTAAATGCATACGCTTTCATATTTGTTGCATACAGCAAAAAGGCAGTCAAAATATCCCTTTACAAACTGCCATCTATCAGAGGATTTAGAAATTAACAATTTTGTTTGAATTGTTTAGATCCATTGCTATCGCAATACCATCGTTGAATGGCCATTGGCTGGTGCTATCCCTTGGGATATTACCATAAGGGCAGTTCACTTTCTGAGGCAAATCTAAGAGGCATTTAGTATTAAGGGGGTATTGATAAAAACTGGAATAAAATGCCAATAGCAAATTTAAGAAGTCTCTCAAAAAACATCTAAAAGTAATATTCAATTAAAAATAAAAAACTTTAAACTAAACTCAATAGCTTAAAACATACAATATGCTGAAAAGATATTGCAAGAAATAATACTAATAAATGTTTTACCAATAAATTTTCTTCAACTTTTGCAGCACTTTCAACATCAGATACCATATCATCAAAGGAAACTAATTGTAATTCCACACCTGAGACTACTTGTGCAGCTTCATCATATTGTAATAATGTCAAGTCTACAGCTTTTAACCTAAAAGAAATTTTAATCTTTTTAAGCAAAACAAGAGAAAAGGGCAGGGAGGGGATGTAATGTACATTCTGAAAAGGAAGGAAGGAAAGAGTGCAGAAAAATAGAACACATCAAAATTTACTTCATAAAGAATTAGGAAACTGAAGAACATTTTAAAAGTTAAATATTCATAAGAAAATAAAATGTTCCTTCTTTTTCAATGTTTTCAGAAGATTCATAAAAAATGTCAATCAGCACTAATATTAATCATCTGAACGTTCATTAAAATTCTCAGAAAGTCAACAAGTTATAAGTATTGAATGGATAATACTGTTTGCCTTACAAAAAATTCATAAAATAGATTTTAAGACACGGAACTAAAAAGAGTAAGGAAAAACCTATTAATGAAGAGAATTTTTAAACTTTGCATTAAAATATGAATTGATTGAAATGAGCAAACAAGAGGAATAAACATAGAATTATTTTGTGGAAATGTGATACATTAAATAATTCAAAACTAATTAATAAAACCAATTACAATTGGCGTCATTTTCAATTTTAAAAAGAAAAGTAAAAAAAGAAAAAAGATAATAACATGGATGAGAAAACAAAGTTGGGAAATAAAAAAGAGACAAAACACGAAAAAGAGGAATTTATACAAATAATTGACCAACTAGTACTCATCTGTAGAATTTTAACTTTTACCTTTCAATGTACAAACTTGAATTGGACCATAAATTATTCCATGATTCCATTACAACATCATAACGCGATTGTAAAGCAGGAGTCTTGACAGTCAAATCTCTGAATGCATCTTTAACTTCATTCACTCGAGGTTCAATAATATGCAAATCTGATTCAAAATCCTAGAAAATAACAATAATTTATTTGACTATTTCATTTTTAAACAACAGGAATGAATAACAACAGCTTGCTACAAAAAAATATAAGAAATAGATCTCCACACAGTTTAGCCATGCAACTCTGAGAAAACAATTTCTATAACTCCTGCAAACAATTCTAATTACACATGTATAAACTGATCTGAACTAATAATAATACATAAGTTACTTCGCCTATAAAAGGAGTATTAAAAATAATTAAGCATGCATTAGTAAAATTTTTGCTGACATTTTTCAGACAAAAATTGTTTGCAATTGAATACCAAATTTTATCAACTACAAAAACAACTGTACAAAGACTTTGAATATAGCTATTTTTATTTATTTTTATTTATTATTTTTTGACAATCAAACAGGTGTGTAGTTTTTGCCCTCCCCAAACCTGGAAAAGGTTTTTAACAATGATCTTCCAAAAATGTAATGTTAAATTTGCTATGCTGTGTGTGTGTGTGTGTGTGTTTTTTTAGTATTTATTTTTATGTGCTTTATGCATACGTTTCACCCCTCCCTTCAAGAGAAACCTAACTTTGTCTTAGTATACATTAAGGAATAGTAAGTTTTCAGTCATGTGAATAACAGCACTCATTTATCATTTATCAGAAGCTAAGGCGTGCCATTATTTATTGATAGATTAAATAATTTTGCCCTAAAGTACTTCAGAAACGCTGCTTAAGAGAACCACATAGGACAAACTCAAACTTTTGTAAAAGAATTTTTTTAATTTCCTTTCAAAATTTAATGTTGATTATTATTATTTTCCAAACCACATATTCAAACATTGCCCTTAACAAACAAATTATATACAACAATATCCAAATCATCAAAAATACATAAATATGTCATCTTTATGTCATCTTACCCTTTGTTCCTGTAATAGACGATTTACTATTTCTTTACTGCGTGGGATAGGTGCTTGAGTTCTTTGCTTTAATATTCTTTCTTTTTCAGTAAGAGTACTTTGAACAGATGCAACTAAATCATTAAACTTGCGAGCTTGGCTTTTGTTTACTTTATCAACTAAAAGAAGAAAAACCCTTTAGCCTTAAACTATGTTGAAAACTAAAAATATAATTTATAAATTCAAAATTTAGAAAGAAGTCTTTACATAATGTGAATGTATCAAAAATTTATTTAAAAAAAAAGGAAAACATTCTAAAATTTGTATGTTTATTTACATATCTGAAATACAAAATATACATGTATTTAAAAATTCCATCCTTAAATTGATCCAAAAAAAATGAAATTCATTACATTTTTTTTAAAAAACAAATTTAAGAGAAGGTGCAAAAAACATAGATAAACTTTTTAAAAAAAAGTTCCTTACCCTCATCCTGGTCAAGCATGCGTTGTAAATCAGCAAATAATTTGTTGCAGTAAGCAATTTCTTCTTGCAATCTTTTTAGAGCAGGATCATCGCTAGAACCTTCATTAAGAAGTTTTTGAGTATCTTCATTTAAAGCTTTAATAATACTTTCTCTCTGAAGAGGTTCAATACTACGAAACTAAAAAACAAAAAATGCATAGACAGAGATTTAGCTGAATAATACAAGTAATTTCAAGGTTCACATTTAATAAAAGAGAAACAATTTCTATACCTTAGTTATGTCCCACGATTTAATAATTTTAATGGTGGCAAAAATCATATTTTGCCTCAGCTTGCGTTGTTTTGTGGTCCAAAGGTTAACTATAGCTTCAAACTGCTTCTTCAAGCTAATTAAAAGCACAATATATTTTAAACAAACTTCAACATGAATAGATGAATAAAAAATTTTAAATAATACATCATTAAAACAATTTAAAGATCATATAGTCAGTTAATAATTTGTATATTTTCTTTAATTAGGTTTTCAAAGCAAGTTATAAATGAAAAAAAAAAGAAATTTATAGTATAAGAGGACTATTAAAAAAGGGCAAAAAATAAGAATTATGATACAGAGAGACAAAATATCAGAGTACTTTTTAAACAGCAGAATATCATATGTATTGCATATTTTTTAGTACTGCAATAAACCTTTTCCATAAAATTATGTTTTAAAAAAATTAAATAAAAAACCATTTCTAAATAGTCTCTCATCACAGTTGCTTAAAAGGTCACATTGGATTTCTTCAATAAGAACGTATGAAACTTGTCGTCCACATTTTAAAAAGTCACTTAACATAGAAAATGTGGTTGAACCACTGAATATTGATTTACATGTAAAAAACTTTTTTTTTCAATCATATATGTAAACATATTTTTTTCAATCATACACTACCAAAACATAAAGTCTTCAATAACAAAATTAAGAATCAAGATAAATCATTCAAGTTTATAGTTCATATACGCACATGACTTGTTCACCCTTGCTGAATCTAAGTACTAGTTCAAAGCAGGGTTATAAAAATATTGATGATGTCAAATACATCATAAAGAAATTTAACGATATATTTTCAACTCCAGTATGGGGGGGAAACAAGTATTTTTAAGAGTAGCTCAAACAGAAAAAAAAAGTTTCAAAAATCACCGACAAATTGAAAAATTGTTGCATACTTTTCTGGACATTTATAAGCCTTAGTTTTTTGAACGATTACATTCAATATTATTGTGCAATATGTATAAGATGGTAGTTATAGATATAGGATAGCAAAAAACTTATTAAATAGTTCCAAATACAGAAAATATTCCTTGCCTTTCTGCTAATTCTAATGCTTCAGGATTGGGTGGAGGTATAACAAAACATACACCTGGAACCATTCCTTCGACACCATGAGCATTAATAACCTAAAATAACAAATTAAGAAAACTTAATTAAATATTAAAATATAAAGTTCGAAGTTCACTGCACATCATAAAATTTTATCCTCAAAAATATTTAAGCTAAGACAAAGCAATACAAAATTTGAGACTTTATTAAAGTGACCATTAACTGTTCTCCTCAAATTCTTGGCAGAATTTCATACATTTATCTTTAAAATCAACATTGCTTTAAAGAACTCCAATTTGCAAGAGTAGTTTTTGAAAGCCTACAAATTAGTCATAATCGAAAATATCCTTCCTATGAATGCATTAGGCTCATGCACACATATATTAAATAAATTTGCAGATCTATTACTAGAAAATGATTTAATTTATTGGTATAAAAATGATTAAATAGCTAGTGATTTTAGGTTGAAGCATTCAGTGCTTTATTCTGACACTTCAAAAAACGAAAGGTATCAGTATCTGCCAGGACAGAAAACATAAAAATGGGACTGTCCCATTCAAAATGAGGCATATGGTCACCTTAGACATTATATAATTATGATGCAATGAAACATAAATGCAAATTATTACTTCATGCATGTATTACTCTTGAACGTCACAAATACAGATCTATTACTAGAAAACCTTGCTTTATTTATTTTTTTTATTGAAGCATATAAATAAGAACAGCATACTGCATTGATAAAGTCAATGTTTGGCTGAAATTTGAAATGAAAATTACACGCAGCCTTAAAGTTCATTGTAAAGGGATTTCACTGCGTTACGTTTCCTAAAAGATGCTATCAACTATATGAGTGGACATGAATTCAGTGCCGGATCTAGAGGGGAGCAAGCTCCGACCTTTGCCCCGAGTGGTAACTTCTGAAGGGTGCCAAATTCCCCTATATCTGTGGGGAGCAATTTTGCAAAATTTCGCTGCAAAACTTGAAGGAAGATGGGTAACTGGGGCAGTATCAAGATCTGCCCCAGCCAGGATAAATCAAAGATCCTGCGCGGCATGAATCAATATGAAAGGGTTTACACGTTAAGCAAAAATACTCAAATTTTATAACATATTTAACAATTTGAAATAGCATACATTTTCAAACAAGGCACATACTTTTACAAAACCTATTATGGCATAAAACAAGCATAGATATCATTAATCCTTGAAACGAGACATACCTTCCATTTGATTTTATTTGAGTTATCATGCAGCCAGCAGTGCTCATCCTTGCTTACGGCCATCTAAAATGCATATAAATTGTCATGAAGAAACAAATGACTTATCACATGACTGCCACATAAAACAGACGTAGGAGAACCAATGGAAATTGCAAGTCAAAAGAATTTATGCTTACTGATTGTTGCTTATAAGAGCAAACAGCTGTGACCCTCAAAGGCCGAGGTAAGGGTTGACGCCTTTGTTTCAAAGGAGCTATATCTTTGCTCCTTTCGATAAGAGAGGATACAATATTGCTATAGTGACTAAGTTCATCTCTTAGTTCTTGCATTTCTTTCATTAAACGTTCACCTTCATCTATTGTGAAATTTTGACGGCTGTAAGTAGTGGATAATCGACTTTCAATTTGTTTTAACCACTGTTGACATTCTTTGGCTTCGTTGAAAAACTAAAAGAAAAAGGTCAAAGGAGTAAAAATTCTGATAAAGTCGATTATGGTACATTAGGGAGAAGTTACAGCATTTCGAAAGGATCACTTACTTGATGATAAACATAAGCATATTTCAAATGAACATCAAGGCACGATGTAAGCTGTAAGAGCCAGGACCATTGTGTTTGCATTGCTGCAAGGTAAGCCTGAAAAAGTTGTTATTTTTTATATAAATATTTATTTATGAACAGCACACAGTTTAAAAAAATTAAAGTAAAAATACTTTTTTTTTCTTTTGTTTGTTTGTTTTTAAAACACCAGAAAAACAAAAAAAAAAAAAATCATTACATTCAATACATATAACTATAATGCATAGCATACAAGCATTCTTAGAAAAATCCTAGGATATAACTCATAGAAACAAGCAAATGTTAACTAAAATAAATTAAAAATGTAAGATTTTTAATTCAAAACTTTTTTTAATCTAAACTGGGTAATATCAAAATGTTACATGATAATGATGTATTTACTTAGTAATTGTAAGAGTTAGAAAAGAGCAGTCAGGAAACAACACTGGCTTCATAGCAAAACATTTCATTTTAAACAAGAGTTGAACTTTTTTCAAATATTTTACATTTTCATGCAACCTCTTCTAAGACCTAGTTCCCACTTTAAGGCAACAATTAATGTTTCTTTCAAGGAATTGATGAAGAAGCAGCATCAGTTGTCTGCAGTCATTACAATGAAAAAAAAAATTCCCACTTTGTAAGGGTGTAACCTAAGGTGGTTCAAAAAAACATTTTTTCAGCTAGAGTCCAAGACAGCCCCTATTTTTTTTAGACTTACTAATAGTATTGTGCTGCAAAAGTTTTAGCTTCTTACTCAAATTTTAAGAGGGTTCTCAATGCCCCTTAATTTAACATTAGCCCTAGTATAGAAAAAGTCAAATTTAGAAACATTGAATTCCCTAGCTGTTTTTTTTTTTTTTTTTTTTTGAAAATAATTATTTTATTGCAATGTAGGGGAATGTGGGGTAAAGTAAAATGGTTAAGATGACTGAGTTTTTTCAAAATGAGCAAATCGGGAAAACTGTTTTGAAAATTACAGTACATAAAGCAGGGGCGGATCTAGAAGGGGGCCATGGGGGCCATGGCCCCCCCCCCCCCCCAAAGCCTTGTGATTGTGGGATTTTTTTTAAAGAAAAAAAATCGAAAATATTATGAAAAAATAACGAAATTTAACACATGTTTTTTACATTAAAAAAAATTTCGGCCTTAATTGGGAGAGAAATTGTATCTCTCTCCTCGAAAAAGAACTATTATTCCCAAAATTTTGCTCCTTCGTTTACATCACATCTTGGTTCCAACTTTAGACACTTGGACGTTCTCTAAATGCTGTTGTCCTCAGAGTCACCTATTGCTCACGAGACCAAAGAGAGCTTAAATTTGCGTATTTATGGGTTTAATTTCGAAATTTTTCGGAGGGAGAGTTCACGAATCCTCCATCACTTTCTCTAATACGTGCAAAAATAGCTTGAAATTAGATTTTTAGAGCATCTAAGGTAAAATATTTCTAGGAAAGGGGGATTCCAAACACACACACACATACCCTCACTCTCTTTTTAGAATCATTCATTTTAATAAAGTTTCTCGAGAGTTTGTTCAAAAATTTTGGATGGCCCCTCCCAAAATGATCGGCTAGATCCGCCACTGACATAAAGAAAGAACATAGTATTTATAATAAAACTTACGTTGAAACAGTATTTTTTATTTTTAGCAATAAATTTGAATCTTCAAAAAAAGTGGAAATTTTTCAATTTTTTTTCATGGGCAAAATAAAAAAAAAATTCTTTTTGAAATGAAATATTTTCTATTCAATTAAAAAACATACATTGGTCAAAAAATCTTGTAAAAAAAGTTGAATGAATAAATGAAAAGATAATGAAACAATAATCGAATAATTAAATGACTAAATAAATTAATAGATGAAGAAAAATGAATGAGCAAGTAAAAGAAGTTGAATGAATAAGAAAATAAGTGAATGAATGAATTAAAAAGTGAGTTTCTAAATGAAGGAATATAAATGAATTAATTAATAAATGAAAATGTAAGTGATTTACATTAAATGATTGATTGAGTAAATGAAATGAACTATTCCACTTTGCCCCATCCACTTTGCCCCATATGCATTTGACTAATTGTACAATTCGTTTAAAATACAAATAAGCTTAATATTAACTAAATCAATACTGCATTGAATATTAGGAGGTCTCAATTAATATTTAAAATGTTAATAACAAGAATTTTATCAGTTTATAGTAACAAAAATAATTTTTGACTAACAACAAAATATTACAATATGAGTATCATTTTTTTAAAAATTGCCTGTATTATCAAATGCTTTAATCTTCAGTGGTATTTTTTTCCTGACTATATACGGTACTATACAGTTAAAATAATACCAGATAGGTGGAGCTAAAAGCATAGTAAATATTTCGCCATTTCGCTTTGCCCCATGTTCCCCTATATGCATATAACCAGGGGCGGACTGGCCAGGTCGGCTAGTCGGGGATCCCCGACTGGGCCAACCGCCGAGTGGGCCACTTCCAACAATTGTTTCATTAAACTTTATACAATTAAATTCACACCTAACATTTCTTGAAGTGTCATAATAAAAAAAACATTTAATTTGTTTACTCTGTGTGACAGGTATATTTTTTCCCATCCTAAGAAGGGACCAAAGTAAATAGCCGAAATCCACACCTGCGAATGCTTTCTTCTTTTATCAATTTTCTCTCTAGTTTTTAGAGATATGGGGGCCATGGCTCCCTTATTGAGGAAACGGGAGAGGGCCAGATAAACGGGTGTCCGACACGGACTGTAAAAGGGCCCAGGACGAAAAAAGAGTGTTAAAAACTTACATTTGTACATCTATTTACAAAAATTGAAGGGGTCTGTACCATTAGACAAAGCGGCCTCGGGACTGCCATAAATGCGTGGGCCATGCTTTGGGGTGTTGATACAAATGAGCAGGGGCATGCATAAGGGAGGGGAGGAGAAAGGACACCCAGTTGGTTCGATTCCGATCCTGAAGGGGGATGGAGAATTTTTAAATGAGGTGTGAAATAAATGTAGGGATGTAAGGAAAACAAGATGAGAAGGGGGACCCGTAAAAGTCATTTGTGATGAGCACCAAAATTTCTGTGCATGCCCCTGGTCTTGTAAATTTTCGCCATATGGGTATTTTCATTTCGGAATTGCATACGGGAAAGCAAGTTCCAACTACAATAAACTGAATCTGAAACATGACAAAATTTTGACTTAAAGGGAGAGCTCTTAAACATATGAGGATTTAGGACTGAGTTCGAGGAGGAAGGAGGGTGAGTGCTAGGGTTGTTGTTGTTGTTTTTTTGAGTAACATTCGTTGTAATAGAGGCCTGTAATTTAGACTTAACGGAGTCTCTGATGTATTTCAAGTATGAGGTCCCTTTGTAGTCCTAAAGTCACCAATGATAATCTTAAAGCTACAATTGATGACTTTGGTGCAAAAATCAGTTACATCCAAACTTTTTGCCCCATTTATTTTTTAATTCATTTTTACATATAGAGAATATAGATGTTCCGATTGGTGCAACAACAAGACACTAATGTAAGATCAGACCTCTGCTTTGTACTAAATAATGTGGAAAATATACTGCCTATCTATCAGATACTGATGTTATTTTTTGGTCCTACCAAAAAGGTGTGAGTCTGGACTTACCGGGTTCTTGGTTCTTGCATTGCTATCCCCTTTTGTGTTCTCAGATTCAAATATCGAAAAATTGCCAGACAAAATCTTCGAACTTTCACCAAGTCCGTAAAGTCACTAAAGATAGCTTAAAATTCCACGTATAGAAATTTCCGTGGAAGAACTCCGTAACCCTTTTATCTGCACTATAGCCTTTTACATACCTGGGCTCTGAGATAAAATTTCAGAATGAAATCAGCTCCGAGATCCGAAAGATTATCTTTGCTGCCAATCGCTGCCTTTTTTAGTCTCAGAAAACCTGTTAAAATCCCACCTAATCAAAAGAAGTACTAAAATTTTACTTCACAAAAATCGTGTAAGACCATTTTTAACAAATGCTTCTCAAACTTGGTCATTAACAATAAGAAAAGAGAAAATTTTGACAATCTTCGAAAGAAAGTTCTACGAATTATTTTTGGTGGATTGGATGACAGTGGAAATTGGCGACGGAAATACAATTTTGAACTTTATAAACTTTTTAGAGATATTGATATTTTGAAATTTACCAAACTAAGCAGAATGAAATGGGCTGGTCATCTTTTAGAGAATGGAAAATGATAGGGCTGCGTTGAGGGTCTACAATGCAGTTCCTTTTGGACAGAGACCAATGGGTAGACCCTGATTTTGATATTAATAAAATCAAAAACTCGAGGTCAACAGCAAAGAAAAGGACAGACTGGCGAGATCTCCTAAAGACGGTCAAGGCCCACAACGGGCTGTCGAGCTAATTATAATAATGATGACAGCCTAAAATTGATTGCAGTTTCAGAAAAAAATGCCTAGTGTTTCCCTCAGACAAAAAGAGGGGCATGCACTTTCAGATAAAAGAGTACTAAAAAAAACTCCTTTATCAAGAGAAATTTTGTCAAATAAAAAAGGTGCTGTTTTTGCTTTTTGGTACACTAGATACAATCATATTCAAATGTTTTCTACGGTAAGGTCAAGGTATAACGGTGAAAATTGCTTCTACATTTGAACGAAGCCGTTGCCTGTTTGGTGATGTTTTGATGGTTGAAATTGGTGATATTTTGATAGTTGAAATTGTAACTGTAACACCAGTGGATTAACCCTTAACTCCAGTAGGTAGCGTTCGTTGTTGACTTTTTTTCATTTCTTCATTCCCCTGAAATGACAGTCTTACCAGTAAAACAGAAGTTACTGGAGCGAGTTCAGTCTTGCCACAATAAAGCCTTTCCCTGCATGTTAAACATTGCTAAAACATATCAAATTACCATGCCGTGGAGCGAGTTCCATTGTTGAAACTCGCGGGTAACTCAATCATTGGCTATTATATATATGAGGATATTAAAAAGCTTTTTGATGTTTAGTTTTAAAGGTAATACAAAAAACGTTCAGATAATTATATTCTAATCAGATTCTTGTGGTAAGTGATTGAAACGAGGGAGTGACACTTCAAGGACAGGCTTGTGTGAATCATTACCTTATAGAAAAAAAATTCGCTTTTGTGAAGTTTTGTTTAAACTTTTAAGGGACAAGGAGAGTTGATTAAGTTTAGGATCAAAGGTTAGTTTAAAAGCGGAAGGGCACGGCACCTTCTTAAAAAATCTTGGGGGAAGCACAGGGAAAACTGTCCTCTTTCTTTTTATCTTTCCAAACATATTATAACGTTATGTTTTTATAATTTCAGTGTCGAAAAATTCCGAAGTAGAGTCGCCGGATTCCCTGTAGTAACTAAAATGGTATAAAATTTGGCCTAATATACTGCAGTTTTTAAATGCTTCCAAATGAGATCACGGAGCCTCGTACTCTCTCAATAGTGACCAAAGATAGTTCTGTGTTTTTTGATGGTTCAAGTCGAAACGTTTTCTTTGAGAGCTCCCGATGCTTCCCTGTTCCATTAATGTTACCTAGGGTTGCATAAAATAAAGATTTCTAAAACTTCCCGTTTCGGAGAAATTCTGGGAAGAGCCTGTGACATCCTATTGTAAACAACGTTCGACTAAAATGGACTTCAATTTTGAAAAGAAAAAAAAAAGGTTAAGAAAACAAAATCGTGGGGGGAACCCCTTCTTATACCACTCCTCTAACATTACCGAAAATTGTAAAATTGTGGTTTTTGACATCAACTTTGAAAAGATCGTTGGAAGGGAACTAGAACCTCTTCTAATTCTTTTCTGCTTAGGCCTATATTGATCAACCAATTTCGAAAATTTCCGGGGGGGGGGGGGGATCTACATGATTCCTCCCTTTCCTCGTGTCCTTCCTATGTTGTCAGTATGGAAACCTAAAGATGCGTCTATATAGACTTCTAATCATTAGTATCCTTCTTTCAAGGCACATAAAAAATGCATCAGTGTTATCTTTATTTTACGTTCCCCAATTTTCTTTTTTTAGAACTTCAAAACATGATTTAGAAGCTTAAAGGAAAATAGGAACTAGCGGTAGTTAAATGTCTTTGCTCGAATCGGAAGAATCGAGATCCGGTACTAATTAAATTAACTTTTTTAATTTACAGAGGTGGGCCAAAATACTTTTTAGCCGACTGGGCCAAAAAACAGCCAGTACGCCCCTGCATATAACTCGTATATATTATAATTTGTACCATTGTTTTTTCACTTCAATGTATTTTTTAACCCCCTCTCCATACTTATGAAGTTTGGGGAGGGGGTTGAGCACCCTCTTTCAGTTGAAATAGGAAACTAAAATTCTTCCAGTATATTACTATCCACAAGTCTAAAAACATTGAGCGATGTGCTGTTATTAGGAGAAACTTTTTAATGTGTATTTTTGAACCACCCTAGTACAGCCAGAGCAGTTGTGGGTCACCCCCCCCCCCCCCCAGAACCCATGGTTTTAGCACATAAAGTCTCTTCAAATACCGTATCTTTTTACACGTACAGACTGTTATAATTAAAGATAATTGATGGATGATCAGTTAATTGATGGAAAGTGATGATGGAGAAGATGCTTTGTTTATTATTGTAAATGGCTTTTCTAGCAATATTGTAACTTTCCACCTTCTTTCCTCACAGGCAAAGACACTTTGAATTTCCTAAACATTTTGCTTTTACTAGAGATGTAAAATTTCCGGAAATTTTGAAGTGGTGGAAAAAAAACTCTTTTTTTCGGGAAAATTTGGAAAAAATGGAAATTTTGACTTCTTTATGAATAAAATTAGGGTTTCTTAATAGCTTTGTGTTTCTTGGAACATATAAAGGGTTAAGCATTAAAAAACATATGCAATCTGGGCATCTTCTTTTTCTTCTTGACAGAAATACACATAAAGGTAAGATTAATTAGAAAAAAGAACCTTTCTGTTTTATAACTGAGAGCTTTCATGGTCAAACACCAGAAATAAGTCCAGTCGTCATTCAACCATTAATATTGGGTAATGTGTGTCTAATCATAAAAATTACGTTTTATATTTTAGATTGCCTTTGAAACTTGAAACATTAATTGAAATTTTCAACTTTCAAACATATATATATATATATTTTTTAAAGAAAAATAATACAATGTTACTGTCTGAAAATAAAAGCTATTAAGTTTTGATTTTTTCCAACCCAGTCTAAGTCCAAATCAAAACTAAATTGGTTTTTCTTAAGCTGAACCAAAACTTAAACTGGAGTTTCAGTTTATTCATATGGCCGTGCTAAGCACAGTAGTAAATGTAGTCATAAAAGCACTTTTAAACAAAACTGAGTTATTAGAACCAAGTTGTTCTCTGTTTCGAATTTTACATAATGAATAAAATGTTTTAGGGTCATTTGATCAAGAACTTAAAAAAAAGAAAAAAAGAAAAGAAATCTGAATCAAATATATGGAAGAGCCAAACTTTAAACACAATATCTCAACTTGAGCCCAACTTCAAATCCCACTTTTTTGCTTAGCACGGCAGTATACAGGGTGCAGCAAAAAAAAAATATTTGACGAAAATCGCACCATCGAATGAAAGTAAAGTAATTTCATTTTAATAAGTGCCTAATTTATTTTTGTCTATCACTTGATTTGAAAATAGTTTACAATATATTTCCTAGTTTATGTATTGTTTTTCGGTTTTCTTACAATTTTAGATAAAATACTTGCTATTTTAAGTTGTTTAACCAAGTATAACGACAGTTTGTTTGCTTGTTGTGCCCCGGCAAACAGTATTTGAAACGGTATGTCGTTTCGAGTGACTCAGAAATGATAGTCGATGTCCAGAAAATTGACAAAATGAACAATGAACATTTGAGTTAATCGTTAGGTCATCCAAAAGTGAGTTCAATGAAATCCTTGGGTTTCCACGAGAGCAGTCGTTCGAAAAATGGGAATTTTTGACCGATAAGTGCGACTAAGGGAAAAAACAGCTCTAACAGAAGTTTTATGAGTTCCAAAAAGTTCAGGCATTTGTATTACTCCAAAGATGCCAAAAACGTTTGAGACGGGCCGCAAACTCACACTGAAAGAGATAGTATTCAACCAGCTCATATCCCCCAGAACAATAAGAATTGGTCTGTAGCCAATCACCTTAAAAAGTGTTAAATATCGCAAAAATCCGAAGTCAGGCTTGGTCTGTGATGAAATCAGCACAAACAAAAAAAAATCTCTAGTTTTTTGTGGATGAGGGCCGTAAAATGAATAAAAAAGTGAACCAGAAGGACATTTTAGAAGTTATTGTACTTCTGTGGGCCTAAGAGCACTTCAGCAATGTAAACTGGACATTTTCCTTGATCCACACCGATTAATATGGGCAAAAAGACAATAGTGGTGCAGGGCGCATTTTTTTTTGACATGATATTATCTTTTGAGTGAACGCTTTACTTGCTAGCCCTCAATCCCATTTATTACATGTATGGCCTAGTTAGGAGTTGAAGGTCTACCCTAAACTACACGTAAGTTTGAACTCTCTAAACCGATTGCTTTATAGGGAATAGGATTGATTAAAGGACTTGTGGCCCTTGAATGAAAAATTCAATAAGCAGTTGCATCTCTGTATTGCTGCAAAAGCCTGCTAGTTTGAAACCAATTAAATTTATTGATTGCTACAGGTCTACTCATATTATTATGTTTTGTGTTTTGTTAATTTATTCATTTTTAATAAAGTTTAGTGGAAAATTGCTTGCCCGGGTTTTTTTGCGGCACCCTGTACATTTGGTTCGCACAGTCAGCAGAAACATAGTTTTGTGGTTGATGTTATGCTTGTTTGTTTCATGAAGAAGGAAAATAAGTTCTTCACTAAAGTTATTGGTTTAAGCTTTTTTGCAAAAAGTATTATTAAATGTTTTTTGATCAATATGCAAATTATATTATCATACAAAAACTTGTATTAAGGTTAGACAGTATTTTAACATAAAATGGTGGGGGGGGGAGGAAATTGCATCAGAATTTAAGTGGGAAAAAATTCTAATCACTTTTTGTTGAAAATTTCAATTAAAACCCTGAAAAGTTGAAAAAAATTCTTTTTTTTTTAAATTTTTCTGAAGTGGAAATTTATTTCTTCGGAAAAAAACGGTTTTTTCCGTTTTTTTCGGAAATTTTCCGGGTTTTTTTCGGACTGTTTTCATCTCTAGCTTTGACCTAAAAATTTCAAGTCTCTTAATAAAGTTTTTCATCGCTAATTCAGACATGTTTCAAATGGTAGTATGTTCAATTACTTCAGACAATGATGACAATCTGATCATTTATAAAAACTAGTATGTTGTGGCCATCACGAAACTTTCTTCTATATCTTTCTTATAATTCTGATCCCTCCCCATGCTTAACGAGGAAGCAATATTCCCAACGAAAACAAAATTACACATGCCAAAACTTGATGACCATCCCAATTCCTGATTTATCTCAAAAGCAAAGCAAAGAATGAAAATTGAAAATTATTTTAAAAGCCTTGCTTAAAATAATTACAAACATTTATCTGTTAACAGACACAAGATGGCAACAGTTAAAAATTTTAAATCATTGAGATAATATTTCGGATCATTTCCATGCAATTAAAAGCACGAGCTGAACGCAGACGACAGTCTGTTATGATTTATCTTTCTTATTGTTGCAATTAAAAAGCTATTTTTATTCACACAAATAAAAAAAAAATCAGCCCCCCATGGAGCGATTGGCTTCAAAATAGAACCAAAGCCTGTTTACATATGGATTCACATATATTCCAAATTTCAACCAGAACGTAGCATTACTTCTTGAGATAGGGCACTGAAAATGGAAAAAAAGAACGGGTGATTGCGCTACCCCCCTTTTAGCTGTTGACACAAAAATAAAATCATTTCTTATACCCACTAAGGGCTACTTGCCGATAAATTTTTCTTTCATTCCGTTCATTATTTCTTGAGATACAGCAGTCACAATTGACGGCAAAAAACGTTCTACAGCTCAACCCCCGTTTGAGTTATTGACACCAAAATTGAATCAGCACCTGTTCCTGTTAATACCAACATATGGACCAAATTTTGTTTGATTCCGCCAGTAACTTCCTGAGGAATAGCAAGCACGCGTAACTCGAAAAACGTCCCATTGCTCCACCCCCCTTGGAGGAATTCGCGCCAAAAACTAATGGGCACAAGTTCACATAGGGGCACATATGTGTACTAAATTTCGTTCGATTTCATGCGGTAGTTTTTGTTGTAGAGCGGCCACAAAAAACTGGTCACACACAGACGTGACACACATACATACACACACACATACATACATACACACACACACATACACACACACACACAGACAGACAGACATTTTCCAAAAATGGTCGAAATGGACTCAGCACACCTCAAAACGTTCGAATCCGTCAAAATTCGAAATTCGAAAATTTGCACGAATCCAATACTTTCTTCTATATATTAGATATAGAAGAAAGTAATAAGAAAGACTGCCAAATCTGGATACAAACTTCACCTGTTAAGGGAAACGTGATTGAAATCAGTTGGCCTTGAGTTGCACACACATACAGTTTACATAAAAATTATAACACTCTTTGATATAGTTTCTTGAACATTGGCACACTGATACAATATATAATACTTACATCATAGCAAAAATTCACTAAATATTGCAAAAACTATTAAACAAATTCTACATTAATGAATTAGGTATAAACACAGGAGACATACTTTTGAAAATATACACACATTAAGTATACTTACTTCAATACATTTAGCTGCAGGATGCTTTTGCAAAACTAGACTTTCTCCTCTATCTTGGACGGAATTAAATTGCACTTCTCGTCTCTCTAATTCATTTGTTAAGACCTAAAAGTAGCATATGTTGTGTAAAAAAAAATTTGTTTAGTTTCAGTTTCAACAAAATAAAGACAGAAGAATACTTAAGCTGTATTCAAGTTTGCTGTACCATTAATATTGTCAAAAAGTCTATTCAGCTAATAATGAAGCCGTAATTAGGTTGTTTTTTCTTGAGTACAATATGACACAGAATTATATTTTATTATTCTCATGTTTTACAACAGATGGCAGGATATAAGTTGAAAAGGGGAAAAAGTGAATGAAAATGAAGAAACTTAAATGTGACACTTGTAACTGGTTATACTGTACCTAATTGATTTGTTATACTTTTTGTAATAGTGTACAGTATTGTTTTATTAAATTATCTTTTCTTATATTCAATGCAATTATTTTATAGACTTTAAATTTTCAGTCTTGATGTTTGAGATTTTCCACGTCTATATCTGGTATTATGGGTGCAAGCTGTAACACTTAAGGGTTAAACAGTAGATATCTATGTACCTAAGAGACCAAAACATAATTTCAGGCCAGTCTGGGATTAGACAGGCAATATAATATTGCCAATAATGTGGAATTTTAATAATATAGGAAATTTAAACAATCCCCTGCTGCAAATCAGGAAACAATGAAGAGAATTTGGCGTGAGCAATGAACTGATGAAATTCCTACATTGCATAATAATCCTAATACATTTCTTTTACCTTGAGATTTCTGACCTTGCTGTAACATTGTGATAAACAAGCAATAAAAAATTTTTTTTCTTTTTCCAATAGAGTGCTTATTGAAGGTTTATATATATATATATATATATATATATATATATATATATATATATATATATATATATATATATATATATATATATATACATAAAATAATAATAATAATTGGCTATGTACCCTTTGATACTCTTCAACTTCTGGAATGTTCAGTGTTTTTGAGCTCCAATCTCTTGAAACTTCAATATCTTCTTTTTCATTCATCCAAATTAATTCATTTGTTGCAGACTGAATGAAATCTAGAAGAGTATCTAAGTCATTCATTCTCTTGTTAGACATTACCTAGAAAAAAAATTTTCAAATTTAGTAACAGCAGTTAAATTTGAACTCCTCTTTCAATTGACAGCTAATAATTTCATATTAAAAAGTCAAGATCAAATTTAAAAAAAATTATGTTAATTGAGCATTTAAACATGTTTGATGCATGTATTTTCATTACATTTCCTAGAGATAAAGCAACAATTTCAACTTCAGTCAGAGAGCAGATAACTCAGAAGTATACTTGTTAAAATATAAGTTAAGAAATTTTAAATAATTTCGCTATCAAAGACCTAAGCAATTTTTAAATCTGAAGCTCTTTAGGACAAACTCATTCCCTGTTCATAACTAAATTACCTACTGTCATTCAGGGTAACTTTTGACCACTTCAAGAGTTTTAGCATATTAATTTTAGCTAAAAGTGCTCTGCCTACATTGTAATATTCTATGTAATATCATAATTCATAGAAGTATCATGATGTTGTGAAGCGTTCAAGGGGATTTTTTTTATCATTTAGAAATTTTATTTTGCTTTTGTTTATTTAATTTTAATGAATTTATTTATTTACTTATTTATTTTGGCATTTAAGTTGCACTACTTTTGTTAAACTAATTCATTTTAAGTTCCATTTCTGAAGTGGCACAGAGTTAATCTAAACTGTAGGTTAACTTAAAATCAAGCTGATTTATTTTTAATGCATTTAATAATTACTATTTCTTAGTTTGGTGTAATTATACAGTAGTTTAATAATGAACAATACTTTATTTCAATGTGTAACTGGAACACAATCATCCCCGTAAAATACCTAAATTATTTTAGCACAGAGCAAGAAAATGGTGTACATATAAACAACTTTACAAAACATTAAATTTCAAATACAAACCTTAAGTTAAACTATTATGTGCTAATTTGTTTAAATTTAACATTTAAAAAAATCAGTAATAATCAATAAGTTAATAATGATTAAAATCAAGCTTGAAAAAATATATAGATTACAAAAATTAAAGTAATCATTTTTTTAGTTTTTTAAATAAAAAATAATAAAACAAGCTACTATGAGGTTGCACATGTGAAAACAACTTCCAATTGTCAAAAAATATTTGGAAGATGCAAAAGTATTGAAATCTCTATTACAGGATGCAAATTTTCGCAAAGCACATTCAATGTAATGTTTGTATGTTTCTCCAGAAGAAATTCATTTATAATTCACTAAAATGAAACATCAAATATGCAGAACTAAGGTAGCACATGTGAAAATAACATCCGATTGCCAAAAATATTAAAATATTTACAGGATGAAAAAAGACTGAAATTTTAAACAGAACAAGCAATTTTCCGCAAAGTCCAAGCAAATTCAATGTTGCCATGGTTCCAAAAACAAATTCCCTTATTATATATTGAAATCAAGCATAAAATAAGCTTATCACAGGTAGCAATGTGTGAAAATAACTTCCAATTGTCAAAAATATCAAAATATTTACAAAATGCAAAAGGATTGAAATAATACACATGGAAAACAATTTTTTGCGACGCAGTATATCGAACACATGTTTAGAAATTTACACTGATGAAATACTTTTGAACACCTTAAGCATAAGCTGATGATTTTCGAAAGAATTCAAGAGCTAAGAAACGTTAAGAGCAAGGTAGAGAGGCAAAAAATTAAATGTGGCTCAAAATTTTCACATACATTTTTATTTACTGATTAATTACTTGAGCGAAGTGTGTTGATTCAAGAGAAATGAATTGATTTAGAAAAATAATAAGTTAGAAAATACTGAACTCTTACCAAAACTTCAGAATAGCCTTTCTCCAGCTTGGATAACAATTTACAATAAAGTTCTAGTTCTTCTCCTCTAAATTGAGACTAAGAAAAAAAGGGTTAAAATTAATACTTTTCATTTAAAAAAATGAATGAAAGATATGCATAGATACACACACATATCTTAAAAAATAATATTTACTTTCTGTGATGAGCACTGATCAACATTTTTCTGAAACTGATCAATTATCCTATGTTCAGTATGATGCTGTTCCAAGAGTGACTGGACACTAGGCAAATCAGTCCCATAATCTGCTTCTTCAAGGTATTTCTATGTACAAAAGAGAGAAAAAAAAAAGAACAATTGAAGTATGAAGTTAATTTCATTTGGAAAGGTTAAAAAACAAAGTGAAATAAAGTACAAAAGTACAAGCAACATTTTTTTAACATATTGCACAATCTATTTGCATGGGTGTGACATTTTTATGCATATATTTGCACTTGATTTCCAGGATTTTAAAGTTTAACTTTTAATTTTTATATATTTGAATAAAAGGAATATTATAATATAAGGTACAAAATTTCTCAAAAAAGTTTTCGTATTTAAAAAAAATAATTTTCATGTGTTGTGGGTGAGACTATGGTCATGCTTGCCACAAGTACAAATCATTATTTCTTTGAAGATAATTTTTTTCAACACGAAGTTGATGCTATATATTGTGATACATAATGGCTCAGTCGCAATGCATTTTGTGTGAGGCCGTTGTCTAACACAGAACTATACAAAACATTTATGTTTCTTTTAACTAAACATTTAGGAACTAGGACCAGCCTAGTTGGGCCCAGAGCCTGTTGCTGGTCGGCACATTTGTATTTGTAATTATTATGTGCATTTTTGAATACCTTCAAGACCATTATATATTCATGAAAAAATTGAAAATGACAGCACTGAAGTAACTTAAATATAGATATTACAATACTAACTTTTGTACACTAAAAACAAAGATATTAATCAACAACTGGGCAGTTATTTGTCCTTACCTAAATGATGTACTTAACACAGAAAATAATTTAGGTAAATGTGCTGAAGATATTATATCGCACATAGAAAATCAAGAATTCTATAGTTAGGAATTGATTAATAAATACATTTATGATGAAACATATAATGGAAATAAATTTAAATGCATAGAGTTAACATATTTTGCATTAAATTACCTGCTTATTATGTACCCATTCTACACATTCTTGAAGGAACTTGAAAGCTTTATTTGTTTCAATGAGTTTCTCTAAAGACAGTGGTCGGGGCTTCGTAACTTTCTTTTCTTCAGCTTTTAAAGAACGGGCATTGAGCACATGCAGCAAACGGGTCTGGAAATTCAGGCGTATGTTTAAAAATCTCTCGTGGAGTTGCTGAACTCTAGAAGCAATTATACAAGAATGAAAAACTAATAATTTAATAAGGCAAATTACATACATATATGCAATACATATAACCATATACACATATATTGGGGACTAAATTTGAATTTTTAAAAGGTTGCAAGAGCAACCTTCAAGCTTGATACATAAAATTTCTGCTTTCATAGCCTGCTCAGGGCTCATAGCAAGCGGAAAAAAATACAGTCGGACCTACATACATCGAAGTAGCAAATTGCCGGAAAAAAATTCGATATATAGAAATTTCGATACATAGAAACGATCTTATTTTATCTTAAAATATCCTAAAACATTAAAATAAAAGCTAATTTTCGTGCATGAAACCCAATTTATAATTTATACGAGTATGGAATTAAATGAAAGTTGATGATTAAAAAATTAACAGAAATTACATTTTTACGCCAACCATACACCTTCATATTCTTCGGCAATTTAACTTGATCGCAACATTAGGGGATTTTCGTTTTAACAATGTTATCGAAAGAAAATTAAAAAATCAATCTACTTAACTTGAATGATTTTTACTGAAGCTAAGAAAACTAGAAATGATAATCAACAAACAAAAGGGATAATTTGAAAATGATTTTAGTGTTACTGGTTACAGCTAAGATTTGAAATAAACTTGAGGAAATTTAAGAACTTCATAACGGAACAACGACTTAATTACACACACTTCAACCCCAGTTTTCTTATGAGTTCCGTAGCAACCTTTAGTGAACATAATTTTTTCCCGTAACCTTCAGTTTTCATGAGACAAACAGTCTAAAATGGAAAACAAAATCTACGAATGTCTCGAAAAATTTTTCGATATATAGAGATTTTTTCGATATATAGAAACAATTTTTCTATGTAATGAACATAGAAATTTGCTGGGGTTTCGATATATAGAAAATTTCGATATGTGGAAGTTCGATATATGGAGGTTCGACTGTATATAGGCAGTAATATTCCCTTCAATTTTCATGAGGGTATACTCCCAGTAATCCATCACGCACAACTTGTGTATGTGATCATATACATAGTATGTCGTAATATGAAAATTTATGAAGCTTGAGAGTATATGCTATGTGTCTAAAAAATGTTTAAGAGTATATGGAGTATACCTCATGGGAACACCACTGTATATTGGAGTTTAAAAGGAAAAAATATAGGAGTTTGATAGCAAAATAAATAGGAGTTTAAAAGGAAAAATTTAGGAGTTTGGTAGAAAAATATTGGGTGAGTGCATAAGTTCGTGCGGAGTTGCAATAGATGGCGTTAGAACGGGCGTAACGTGTTGTCATTAATACCACTATCTACGTAAGTCAGATCGTTGGAAAGGTGACATGTGCAGCTTTCATTCCAACCAAAATAATTTGTGCAGATACAAACTGCTTCGAGAAAGATTACTTTTAAAATGAGTGTTGATAAAGTGCATTTACGGCATGTTATGCTTTACAAGTTTCGGAAGGGAATAAACGTTGCAGCAGCCGTAAAAAACATTCAAGACGTTTATCAAGATCAAGCACCAGCTAAACGAACTGTGGAAAAATGGTTCGCAAAATTTCGTTGCGGAGATTTTAAGCTGGAAGACGAGCCACGCTCAGGTCGACCTTCCGACATTGATGACGACGTTTTGCGTTCTTTAGTTCAGAATACTCCGCGAATTTCAACAGAGGAAGTTGCTACAGCACTTAACGTTGACCGATCAACTGCTTTTCGGCGTTTAAAAAAAATGGGATTTGATTTAAAGCTCGATATATGGGTGCCCCATTTGTTGACCGAGAGAACAAAATCCAGCGAATTTCTGCTGCCATATCTTTACTCGGGCGGCTCAAAAACGAGCCGTTTTTGGATCGATTAGTGACGGGCGATGAAAAATGGGTCCTGTACAACAACGTTCAGCGCAAACGAACATGGAAACAGGCAGGTGAACATGGTGACGCAATGGCAAAGGCCAGTTTGCACCCGAAGAAGGTGATGCTCTGTGTTTGGTGGGATTGCAAGGGTATAATTTATTTTGAGTTTCTCCCCGCCGGCCAAACGATTGATTCAGACAAGTACTGTCGTCAATTAACTAATCTGAACCAAGAAATCAAACAGAAACGTCCCGAGTTTGTCAAATCGCAAAGGCGTAGTCTTTCATCAAGATAACGCTAGACCACAGGTTTCAAGACAGACGCTACGCAAACTGAACAGCCTGAAATGGGATGTCCTAACTCATCCACCGTATTCTCCTGATATCGCACCATTGGATTATCACTTATTCCGGTCATTGCAAAATCATTTAAATGGAAAAAAAAACTTGACTCTTTGAATGCCTTACAAAACGTCGTGTCTTTGTTCTTTGAATCTAAACCACGCAGTTTTTATGATCGGGCCATCCTAATGCTGCCAGAACGTTGGAAGAAGATTATAGACAACGATGGAGAATATATCATTGATTGAATAAAGAGTTTTGCTTGCCTAATCAATGTATGACTTTCTTTCACAAACTCCGCACGAACTTTTGCACTCACCCAATATAAAGGAATTTCAAAAAAGTATAGTATCTAGTATGTTTGGAGCACTGTACAAAAACAGATCACCAGTATCCATACAATTTTATCATGCATGAAGTCATAGCAATGTGAAGAGTCACAGATGTAAGAGCAAATGAATTTTTGTACCCACGGTAACTTATATGAATCATGTCTGTTTAAGACAATTTTGTTTCAATTCAGCAAAATTGTGTGTGAATGTTCTTTTTTCTTTTTTTTTTTCAACGTAGAATTCTACATACAATTACAGAAAACTTAATTCAATTTTTGGTCAAATGTGACATCATTAGAAGTATACCGAACACTCAAAATATCCATTCTCTGATTATTTAAAGAATTTTATCACAAAACAGTATGAAAAAGCAATTAAAAATATTCAAATTTTAACTTACATATTTCGAAACATGCATCTCTGATTGCTAAAACTAGGTAATAATTAATTTGGACATTCTTTTTTCAATATCATAAATCTACCCATAGTCCTTGGTATTGGTACCTCATTGGTTCAATGCTAACACTAACAATGAAAAGTTTCGCTCCCGGGTGTTAGAAGAGCCCAAGTGGATCATAGAATTATCCATTATCCTTTCCAATTTGTAACTGTAACCGAGTAGATAGAAAAAAATGAGCCAAAAAAACATTTCTGAGATGAAGACAGATTTCTGAAATTCTTGAAAAATCTACACACAAAATAAGTACATATTTGTAAAAGCAGATAAAATCCTATAAAATGACACTTTTTTCATCGAGATAGTTATATTTTTCAGCGGGCTATAAGCTTTAAACACTGAATTACTCAAAGTTGAATTGATACCAAAATCTGTACACGGCATTTTCAAAAACAATCGTTTAAGCAACAACCGGTCATTTGAACTACATATAAGATTATGTGTGACGAAATTAGAAGCTTTCAAAATCTTTACAGCAGTACACTTAAAGTTAACATGTTATACTATTAAAATTACAAAGTAAACTCAGTAAAAGAAAAAAAAATTAATGGAAAACAAGTTAAAAGTTGCAAGTAAAACCATCTATATTTCGTTTATTTTATAAAATGAATCAAACAGAAGTTTAATACATGTGCTAAAATTAAAGATGTAAGAGTGCACAGTGCAGGGGAGAAAGAAGTAAAAATGGATCAAAGAATTTTGCATTTTTGGGTAGCACTTAACAACATCCAACGAAAAAAATAATAAGTTAATGAGAAAATAAAAGAAATATAGGAGAATATCTGACAAATTGTGAAAATATAGGACATATAGGAGATATAGGAGGACAATGAGCCCTGCTTGCTTTATTATTCACAACTTTACTCAATTTTTAAACAATTGCTTACTTTTATTCCACTATGTTTAAAATTTTAATAAATGCTGCCTCATGCATCCGTAATGAATGGGCTTTAATTACCACACAACTTTCAAGAAGGGAATCTAAGAATGTTTGCATCAACCCTGTTGCACCACTCGGATTTTGATCCTTTATATACATTATGGTAGTAATACAGTAAAATATTGCTACAATGATATTTTGGGGACCAAAGAAATATATTGTTGTAGAGGGATATATTGTTATATCGAGGGCCTATATATTTTGGGAACACAATAGGGTTTTTTCATTTAAATATTATAGTATCTGCACTACCTACGTTTAAATGTATTTGGGTGATTCTCCAAAATCCTAACAGTATTATGTCCTAGAAGCCTAACACAAAGGATTGTTTGGCCTAGATTTTTTTTTATTTTTCTTTTTTTTTAATAGTTAGAAATAACTTTTTCGGTGTTATTCCATTCCTATTAAAACAATAACTGATTTATTTTTCCAACAAAAATTTTTGAAAAACCAGAAAGTCACTCTTTTGGCGTGTCTCCATTCGTTTCTCAAATATACTTTAGTTATTTTAAAATGTTATATCAACATTCCACAAATCTAATTTGTAGTCCTAAATTAAGCATAATTAAAGGTATAAAAGAACATCCTTGAACTAAATTTAATTATTTAAATAATCAAGGTACGTCATTTCAAAGTTTGTCCCCAGTTTTCATGTCATTCTCCTGTCCTAGGAAAGAGTTCAATTATTATAGATTTAAAAAAGGAATTTTTAATTTGTTGTACTACAACCCTGTTTCTTATCACCATTCTGTTGGATTCCTTGAGCATTTTGTTAATATGATTTATTTACTGTTCTTACTAGAACTTGAAGTTCAAAAATGGGTATGAAACATTTTTAATAATTCTTACAGTGGTGAAAAGGAATAAGTACGCAATAAGCAGTAAGTTTTCTCTTGTCTGGAAAAATGGGAAAAAAAGGGCAAAAGTTGATAAAATAGGATGTTTTTCATTATTTGAAAACCAAATTATCGTAATAAAGAGGGGTTAAAAATTAAAAAAAATATCATTTTACAGGGGGTTTATTGCTGTAGAGAATATTGCAATATTGAGAGGAGGATTACATTAATTCCTATGTGAGTTCACCTGGACCACGAAATATTATTGTAGTAGAGGGATTACCATTGTATCGGATGGCGTTGTAGTGAGGTTTTACTGTATAACATATAAATATAATTTTAAAAACAACATACATTACAACATTATATTTTAAAAATATCAAACACTTTGAAAATCCATTTCACTAGCATTTGGAAAAAAAACTATGATTTTCATTTTGATTGAGCCAAAAAGTGTATAAAATAAATGAAACAAACTGTGATTGGCTAAAACAAGAGAGAGTGCACATAAAGTCCATTAATACAAATCCAAGCTTATGAAATGCAATTAAGAACTTACTAATTATTTTTCAAATCACAATCTAATTTAATCTTAAACATTACAATTTTCAATTAAAAATATACACATCATATCTTTAAACAATTCGACAGACACATTCTAAGGCATAAGCAGCTTGTACAGGAAGGCAAGAGAGACAACTGCCTTTTCACTTTCAAAAGTAAAGGAGTTTTGCCTCTCCACTTTTTCTTACTTAGGAGTTAAAGATTGATCAGAAACTGATAAAGTTGATCAATTCACACGTTTCAAGAAGAATTGACATAAATGTGCATTTTTTTTCTTCTTGTAATTTCATAAAAAGTAAATTAGAGCTTTGAATTGAAAGAAAGGAGTCAACTGCGGCCATCTGTTCCACTTTTTGAGGTTGTGTCTCAAATTTTTTGGAGGACATTTAATCATTAATAATGTTAAACTTAACTGTACAAAAAATAAAACATTTTTTGCCGCTTACTTAACCTGCCCCTAAACACCTGTTTTGACACCCACTTTTTTGGTGCACTAGCAGGGCCGACTGGCTCACTGGCCCGATGCGCTCTTAAGTCTGAACACCTTTTATTTCTTTATTTATTTATATTTAATTTATTTTATTTATTTATTTTTTGGTGCAAATTCCTTTATTTTTTTTTAATTTTTAATTTATCTTATTTTTTAACTTTTTGGTACAACTTCTTTATTTATTATTATTTTTGTACTCACAAACCTGTGCGACTTTACTTCGTTTTTTTTTCTTTTCTTTAAACTTCTAAACGTGCATACCATCCTTTTTTTCCCCAATTTTTTTTATTTTATGCACTTTTTTTTTTTTTTTTTTTTTTTTGTTTTGCGCTCTTTGGAGGTCAAGGTTGGTGCCCTCTTGTAAGACCCATTCTGCCCCTGAGCACTAGCCACCTTATGTTCTAAGGTTAAGTCTAAAATTCACTACCTTTTCTGCAGCTCTAAAGCTTGATGATATCGGCCATCTCTCAGAGTCTGTACATCTCTTGACATTGATTTTAAGCTGTCTTCCACATGTTTCAACTCATTTTCAATTTGATCACAGTTATGTTTGGCATCAGATGGGTGAAGGCGTTGAACTCTCTTTTCCTCCTAAATAAACAAACATATTTTCAGGAGAAGAAACACTAAAATGACTCGCTCAAATGTTTCATACACGAAATTAAATTCACTTTAATAAGCCTATACTTACTTCAGCAATGTGTCTTTCAATATCATCCATTCTTCCATCACATTGTTTAGTTTCCCTGTGAACTTTTTCAGCTAGTCTTTGAAGCTTTTCTAACCTGAAAATAATTCGAAAATACTAGTAAATTTCATCAAATTATTTGCATCCTAAATTTTCCAAAAATGAAAAAAAGAAAAGCTACTTTATTTTACCGTTTCTTACCAAGATATCTCTTGAATATATAAAATTGATAGGAGAATCAAGTTACATCATAGAGTTGGATTGTGAAAAACAAATCAGAAACTGTTTTATTACAGAAACAGAGCATTGCAAAATAAAAAGCTGTTGCAAAACCTTTCGTAGTTTTATAATTTTATGAATGACATGATATCCCTTCAAAAATGATACAGTAAAACCTGTGAAGTTGACCACATTTGTAAGTTGACCACCTGCCTAAGTTGACTGCTTTTTTCAGGCCCTGAATTAGTCCTTATCATAGAAATCAACCTCTGTAAGTTGACCACCTGCTTAAGTTGACCACTAAAGTAGTGCACCGCGAGTAGTCAACTTACACAGGTTTCACTGTATTGGATTTCATAATTGAGTATAGAATGGTAATGTAAGGAAAAGTTTAGAAAATACTGAATGAGGTCTAAGGAAATTTTAGAAATCCAACTTTTATATCTAAACAACATACGCAGAAGAAAGGAATTTGAATAGCAATGGTATTTTACATGAATTTATTCAATAATATATAGAAACGCAAACAAATGAATTACCTGGTCAACGGGCTCGATGGGGCCCACGGGCTGTAAAAGGTTGGGCACCACTGATTTACTATATGCATACATATGGTATTGAATTTTTATAAGTCGAAGCAAAATAAAATATGAAGTAGTTTACAACAGTCAAAAAAAAAATGGTTAATTTCTACTCATTTTGTTAAATAAGTCTTATTTATGTTCAATACGAATTGAAAACTAACCTCGCAATTTCATCATGAATTGCTTGGTCACGTTCCTGATGAGCACTAATAACTTTGTTCCAAATTCTATCAATGTTTTCTATTCTTAATTCTTCATTGATATCCACAGAGCCAGATTCCCTGATTATTTTCTGGAAAATGAAAATTTTAGATCAAAAATCATTTTTTTTTTTTTAACTTTATTTATTAGAACAAAAATAATTCAGAAGTTTCCATTTATGTAATTTTTGTAGGCAACAAAATTCGAAAACATACGTGAACTTCTCTGTATAGATGGGATAGTCTTTGCTTTTCATGTAACCTTGGAGGTACATCTTCAACTCTGAATCTGGTACAATCAGCCAAAAGAGACTACCAAACAAAAAAATTATTAACTTTTATTAAACATTAATTTTTAAAATTATATGTAATATTTTTAGTGCTTCTAACAAGTTTTGCAAAATAAAAATATCAATTTCGGACATGCTAATATAATATTTTGAATTTTAGTTAAAAAAGTATTATTTTAAAAATAAATAATAATAAATAGCAACATATTACAAAAAGGGGAGACATAGACAGAAGAGTGTTCTTACACACTGCACAATCAAATTTGCGTACAAAAAAATAATGCAAGAAATGAAATGTTTTAAGATTATTTTTGTAAACAAACAGCAAACTTTTTTTGTTCAGAGGGGAGAGATTTGAAAGTCTTTAAGAAATTAATAAATCCAACAATCAATATGATGCTTTAGGGAACATTTCTTTTATGCAAGGATTAAACAAACCAAAAAATCAGATTGCTGTATATAACACTATCCTTAATTTCAATTTTGATTATCTCTTTTATATGAAATTGATAGAAGTATATTTAAAAAAATAATAATAAATGACAAAGACTAACTTTTAGAAAATAAAAACCAACCTTCATTTCAACTAATGTATTGGGAAAATTTCTGTCCTGTAACATTGGCAGAACTTCTCTCATCCACAAATATAAGGAACTTGATAAATCTCTGTACTCTTCCACTCTTCGAGTTTTATCCTAAATTACAGAAAATAAGATCGGGTTAAGAACAAAAACATTTTTAATTTGCATCAAACCAGTTACCATGTGAACTACCAAAAAATTCCTAAGTAAAATAATTATGAAGATTTTTGCTATGAATATTTTTTAAGCTTGAAAATAAGAAGAAAAAAGACAAAAGAGGATACACAGTTCATTGACAGGTGCTGAAGCTTTACCTGTAAGAATTGCTTTCCTTTTTTAAAAAAAACAAATAAAAAGGGTAAACAACGAAAAGTTAAATTGAAAAAATAAAGCAAAAATGTTAAAAGTTAGATATTAAAAAATTTGCTTTTAAAACGGATACGAAATTTGTAACACAAAAAAAATGAAGTTTACTTCAAAAAATAAAAAAATATACACTAGTTTCTAAAGATTTCCAAAGATAGATGTCACTATATTCAGTTCTTAAAACCTGGGCTATATAAATGTTTAATTGATTCCTTAAAAACTAGTAAAACATAGAAACTAGTTAGCTCTTTTAAAATAATACGAAAAGCAGGCTTGCCAGATGCCCGGTTTTCAGACAAAATACCGGTGTCCCGGTCGGTTTACTTCCCGTCCCGAAAAAAGATGAATCTGACAAAAGATGACCAAAAAAGCTTTCAAATAATGAATGGTGAAGGACTGCTTAAGGTAATTACTTTATCCTTTGTAACATTAAACATGCAAAACTAGTACTAAACTTTTATAAAGAACTTTACTACAAAATAAACCGAAAAAGTTCTAGTCAGTGTAAATATTATTCAAATTTTTATTCCTCATTCAAAGTGTTCTTCTAACTAATGTAACTTATGAATATTAACGTGTAAAAAATAAAATGTTCAAATTTATTTGCCTGGTTTTTGTTAATTATAATTATACCATAACTATACCAATAACTATTAATTCATAGCGTTGAGAATGAATTAACCTCTAAAAAACACTCTAAAAACTAGCCAAGGGTCAGGGTGTGCACCCTTTTGAATACCAGCGACACGGGGGGGGGGGAGGAAGTTCCCGGTTGAACATTTCAGAAATCTGGCAAGCCTAACTAATAGTAAGGTCTACAAAAAAAAAAAGGAAAGCTAGAAAAGTTTTTTAAAATGCTGTATTACATTGGTAACGTTTTTATTTTTAATCTTATGCATTTTTCATTATTTTCATTCATTACTATTTGAAAACACAACACAATATTGAAATCTTCCAAGATGTATCAATATTTAATTATTTGATTGCAAATAAACTTAACTGATGAAAATCTGACTCTGCATCAAGAATCCATATAATTAATTTGATTCACAAAGGTTCTTGGTAGTACATAAATAAATGTTATTTAAATTGATTATAGAATTTTTTTACCATACAAATGCTTCCGAAAACAAAATTTACAAATAAAGCCTAGTAATCAAGTAACATAACAAAATATCCATGATACAATTTTCCTGAAAATAAAATTAAGAAATTTTAATTTTAGATACATTTAAACAACTATAAAAATGCCTATTCAGTTTTCAATTACATAAACAAAACATGTATTAGGGAATCAACACTATCGACTCACATCATCAGCAGAAAACATATTTTGAGAAGGAGGTCTTGGGAAAACATCATATAATGATGATATATAAGTTATGAGAGATTTTTCATCAGGTTCATGAGTATCAACATCTGAAAAATATTAACAAAAGATTCTAGAATTCGTACACAAATTGAATGAATATCAATCACTTTATGACAAACATACTATTTGCTTAGCACTATTTATTTAAAACATCAATAAAATAAAAAACAATTAAAACAGTTTAAAAACATTTAGTAACTGTTAGTTCAAATTAAAAAGATTTCTACAGTTATGAAAAATATGATTTATGCCATCGTAAATATTCAGAATTTGTAAAGAATTCAATTTTTTGTAAATAAACTAACAATTTATCCCATCAAATTTAATATAAAAATTTAAACTCATGTGTGTGTAAAGTGAACTACAACAAATTATTTAAAACAATTGGTAGTATGGTTCATTTAAAAATTGAGAAAAATGCAACAATGAATAATCAATTTACTACAAAAAAGAAAGAAAAGAAAAAGAAAAGTTAAAATGATTTTCAGATGAAAAAAAAGTATTAATGTACAGTAAAACCCCTCTAATGCGGACACTAACAGGACAAATTTTTTTGTTCACCATAGAGGGGTGTCCCCTGGACAGGGGTTTAATAATGTTATTCGCATTGGAATCAGGGAATTAAAAAATGTCTGTATAAGAGGGGTGTCCGCACTTGCAGGGTGTCCGTTAGGAGGGGTTTTACTGTATTGAATTTTATCATTTACTTATTAACTTATTTATTAAATAATTCACATTTTTCACTCATTCTCTCTTTTATTCCACCTTTCACTTCGCAATATTATATAAATAATAAACAGCATATTACACAAGAATAATCAAATTCACTTGACGTATTTTAAAACATGAGAAGAATACCTTCAGGGTCTAGAAGTTTAGTCACATTAAGCTCTCTTTCTGCTATCGTAAATGCACTGTCAAGATTGTCTCTGGCAGTTCGTTTCAAGCATGATCTGTAATCTATAAGATCTGGCCTACAAAATTTAAATTCTTTGTTAGTTTTAAAGAATGAAAGTAGATAAATTTCATTACATGCCACAAGAACAGTTAAGCGACATTTTTGCATAAAACATTGTCTACATAGAAGTTGCAACTGTATTGCTATAACTTCAAAATCTCTAAGCAACTTTATTTTACTTCATTTTATTAACAAATATTTATTTTATAATACATACAATACTATCATCGGTGAGCTCATCCAGCATTCTAAAATATCATGATCACAGAACATACTTACACTCATAAACATGTGATTTCTTTTTCTTCCTTTTTTATTATATTTATATATTATTTATATTACAGAAGAATATTACAATAGTAGCATAAATATCTACTTGAATTCAAATTTTGAAATGCATTTTACAAACAAATGGAAATTTCACAGAGGGAAAAAAAATATTTTGGTTAAGACTTTTGAATAAAATAGTGTTGGATAATCGAAGTTGTACTGCCTTAATGTTGCAGCATTTTTATGAAAAGTCAATATTTTTTAATACAAGTAAAACCTCATTTATTCGGACGAACTGAGACCAAAGGCATTCTGGATAAACGAAAATCCGGACAATCTGTAGTGTGGAAAATAAGCAAAGTAAATACTTAAATAAGAAGACGAACCTTTTACTATAGCTAAAAACAATGCTTTGCAACAAAATTACATCAGATTGTTTCACACAATTCACACACTTTATTATATCATTTATAGTATTCAATCAAGCACTTTATAATTTATAGTTTAGCTATATTGGTTTAGGTCTAACGCTCCAAGTACACCAAGATATTTGTTAGATTAGATATTTGTTTAGATTAATTTGTTAGATCATTTATTGCACAGCCTATGCAGGAGAACATTTAATCAAAACAAAAAGTAAATGTTTGATGCACCTTTAATTCAGCTATCATAATTTGAAATTATTATTTGTGTAATATAAAACTTCTTTTTAACTCTACAAATTTGATCCAACTAAACAAGAGATTTGGATAAACGGAGACTGGTAAACAAGGCTCCACAGTAATATAACGGAAAATAAATATGTTTTAAAATGAGTAAATAAACCATAATTTGAATGGAATAAATAATAATTTTAAAGTTTAAGCTCCTCACACCCCCCTTCAGCTTCATGTCCAAAAGGATCTATGCTGGACACTTTCCAACAAAAAAAACAAAAAAACTGACAACTTTGAACTTAAAATACGCCCATTAGCACAAGGGTGTCACCCCCCTCCCCCCCCCACAAGGGAAGAAAGCATCCCCTTAATATCACAGAGACCCCCAAATGAGAAAAATACCCCTCAACACCCTAAAAATTTCAATGATGCAGTGTGCAACATGACCCCCCCCCCCCAGGTGGGCACCCCTGCATAAGCATGATCTAAATAAATATTTAGAGGCTTTTACCTGTTTCTGTGAATAATGGCATTAAAGGCAAGACCATCCCTCCAACTGTTGGTGAAATCTCCAACTCGGACACCTGGATATTTGTCTGTAGTTCTCTGTGCCCAACGCAAGAGCGCCTCTTTTGCTGTGATCCTCTCATCTGTCTGATGGGTGATGATGTCTGATATCTTTAAGAGAACACAAATAGTGAATGATCGAGTCCAATACCAGCATTACATTCGCAAATTATGAAAACAAGAGTATTTTGGTAAAGTGATGAATTAAAACTGCAAGGCAAAGAAATTCGCTTCATTGTGGTTCGCCTCATTAATTGTTGACAATATATGGCTAAAAAAAAAAGAATTCATTTCAACTAATCAAATAACTGAAGTAAAACTAAACATCATTTTAGTTAAATAAAATAACAACACATGGATGGCACTAGAATAGAAAAAGTTGCAATCGTAAATCCCAAGTTAAAACCCAACAGTTGCATTAAATTTTTTTTAAACATATAAAAACAACAGTCATTTTCACTATCTTTAAAAAGCATTTATCATCAATAAAGCACATATTCTATGGAAACCACAATGAACAAATTCTGCTGTTAAGATTCTTTCTTACATGGCTCTAGGCATCAGGTTTCACTATTCTAAGTCTGAGTAAGTGAATTTTTGAAGCATTTCTAAAGTTCCTTCATATTCAGATAAATTTCTAGCAAAACTTTTAGTAAACACTAACCAAAATAAAATTCGTTCGTAAAAATCCGATTCCTAAATAGTTTCTTTCTGCAGCTTAAAACTAGTAAGAGTGGAGGAACAATAAATAAAGAAAATCAAATGGTAGAAAAAATAGCCCCCCCCCCCCCTCCCTGACACATAGATTCGATATCAATCAGAAGGAATGTGCCAGGTATTTAAATCGAAACTTGGAATTCGATGTTTGTTGAGAAAAATGCGCATGCATGATGCCCGAGACGATATTCATTCATCCGTAACGTTTACTTTTTGCTTTTGAATCAGCATCAACTTTCAAAAACATTTTACTTAAATTGTCTTTTTCCTCAAAATAATGTTACATGAGTAACTCCATGCTTTAAAAATCTCGCAAGCAAAAACAGCACTTCACCAAAATGATTGCACTTTTTAGCACAAAAATTAATCTCCTCCAATGCCTAAATGTCTTAGATCCATTATTTTTAGCAATTACAAGAAAAACATTTTTAAAAAAAAAGAGTCAATATCATTATGTTTAATGTACACAAATTATTCGATTTTAATGCGTGTGAATGTTATGCAGGATGTCCGAAAAGTCCTAGACACATTTTTAAAAAATCATAGAAAAGTAACAAATTGTCGTATGAATATGAGGTTTGTGTCATAATATTTCAGGGCAGGGGTACAAGTGCACTCAAGTAAAATTTTCCGAAGACAGTGCAAAATTTTCGGAAGGTCGATCCTCCCCCCCTCCCCTTCGTAAAAACTTTTCAAATATGCATACAAAAATCAGTGAAAAAAACCCATTTTTTTTAGTTTATATATATATATATATATATATATATATATATATATATATATATATATATATATATATATATATAGATATATATATATATATATTGCCAGACCAAAGATTTCGGAAACGGCAACCGAAAACTTTCGGAATGTCGGAAATTTCAAACCACAAACGCCCCTGCTTCACGGGTTCAAGAATTTTTTATGACATCGTAAAAAAAAGGAAAAAGAAGAAAGTAATTATAAGAAATCGCTGTGTCGTCACAGTTCGAAAAATAATACGTTTCATTACCAGAGTTTAATATGTGTATTGTTTGTGGACATGGGATGAACTTGAATGCCCTTTAGATGTGCTTCTAGCAACGCACGGTGCACGCACTGAACTCTACTAATGACAGGCATTGCCTTCTGTTTGATAAAATGATTTCACATTTCACATTATGTTTTTCTTACTGTAAAAATACAGCAATTACTTACACTAAGACACTTTTTTTAAAAACTTTTTTACGATGTCATAAAAAATTCTTGAGCCTGTGAAGTATTGTGGCGCTAATTGGTACGACAAGTTCTTGATTTTCTATGAATTTTAAAAGTGAGTCACGGATTTTTCGGACACCCTGTATTTTGTAAACTTTATCTTACAAACTAAGGTTTTGGAAAATATATGACAATTAGTATTATTGACACAGATGATAGTCTCGGATCAGACAAACTATGTATTCTGATGGCAGGGGTGCCCCCTCCCCAAACAACGCTAATAAAACCCTGAAAAAGAACCCCTTCCCCCAAAAAAAAGTAAAAAATACCCTTCAAAACAACCCTCCTAAAAATTTCAATGGCGCACAGAGGGGGGAGGGGGAACTTCAGATGATATCTGCTTCGCTCGAAAAGAACAATACTCAACCAGCAAAAGACACACCTATAATCCCTTCGTGAAATTAAGAGCTGTGGTCTTCAAGAAAGTGATTTATGCTCGATTCTTTCCCATATTCATCAAGAAGTCATGATACCTCATCATCAGAACTACTTGACAACTTTCGCACGTAGTCACACACTGAACACAATGCGCAAGCTCAAAGCAAACTGCCGACACAGGGCATCACCTGTGTTCTGCAGCGAAAGTAACCTCTCAACTGCTATCAATCATCACTTTTATTCGATCACATCGATCCGATGGAAGGATTCAGATGGAAAATCGATAAAGAGAACGTTGATAAGGAAATCCCATTATTATTTAGGAAATGAAATGGCTGTAAAAACGTAAACACGGTAGAAGCACACCATAGTTTCAATAACATACCGATACACTGTAATCTATTTTTGCCCAGTGATTTTACTCTACGGTTATTTCTTCTCTGAGCATTGTTCTAAAAGTAATACCATATTAATATTCTTTAGACACGTGAATGCGCATGACAGCATACACAACTTGTGCTACGACAAGCAAATTAAATGAATGAAAAGCTATAATCAGTAAAGGTTCGTTGACCTCTTAATTAAATGTATCGCACTGCTAATAATCAGGATGCAATACAATAGAAATAACTCCGAATTCAGTTTGTAAGTAAACCTAGCTATATATATTTCATCACATGTTATGTTGTTATGCTATCAATACTTTTGTAAATTCGTCTTCTAATATTAAAGATTTTTGCAATTTAAAGTTCGGCATTTGAAGTTAAATGAATCAAATCTTTATTAAACGCATTTTTGTTGTATGATAAACCAAATTAAGTCTATTTTCAGTGAAATGAAAGAAATATTAGGAGCCAGTGGTTCATTTAGGAGAAAATGGGCTCCATTTACGGACCTTTCAGAAAATTACAAACTTTAAAAACGGACTTTTCACAAAATAATGAATTCTAAATACGGACCCTTTCCAAAATGAAATTTAAAAAAAAAACGGACTCTTCACAAAACTTTGAAATACAAAAGAAAGAAAGAAAATGGAATCTCTCTGACATCCATCCACAAAAAAAAAAAAAAAAAAAAAAAAAAAAAAAATCATTCTGTTTATAATATTCAATTAAATTTGCCTACAAATGTTATTTTAGCAAGCACATTGCTGTGGATTGTGCTATGTGCAATATAACAATTCCTTAATTTTTGTATGTATATTTGAGGAGTTTTTAAGGGAAGAGGGGGTGGGAGGGTCGAGCTTCATCATAGTTTCAAAAAATTTCAGTCTAGAAAATTTTACTTGAGTCCATTATCAGCCCTAGGGAGCAAGTGGGGTCCACAGGGATTATCATTCGGGAATAAAAAATCCCGAACATTAAATTCGGGAACCGCGGGGACGTGATGATCCCTTCCACACAAAAGCTTCAAGATTGAAGGGGGGAATCTTCACTTAAAATTTTGAGGTTTTGACCCTGTGAATAAATATTTTTTCGACATATATTTCTCCATCTATGTGCCATAGCTACTTTTCAAAAGGGTACAAACTTTAAAAAAAAAAAAAAAATTTTTTAAAGGATTTGACATACATTACTCAGTTTAAATGACTAATATTAAACCTTTTTTTTTTTTTTTTCAAAACAAAATTACCGACGAAACAGAATAAACTTGTCAACGTTGTTCGAGTTTCTTTTTTTTTGGGGGGGGGGGGGATCTGAGTCAAATCCCTGACCCTTCTCTATTGTATATCGAAAATTCAATCATGTTAGGGGGAAAAAAGACAACACTAGAAAAGCAGCAAATAGATTATTTGAAGAATTTATAAGCTCTGTGAATTAGCATTTTTAGCATCAAGATGATGAGCCCCAGGGATGAGAGTGGGCCCAAGTAAAATTTTCTAAGGATTGAAATTTTCTGAAACTTTGATAAAGCTCGATCCCCCCCCCCCCCCCCACTCCTTCCGAAAAAACTCCTCAAATGTGCATACGAAAATCATTGAAATCTTAGATTAAAAACCGTTTTTAAAATTTTTTTTTAAATAATTTTTTCACTTTTAGAATGTGATATCAATCAACCTAAAATTTTTGGAAACGGCAACCCGAAATTTTCGGATCACAAACACCTCTTGTGCTTCCAGACCATGCTCATGATAATTATCGCAAAGAATTTGCAACATACAATCAAAAAAACATTTAAAGAAAATTTCAACATATGTGTACTATAAAATGATAAAAGGAAGGGCGCTCTTCGCAACAGGTAAATCAAAGAAACAACAAGAGAACGAAAAAAGAAAGATGACGAAGATGTCTCACAAGGAAAGAACCAATCAGAAACCTTTAAAAACCAGTGAAGTGGAAAGTGATGGCAAAAAGAAAAGAAGAAAAAAAAAATACGAGAATAATTTCAAGTCCGTCTACTACCTGTTGTGAGCGTACGCTTGAATGAAAGTGATTGCAACACGTAACCTACTTCGCAAGGTGTTGCTTGAAAGTATGGCCAAATATAGGAATGGAAGAGTCACTTTTATTTTTAACGATGGACTTGGAAAGACAAAACTGCAATCAAGAATGTGATAGGTGTGTGCTTTTTTTATCTTGTTTTAGGCAGATAAAAGTTCAATAAACCACGTAACGACTGAAGTATTAACATTTAGAGTGAAAAGTTGTTTGAATTGATAGGTTTTTTGATGCTGTTATAAGAAACCAATTAAAAAAAACCTCCTTCTTAGTTACTCATTGCAAAATCAGTTTTCTTTTAAAGCTCTAAGAACTTTTGAAATTCATGATTTAAAACGTTGGAGCTGTTTTATTTGGTCAATCTTGAAAGATTTTGAACAAAAATCGAAATCCGATTTGGTTTCAACTGATCTAAATACTGAAAAATTTCACTGCAAATGCGTCACTAATAAATTAGAAAAATAAATGAATAAATAAAATTTGCAAACACAAATTCCAACAACTGATGTACTAAACTCCCTGATTGCAGCTGCTGTTGTTTCAACCAGTTTTTATTTTATTTTTTATTCATTTTTTTAAGGCTAAAAATAATACTAGACATCTATTAGGAGTGAAATGCACGAAAACAGTAAAGACCATAATAATGATAAATTCCATTAAAAAAATAATAACTTTTTAAGGATGAAATGGAAGATGGCAAGGAAAGAAAACAAGAGAAATGCGTACTGTTCTGACAGTTTGCATTAAAAAATAGAACTTTTTAAGTGTAGCGTTTAAAAAATTCTAATTGTTATCCCCACCCTTTTTCCACGATGCTAAATGTTTAGTTAAAATAAAAAGGGAAAATACTTTACTAATATTTTTGAAGCGATTTCTAATTTGAAAGTGAAACAAGCTTATAGATGCTAAGGCGTTAAAAACATCGCTGGCTACAATCAGGCTTCTATTAAGGAACATAGCACAAATCTAGCCTCAGTAGACCAGCAGTAGGTATGAATATTGCGAATTGAATTATAGAAATTGGAAGGTCATGCGATCGATGACAGAATCACGCAACGAAAAAGGGGCGAGGTTCATTTTTTCTATAAAGAACTTCTTCGGGGCGTTACTCTCTTCATGCATGTTCTTACTCACTTTGAAAACAAGACTTTCCTTTCATACATCATAAATACATTTAAAATGTTAAAAAAGTATACAGTGACAAATAGATTATTTCGAAAAAAAAAATGCACAAATTCTGTCTTTTTTAAATTTTTCAACAAAAACTATTTTGTACTATGGAAAAAAAAAAAGAAAAACGATTTTTTTTAAACACTTTTAAAAATAATTTTTAGCGTCTTTATAGTTGGCTGCACAATGCACAGCTTTTACAAAAAGAATCAATGACATTCCTGACATGTTATTTCGAGGTAATTCCAGAACACATCGATTCCCCCCTCCCTCCCCTCGAAATAATGCTTCTTCTGGCGCGATGAAAATATAATTTCAACTCAACATGAAAGTAATGGAAACGGAAACGACGTCATATTGACAACTTAGTTTTTACTATCCAGTTTCCACAAAATTTAAAGCTAAAAACGGAATGCCAAACCTGTGCCAGTTTGGCAATAATGGCAAGATTATCACAGAAAACAATGGAGCTAATATCGAGATTGCCATTGGCAATCTGTAAAACTGTCTTTCCTGCATCAGTTCGCAGTACGGCAGAATTCGATTCCACTGGGCTGTATGCTGGATTCTAGACTAATGGATAAATCAATGCGTAATTATTTTTCTATGCAGGAAAATCAATAAAAAGTCTGGCGCAGTATAGCCTACTAAAAGGCTATTGCGCCAAAAAAACTCAATCAAACCAACCAATACAAAATCCGCTATCGTACTTTGGCTCCACACCCTCTTCACCTTAGATCATTGAGGTGATCATCTCTCAATGGTCTAAGCTCTTCACAAGAAGGTGTGGGGCTCACACAAATATTATTTCTACCCGATATAGTAGATAAATCGCAATGAAAATTCGAAATGTAGACATTTTTATTTACAACAGCCTTACACTTCGTTTTATTATTTTTTCCAAAGTTTCTACAACTGTCAGTTAAAAATTTGCTTTTCTCATATTGGCAGTACATTACATGGATTGCTCTATTCATCTTTCATGCCGATAGCGTTATTTTGTTCTCTTCATCGAACAGAATAATTGTATAGCTGCCTACAGGGAAAACTGAAAATAATCCGTCCACCCAAATTGTGTTCAAACCTTTACGAATTAAATGTAAATGAGTTCAGTAGTCTTTTCAATTACTTAATTACTTTTGAAAGTAAACATTTGAAATACTACTTCTTTTCGCTGCTTGTGAAATTAATTTGTAAAGTTTGTGCCCTATTAGGAACTTTATCCCTGGACAATTTAGGGCTTTTTATTGAAATCCAAACAGCTTCGGAAAAGTTTTGTACTCAAAACAGTAGGTTTGCTCATGGAGGAGAGGGCTGGTCATTCTTCAGCATGCCCCCCCCCCCCTCCAAAAAATGGTAGTCTGTATCCGTCCCTGAATATAAGTGGGGATTTTTTAAATCAAGCCTGTATAGGATTAGAATTTCCGAAATTGGATTACTTTTATTATTATTTTGAAGTTTAAACACTACAACTTTTAAGTTTAAAAAACAACAATGCTTCAAAATAGGAATTAGCTTGTGTCCTGTATAAGTAATAATAAACATTCTTCGCAACACGTAAAAATTTAGAAAATTCAAAGAAAAATCGTGAACGTTTAATCGCATTTTTTGGGAAGTAGAAATTTCAAAAAGAAGGATATTGAGAGAAAAAAAAAACATGTTTCAAAAATGATTAGACATATTCTGAACTTTCATTCGCAACTCCAAAAGCTATAGGGGGCGCTGCAGCCACTGTCTAATGGCGGATGAAAAAGGTAAAATAAACGCACACCGTAAATTATGACTTGCTTTAACGCTTAGTGAATGTCAGTAATTTTTCATCGTGTTTGTGGGAAGCTTTCTTTTCTATTCTTCTGAAATTACATAACACCACAAACTGTCTAAAGCATGTAATTTACCCCAAAGAAAACACGTGGAATGGAATGTTTTACCTTTTTCTTTAGTATTATTAATCACCACAAGGCTGCGTATTAGAGCTTTGGAGTTGCGAATACCCGTGTGTGAAAAGAATGTTTTTGCGCTCGCGATCGTTTTACTATAGGATTTTCCCGAAATTCTAATCACTGGAAAATCCCTTTCTAGGGAAAATCGTTGTTTTCAAAATATGAACATCGAAAATATAACCTCGTATGCGCGTACAGGAATCACACGCACTTTTCTCCATAACCGATAAATTAGATGCCCCCAACTGAATTCATATGAAAATAATGTTCTGGTAAGATTTCGCGGAACTAGAAAATATCCTTAAAATAAATCCTGGTAAAAATATTTTTGAATAAAAAGACTAAAATATAATTATTTCGAGAATTCTCATAGAATAATTGCATATGCCGACCTAAATGTAGCACAAAAGCGCAATTAAAGTACACAACCAAAGGGGAAGTATTAATTTGGAATACATTAAAAACCAACAATGAAAGTATTATGGAAGTATGTGACAGGAACAATAGGAGTTATTATGATAATGGTTTCTAAATTTACAAAGATCATCACCTATACTAAAACGAATGGAACGTGCAATCAGCCGGTTATGGAATTCATTCCAATTGCGACAGGCACAAAAAAAGAATCAAAGATTATCACGCCACAAGGGCAACCAGAATAGACCTTCTGAGCGGGCGGGGGGGGGGGGGTATAAATCCTTTAATGCCAAACGACATTATTTTGTAGAAGAGGCAATATTTTGTAGAGAGCAATATACGTATGTTGAAACCAAGAGCTTTGGAGGGTTGACTCCCCTCCCCCCTCCAACCCCTCAATAAGCAAGGAGATTCTATATAATTTAATTAATATGCCATCTTTGATCATGTAGCTTATTGCTCATTCTTGGTTAATTTTAAAACGCATTATTAATGATTACTTCCGCTCAGAGGACCGTAAATCGTTGATTGCACTATGATGTGATACGAAAGAAATAAATCCTTTCAGTATGTTTGATATTCCTAACAATCTATAGCGTGAGACGCATGTTGCTGCTATGGCAGTCAGTGTGAATTCAACCTTACTGTCTTTGAATTTAGCCTCACAAACAATTCCAGCATCTTACTTCGGCACGTAACGCACTAAAACGAACAAGAAACACTGAAGTTCCATTGCTCATCAAATTCCTATGTTTGTTTCTAACAAGGCTGCGGATTGGCTCTTCACCTTTTGCAAACCCAGTTCATGGGACTGGTATCATTCTTTCAGCTGTCTCTACGGGTGGATGTTATTATACCTTGAGATTTTGAAACCCATTCTCCACTAGATGGAGGCATCTGGGCTCGTAGAGTGCGAAATTTCATTTAGCCGAGAGCACCTGGTCGAAATAAATGCTCTAAGGAATTTTAACATACCGCATAATCACACATCATGAACTCAGATTATTTTCTGCATCTTGAAAAACCCATGGACATCATTCTCCGGCAGGGGCGCCGACTTGGAAAAATTATTGGGGGGCCGGATGTCACTGGGGTCTAGGGAGTATGTTAAAGCACGGAGCCCCCCCCCCCCCCAAAAAAAAAAATAAAAAATAAAAAATTGTGCCTTGAAAATGCCAACTTACATATTTTCTGGTGTGTATAATTTATACAAACAAACATATGTGACAGGGCGTTTTCAAAGTAAAACAATCTAAAAATTGGTACACAAATTTTCTGCTTCAATTAGATCATGTCACTTGCCTTAAGTGAGGGATAATTTTACAGTTCCATTTTGTGGGGAGACGTGCAGTACCATAGCTAGGCTACGGCACTATAGAAGGTAGTGCACTTGAGTTTCATGGAAAGGCACTCCCAGTGGCGCCGATTCAAAACAACTATTGGGGGGAGGGTACCATAACGGGGGCCTTGCCAGGGGAAATTTTATAAATTTGAGATAAAAAATAGTGAGTTTTACAGTTTTTTAAGCATTTTAGATCAACATTAGAACCCCAAAAACTCGACTCTCGGTAAATCGACACTCTGAGAAAATCGACAAGACGACACATTTTTTGGCTTTGAAAAAAAAAAAATGGTATTTTTGTGAAAAGCTATTTTATTTTACAGTAATAATTATACTTTTAGTCTATTAGCAGTGAATATATAGCTCTGAAAAGATTGAAATGATATTTAAATAAATCTAAAACTATCATTAAAAGAATAAAACATAAAAGATTGCTGTCGCAATTGGATTACTAAAGGTGAAATAACTAATTTAAGCTTGCTTTGAATAAGGCCCAGAGTTCATTAAATAAAAGTTTCAAAATTAATGCTTTAATAGAGTTAAAAAAGTTAATAAACAGATTACTTCATTAACTCTAATAACCGAAGAAAACTATCACGCCTTCCATTTAATGTACAAATCAAACCCTCATATATTTTTTCCAGATCAGCAACACTTAGATGAGAGAGCCGCCGGTGACAGACTTCACCCACAGGTTCGCGCACTGGGACAAATTGTATGAGTGCTCTCAGCACCGTAACACTATCCTTATTCACACAACTCGTTTTCAATTAACTTGCTTACTACAGCAATAGTTATTTGTTTTAATTCATTACTGAATGTATTTTACAACATAACTATCTTCAAACAAGGAAAGTAAAAAAAACCAACATAATTTTGTGATTTTAGAAACCATAATATGACAAATAATGTTCTTAAATTATTGAGGGGGCTCTGCCCCCCAAAACAAACTATTGAGGGGCTCGGGCCCCCTCAAGCCCCATGGAGTCGGCGCCACTGTTCTCCGGGGGTCCTTTGTTCCTAACACCGAGGTGACTTAACCATATTGGAGTCAAACTCATGGATAGAGGCAGGGTTTGAATACAGCCAAGGCGGACGGCGGACATAAGGAGTCAAGGTATTGCCAATATGCCATCCTGCGTTAGTAAAATCGTAGGAACTAATACTAGAAATGGAAAAAAAAATTGTTCTTTTTTTTCCCTTAATTTTTCTTAGGGCATTGATAGAAAAGATAATCTTAGCACATGCGTAACACAAAAAAAACTCTGTTTTGTAAAATAAAAATAAAAAAAGAAAGAAAGAAAAACTATTCTAGTTGGGGGAAAACTCAAGACTATTATAAATGAGCCCATACATGACATAAAGGAGCTTGTGATTAAAGAACAATTTTATTTTGGAGCAGCAAATATGAAAAGAAAAATGATTGCAGAGATAATTTAAACTGTTAAAAAATGTATATGGTTTAAAATTAATCACGAAAACTAAGAGAAAAAAAAAGTGGGTGTTCCACCAGCAACACATCAATACAAATTCGATGAAGAGGTAGAGAAAAAAAGGAGCAAATCACAAAAGGGTTAGTAACAGTTCTATTTTTAACATTGTTACAAAGAGGTGCTGCAGTCAAGGGTAATGGTGCATGGGAGCGAAAAATCTGGCGTCATTATGATGATAAAAAAATTCCAATGAATGAAGAACAAAATTGAACAAAAAGGGGCTATTATATAAAGGGGGAGATGAACGGGATTTCTTAAACGAAGGTGACCATAACTTGCTCCGTTCATTTGAATTTTATAAAGACTAAAAACGAATGTATGCATTACAATTTGCCTGTAATTAAGTTTCAGTTTTTTTTCCCTTTCTTTTTTACTTTCTTCTATATCTAATATATAGAAGAAAGTATTGGATTCGTGCAAATTTTCGAATTTCGAATTTTGACGGATTCGAACGTTTTGAGGTGTGCTGAGTCCATTTCGACCATTTTTGGAAAATGTCTGTCTGTCTGTGTGTGTGTGTGTATGTGTGTGTGTATGTATGTGTGTGTGTATGTATGTGTGTCACGTCTGTGTGTGACCAGTTTTTTGTGGCCGCTCTACAACAAAAACTACCGCATGAAATCGAACGAAATTTAGTACACATATGTGCCCCTATGTGAACTTGTGCCCATTAGTTTTTGGCGCGAATTCCTCCAAGGGGGGTGGAGCGATGGGACGTTTTTCGAGTTACGCGTGCTTGCTATTCCTCAGGAAGTTACTGGCGGAATCAAACAAAATTTGGTCCATATGTTGGTATTAACAGGAACAGGTGCTGATTCAATTTTGGTGTCAATAACTCAAACGGGGGTTGAGCTATAGAACGTTTTTTGTCGTCAATTGTGACTGCTGTATCTCAAGAAATAATGAACGGAATGAAAGAAAAATTTATCGGCAAGTAGCCCTTAGTGGGTATAAGAACTGATTTTATTTTTGTGTCAACAGCTAAAAAGGGGGCAGCGCAATCACCCGTTCTTTTTTTCCATTTTGAGTGCCCTATCTCAAGAAGTAATGCTACGTTCTGGTTGAAATTTGGAATATATGTGAATCCATATGTAAACAGGCTTTGGTTCTATTTTGACGCCGATCGCTCCAAGAGGTGTTGATTTTTTTTTTTTTTTTTTTGCGAATAAAAATATTTTTATTAATGCAACAATAAGAAAGATAAATCGTAATAGATTGTCGTCTGCGTATTTCTCGTGATTTTAATTGTATGGAAATGATAGGAAATATTATCTCAATGATTTAAAATTTTTAACTGTTGCCATCTTATGTTTGTTAACAAATAAAATATTTGTAATTCATTCAAGCAAGGCTTTTAAAATAACTTTCAATTTTCGCTCTTTGCTTTGCTTTTGCAATAATTCAGACATTGGGATAGTTGTCAAGTTTTTGCATGTGTCATTTTGTTTTCGTTGGGAATATTGCTTCCTCGTCAAGCATGGGGAGGGATCAGAAAAAAAATATATATATATAGAAGAAAGTTTCGTGATGGCCACAACATACTAGTTTAATTCTCTTTTTTTTTTCCCCTTTCGAGATGAAGATAAGTAGGCAATAACAAGGAGTTCGGAGTTTGAAAAAATATGTAACAAAGTCCCGAAATAGACTTTTTCATCAGCTCGACAGTCGACATAATAAAAATATTAAAAAAACCATACTCTCAATTGAGTTCTAAGAAATAAAATACTAATAACAGGGAAGCACAAGTGGGGAGGGCACACATTTCGTCAATTAAGCCTTTAGGGGGTTGCTTCAAAAGGTCAATACTTTAGGGAGGGCTCTCTCGTTCTTAAGGGGTGATGGGTCTTTCAATAGTCTAAGTTTGAACGCGGACATGTGATTACCCCCCCCCCCCCACAACCATATATGATTAGTACAAATGTATGGTTAGTACAATTTTGGCGGGACGGCTTTTCAAACTTTTTGTTCTCTAACCTAGACAATTTTTAAGGTTCAGACTTGAGAAATTTCAGAGAGAATCCCGCCATCCAGCATTTTAGCTTAGTCAAACTAGCGGTACCCGCACGGCTTTGCCCGTAGTAGAAAATTAAAAGGTCATTTGGTTCGCCTGTATAGAAATAATGGACGATGAATTTCTCGCCAATATGCTATTTTAATTTGTTTGTCTGCATTATGGTAATTTGCTCGTCCACGTTATGGTAATTTTCTCGTCCATGTTATAGTAATTCGCTCAGCAAAATGTTCTTAAAATTGAAATAGTAAAAGAACAAAATCGAATTTTCGAAAAATCGCTTCGAGGTGCACATCCCTATACTACAAACTAATTTTGTGCCAAATTTCATGAAAATCGGCTGAACGGTCTAGGCACAATGCGCGTCACAGAGATCCAGACTTTCAGCATTATTATTAGTAAAGAAGAATTTATAGAGTTAATCGGACAATTTAGATTTTGGCACGGTCGCCAAATTTTGAGCAATAAACGCTTCATTCTCGTAATGTCAGCAAGGGCAAAATACATTAGTGGAATAACTATCATTTTGCTCCGCGTTTTAGTTTCACATATTAATAAAACTTTTTATGTCATTTAATGATTTGTTTTAATTATTATTAGTTATTTGGCGGATTATTCTCTATTTTAATGGCTGAATTTAATTACTTAGCCTTTTTTTTTCTTTTTGCATTTTAATTACTATTAGTTTTGCTTGGCTCGCTTTGTTTAAAATATAATCACTAAGTGAAGTTTCAACGGTTTATCCCCAGTTTCGTCGACATTTCCCCCCCCCCTTTACTATATCAAAAGGTATGATTGAAACTGAAAAAACAGAGGAGGGGGGATTTTTGTGTCGGCGAAATTGGGGAGACACCGTTTCAACCATACTGATTCTGCCAACGTTAGACAAGCATGAGTAAGCGCTTTGTTTTGACTAGTTAGGTGAAAACTTTTGAAAACGTGCCAAATGCTCCACGTTACGATAATTCCCATTTTTGCGTCAAGTCTTTGGTATTAAAAAAATTGACGACAATTGAAAAAAATTGGCGAGAATCATAATTATCAAAATAGCTCCTATTTCTTAAGCGTCTAATACAATTGCATTGAACTTGATCAAGCACAGCATCCCAAACATTTAAATGTATTATTTATTTATTTATGAAATTATAACAAGTAATCAATATATTGGATAGCATTTGAGAAAAACGGTACACAATCGTAAAAAAAAATCTAAGATTATCAATTCACCCTATTAACATTCCAACAACAAATCCACCAGTAAATCCCAAAAGAAAACATGTTGATCCAGTAACTAACTTTTTGCATCTCTGAAACCAGTCTCTTTTCACAGAATTTTCTTTTACCAATTTTAAAGACGTTTTAACATCTTCAGATATTTTGTTCCATTCTACAGTAATATAACGTTTTTGTTCCAGTACATACAAAGCAGTAGCTCCAGTCAACAGCAGCGCAATGACAGTTTTGCCAATTTTAAATAATGTTCCAGAGCAGATTCCAACCATACTGCCATAAAATATGTCTTTGCCATTACGCTCGTTCAAAACTTCTAACCATGTGGACAATTTTTCCTTGGGTTCGTCAGAATTTTTCGAGTCTATATTCGTCATTTCTTTTCAAATATTGGTTAAGAATTTCCTTAAAATGTGATACATTCTTTGGAAAAAAGCTTACAGAATTAATAATCCATTCTTGTCCTAAATTTTGAACTCGAAGATGCCAAAACTCAATTCATGGTCCCACTGAATTTGCTCAATTTTATCGAAAATATAGGAAATAATGCTATTCGCAACTCCAACGAACTATAGGGGGCACTGAAGTCACTGTCTAATGGCGGAATTGAAAACTAAAACAAACGCACATGGTAACGAAGAAAATGCTAAAAGTGTTGTGATTTTTGTTTGTACGTATGATTTTTTCGCTTTATTCTTTTTAAATTAATTTTCAAAGTCTTGTGGATATTCTGGCCCACGTAGAAAGAAATGAGAATTCAAGAAGCATTTACTAAACGTCAAAGATTAATGCAAACTACGTAGTTCGTAGTTCTAAGCAGCTATTTCCACGATGTTGAATTCGATATTTATCAATTCTTGATAAAACTAAATAATAATTGTGGCCTGACAAGAATAACAATTAATGCTAGAAAATTCAATGTGACATTACGAATTGTTATCGAAAGAAGATGATACTTTTTTGCCTTGCTTGGCTAGCGCTTATTTTTTTTCCATTTGTAGCTGAGTTATTTCTCTCGAATTCCCGAATCGGTTCATTTAAAAATTTTCTGTTTCGATTTTTCTAATTTCTGAGTTACGATTTAATTGTGTCATATGGTGGTAGTTTTCTTTTCAGTTGATGGACCATTATTTCCTTTCACTTATCGAATTCTGTAATCTTACTACCATTTTATTCCACTCATGATAAAAATTAAAAATGGTTTAACTAAAAACGCGAAATCTCGCCAAGGCTACTTTGCTCGCACTATACTAATACTATAACCCTAAACAAATTTGGCGAAACCTTTCAGCTGAGAATAAAAGGAATAAATTCTTTCTCGGTTATTCATTTTGTTCTACGATAATATATTCAAGAAAATATTTTGCATACTGTCCATTCCAACTAAATGCTGCTGTAAAATATGGTAAGTTTAATTAATTTCAGATTAAAAAAACCCCCATATTCTTACAAATTCATACAAAACAATAAAAATTTTTACCTTGTATAACGTTATCCAAGTTTGTTAATCCAGAAGTTTCGCTTTCACCAATTATTAAGGAAATAATGAAAACTAACATTATTTTGAGAAGCTCGAGAATACTACTAAGGGACGAATTAATTTCTGTAGCTGAAAGCAAACTAAGACACATCGATTGCGTTAATAAATACTCAGAACAAACTGCTTGTGTTTACGTCAACTGACAAACGTGGAACGCAACGTGGCAATGTTTAAGTTTCATTTGCAGTTTTGTAAATCACCGCAAGGTAGCGTATTCGAGCGCTGGAGTTCCGAATAAAAGTTGTCACCGTTTTGATTCAAGTAGTAAACAAAATTCTGATGGTGACATAAATTTTACACGCGACTTAATACAGAAAAGTAATTTCAATAAAATAAAACATGTTTAAATAAATGAAAATGGCAACATGAAACATAAAGTTGTCAATGAGCTGCATGAAATTTCAGCATATGAGTATTGTCACCAAATTTAGCCGTTAGTGATTTCTACATCGCTAAGAATTGCAATTGTTCGTAAATTTATTCGCAATTTGAAAGGGGTGTCAATATACGCACTCTGAATTCCGTATTCGCTTACCAGAGGTGTCAATATACACACTCTGAATTTCGTATTGGCTTACGAACTCTGAATTTTGTGGCGGATCTCCGGTTTCGTGCGGGAACCGAAATTTTTTTTAGGATACCACAGGCAACTGTTCTTTGGCAAAGATATAATCTCTATTTTAAAAGAAAAAAGGAACACGACGTTGAAAACTGCAAACTGAAATCAGAGTAAAAAATAATTGCTATTCACAAAATTTTTAGCAATACGTTAGATCCAAGAATTCATAATAGAAAGTTTCGTGATAGCCACAACATACTAGTTTTACTTTTATTTTCTGCACAAAAAAGAAAAAAAAAATGTTTTAGTTGTTACTCTGACGTCTGTCAATTTAGTTTTCAACGTGTTTTTTTTTTATCCCATTAAAAGTCTGTAACTGCTTGTTATTGAGAAGAGATCACAGTCACGCCACTTACTTTTAACTTAACACAATAAGAAACTTTATGGTAATACAATAAATCAATGCGATCGACGCAATCAAGCAATACTGCATCCAAAGTATCTTAAAGGATAAATTTTAAGCTCCTCTGAAAGTAGAAAATTGAAGTAAAAAACAGAAAAGTAGAAAATTGAAGTAAAAACCAGACATGCGATCCTGAGTAGAAGAGTAGGAGTAATTTTGGGGTAAAGGAGTCAGAGTCGGGAGTCGAAGGTTTAAAATGCCAAGGGTAGGAGTCGGCCATTTTCCCTCCAAGTCCGTCAGTCTACCATTGCTAGCGGAATCGGACTACTTTTGGAGTAATGGAATCAGAGACTCTGAAATTCCCGGAGTCCGAATCAAAGCTAGTCATTTTCCCTCCGACTCCGCAGCCCTGGTAAAAATGAATACAATCAGGTGAAGGAATGTGTAATGATTTTGCAATAATTCAAACGGGTTTATCACCGCACGTCTACAAAGTTTTATATGACTAGACAACAAAACTAAGAATAAATAACGAATAAACAGCATGAAGCCTTCACCATCTCCGAAGTAGGTTTGAATAACCTTTCATTGCCGTTTAACAGGAATTAAGAAGTCTGCGGCAGCTTCAAAACAGAATGCACGTTTCATAAACCGGCCACGTTCTGATACATGAAGTGATATTGAAAATCAAATCACCACAAATTGCTCACAGACAATTGTTCTAGTAACAATCGCTTGACTTCAAACAGGGAGTTCAAATCAAAGTGTCTGACAACTTAGAAGCTTCATCTTATTAGATCTTAGCATACAATGGATGAATCGATTAGATCAAAAGTAAGGTACTTCACAAATCGACAAGTCACTTTCTTATGCCCTGTTGGTTGTTACGACTTAGCAATGTGGGCAGAATCCAACATAGAAGTAAATAATTTTTTGTTCCTCGACATATGTTTCTGTAATTTATTCAGTGAAAAAATTACTGTAATTACAGATAGTTGAATTATTTGCTGAAACACTTTTTTACTTTTGATTGCTTTAAAAAGTCCTAGTTTATGGTAAGAAAAAAATAATAAAACTTTACGGAATATTATAGAAAAAAGCAATAAATTCCTTAACGTGCTTATTTTAAAAACAAATAATCTTTTTACATTGCTTACCGTACACAAATCTCGAAAACATAAGTCATGGTTAAGAACCGTGATACAATCACTATAACCAGGCGCGCCCCGAACTTTATAACCAGGGCCAGATTAAGGCACAGGTCAACAAGGCTTGGGCCTGAGGCCCCATCTTCATAAAGCCCCCCCCCCCCTTTTTTAATAACTTATGCATTGCACTAAAAATTATGTATTTTTGTTAAAATAATAAAAAATCCTCTTTTTTTAAAGTAAATTTTAAACTTTTTTTTTTCTTTGCGTTAATTTAAAGTAATAAAATAGAGCCGGGGGGGGGGGCTTTAAAGCATTGTGGGCTTTGAGCCTCACTTTTAATCAGTCGGGCCTTGACTATACAAACAGATCATAATGCACAGCAATGGGTGTTTTTTAATAAGTGTAACATTTTTATCAGCAAAAACAATAAAACTACTACTTAAACGAAGTTCTCAATACTTTTTAACGCATGGTACTGGATGTTTAAGAATTTTCTTTATGAGGGATCAAACAAAATTTGTATAAGTATCTAGATGTACTCCTTTTCCGATGAGCGGCACAAACTCTGCAGGTTCTAGTGGGAAACGTCTTCCTTTCCACTAGCTGATGTACATGAACTGTTATGGTCATGTAAGGTACATAACAGATGGTGCGTGAAAAACGAGGAAACTCGTTAGTAGTCCGCAATCAAAAGTTAATACATAAAACATTAGTAAAGACATTAGAGCAAATTTAAACTGTTGTTAGCACAGAAAAACTGAAACTTTTCAAAAATGCTAAAATGCGCTCACAAGGTTCAGTTTCAAGGTTAATCAGGGGCCCCCGATTGGGAAGTCACGGGAAGTCAATGTAACCTCCCAAAAAGTCATTATACTGGGAAAATTTCGCTGACTATTCGCAAATCTGGAAATAATACTGACACTTTTTTTCCTTTTTTAACGATGCCTTATGTTCCTTACTATTTGATGTTGATGTTATTTGAGTATGATATGTGCGCATTGCATGATGCTCGTATTTATTTCGGTAAAATTGGAATTGCATTCGGAAAATTGAGAACCCCCCCCCCTTTTTTTAGTTCCGAGGGTCCCAGAGGCATAAAAATTTCTGTAGCCCGAAAACACTATCCTGTTACTGAAGGTATGAAAAATTAATTTGAGTTATGAAAATGACAAAAACTCATTTTCAGAGAGAGATTAGATAGATTAGATATATTTCTCATTTTAGAGATTATCAACTAAATAATGTGATTTCTTTTTTTTAAAAAATATAAAGAGCTGTTTAAAATATCGTCGGTATTTTATGTAACATGAAGTTGTCTGCAAAATGACGAAAAAGAGCTAAGCCTGATTCAAATTCTCTTGCACTACCACAGCATGCGTTCCAGGCAGAAAGCCAAAAATGACGGAAG